>NC_041385.1:786992854-787039182 GCF_002162155.2 Triticum dicoccoides | reverse complement strand
GACATATCAAAATTAGCATCCCCAAGATTGGAATTTTGCATATTATTAGCACAATTGACATTAATAAAATTTATAATAACATGATTGCAAACATGCTTTTCATTTAAGGAGCTATTGGGAATAACTTCCTCTTTTAGCACTTCATCACAATATTTAGATTCAATGTTGGAAATATGCCCTAGAGGCAATAATAAAATGGTTATTATTATATTTCCTTGTTCATGATAATTTTCTATTGTTCATGCTATAATTGTATTAACTGGAAACCGTAATACATGTGTAAATACATAGACCACAACATGTCCCTAGTAAGCCTCTAGTTGACTAGCTCGTTGATCAATAGATGGTTATGGTTTCCTGACCATGGACGTTGGATGTCATTGATAACATGATTACATCATTAGGAGAATGATGTGATGGACAAGACCCAATCCTAAGCATAGCACAAGATCGTGTAGTTTGTTTGCTAAGAGCTTTTTTAATGTCAAGTATCATTTCCTTAGACCATGAGATTGTGCAACTCCTGGATACCATAGGAATGCTTTGGGTGTACCAAACGTCACAACGTAATTGGGTGGCTATAAAGGTGCACAACAGGTATCTCCGAAAGTGTCTATTGGGTTGGCTCGAATCGAGACTGGGATTTGTCACTCCGTATGACGGAGAGGTATCTCTGGGCCCACTCTGTAATGCATTATCATAATGAGCTCAATGTGACTAAGGAGTTAGTCACGAGATCATGCGTTACGGAACGAGTAAAGAGACTTGCCGGTAATGAGATTGAACGAGGTATTGGGATACCGACGATCGAATCTCGGGCAAGTAACATACTGGTGGACAAAGGGAATTGTATACAGGATTGATTGAATCCTCGACATCGTGGTTCATCCGATGAGATCATCGTGGAACATGTGGGAGCCAACATGGGTATCCATATCCTGCTGTTGATCATTTGCCAGAGAATGTCTCGGTCATGTCTGCATGGTTCCCGAACCTATAGGGTCTACACACTTAAGGTTCGGTGACGCTAGAGTTGTTATGGGAAATAGTATGTTGTTACCGAAGGTTGTTTGGAGTCCCGGATGAGATCCGAACGTGACGAGGAACTCCGGAATTGTCCATAGATGAAGATCGATATATTGGATGAAGGGTATTGTAGTCTGGAATTGTTCCGGGGGTACCGGGTGACGACCAGCGTGTCCACTAAAGGGCTTAGCGCCCCTCCGACCCCATCTCACGTAACCTGGAGAGGTGGGGGCGCCTCCCCTAGGGCAGCCGCCCCTCCCAGCTTGGGAGGCGAGTTTCCTAGGGGTGGGGGCGCCCAAACCCATCTAGGGTTTCCCCTGTGGCCACCGCCCCTCCCCTAGGGAAACCCTAGGGCACCTCCTCCTCCCCCTTCCCCCTATATATAGTGAGGGAGAGAGAGGGCAGTCGCAACCCTTCCCCTGGCATAGCCCCTCCACTACAAAAAATACACTTCCGTGATGATACGTGTTTGTCAGAGTAGGTCGCATTTTTTGTCTTGCATGTACATCCATGGCGATTTTATGACAGAATCAAGATAGTCATACCCGTGCTGTCGTAGAAGTGTTCCACGACATTACCAAAATTATCATCACGGAAGTGTCCACTTCCATGACGACAAATCGCGCATCATAGAAGTGCTTTCGTCAAGGGTGACTGACACGTGGCATCCACCGTAACGGAACGCTGTTAAGCTATCGGGTCCGGTTTTGGATTCGATAACCCGTTAACAGCCCCAACCAATGGGGATTTTCCACGTGTAAAATCATCATTGGCTGGAGGATACATGTGTCGGCTCACCATTGGGACAGATGTCATCCACTCATTGGACCCAAAGAGCCTATGATACGTTGACACGTGGCACAGCCCAACAGAGGCCCATTCCTATGAAAAGGCCGACCCGTTTGACTTGGTCAAAAGGTGGCGTGCCAGCCCACGGAAAGCGTGTTAATGACCTGTGCGCATATAGCCCATTTACAGCCCGCTAACCCAGGGCCCGTTACGACCTCTCCGAATTAGGCCCAGTAGCGTCATCTGGGCCGTCCAATATGATTCCATCATGTTTTAACTTCCGTCCCATGTATGGCCCATGACGTCTTTCGGCCCATATGAGGCCCTTTGTAACTCTTGGCCCATTAATGACCCGTGGTGAAACTCGCCCGTAATAAATAGTGTATCACTTTATACCCATTAAGGGCCCATTATTCCATTGGGTCGTTTCTAGCCCAAGTTTTCTTTCGACCTTCTCAGGGCCCATTTATTCTTGGGCTCATTTCCAGCATTCGGTTACTTATGGCCCATTACTGTCATTTTCTGCTTGTGGGCCAAATTCAGCCCGTCGTGACAGTCGGCCCGTTTGTGGCCCGTTAATACGTTGGTCTGTTTTCATGTAAAAAAAACCGTTGGGCCGTTTTCATAGAGTTATCAAATACGGCCTATTAACAACCCGTTATGGTCGATGAATAGTACGACGCATGATTGGCGAAATGATGATACGTACCGTAGAAGGCCCATGGATCCTATGGCCCATATAAGGCCCATGGGTCGTACGCCCGGTAGAAGGCCCATGGATCGTATGGCCCGTAGAAGGCCCATGGACCCTACGACCCGTAGAAGGCCCATGGATCCTACGGCCCGTGTAGAAGGCCGATGGATCCTACGGCCCATAGAAGGCCCATGGATCATATGGCCCGCAGGAGGCCCATGGTTACAACAGTCCGTGTGTTGCCATGATTATTTTGGCCTAGTTACCAAAAATAGGCTATTGTGCCCACTAGAAAAACACAGAAAAAGAACTGAAGTGACTACAAGCAAACAACTAAACAAGACAATAAGGAAATAAATAAGCAAGCAATTAACACTAGCCTATTACTGCTATTACACATATTACATCCTCTGGGCATCAAAGTTTGCCACCAGTGCAAATATAGGGAACAAAGCAGCATATTACATACACTGGCCGTCCAAATTGGCCACCAGTGCAAATAAACGCGGCAACAAAACAAGAGCATAACTGAAACAACTTCAGAAAAGCTCAAGAAACGTTATCCTGGATATCCACCATGCTGGAAATCAGCTTAGCAAGCTTATTAGCTTTGTCCTGTTTGGCGCTAAAAATCCTCCAACGCTTGCTGTTGGACCAGAAAGTATGCATTTGAATGCTCCAGGGACTTCCGTAGTCCTTCCGCTTCTTGTCGCAGGATAGCTGATCGATGTCTTTTAGCTTGTAGTTGAGACTCAAGAAACCGAACTAATTTAGACAGTGAGTTTGAATAGCTTGTGCAACCGGTAGTGGCCAGTAACTCAAACACTAAACCAAGACAGGACTTTGGGGTTGTCTCACTGTCTTCAAGATAGTCTTCCTTAGTTGTTTTATCAGCTTTGTTGGAGACCAACAAGGATGTGTCACTATCCTGAACCTTATCTGTATTACTTCCTTTACCATTTCTTAATAAGGCACTCTTCCCCAATATTCTGTCAGCATTCTAAAAGAAGAAACAAGCAGACACATAACAGGTTTAGCATGTACTAGTATATGAAACTCATTTCGGTGAACCAGTTCATTAGTAAGGTGGACAGGATTAAACTACCAAGTCTTCTATTGCCAAGTACTAGTACATAATAAAAGCATCCAACAAACATATATCTATGTCCTATGGTCACTGCATTGTCTTGCCAAATCAAAATAGAGACACGGTTCAAATCATGTCAGTTCAAGACAAAGCAGCAGTGAAAGAATACAAAGCGTGGGAAACTACATGGCACAACAAGATTTCAGATGGGTACCACGTGTCTACATGTACAACAACACTATTGACTCTGTTGTGATACTAGTAATGTGCATGATATGAGAAGTCAACTGTATACACAATTGAAATTGAAATCAACAGAGCTATTGATAAGAGCAAACCTGTTAAAGAAACATGCGTGAACATACCTGCTGTGCAATTGGAGTTTCGACTGGATCCTTCAATTTAAAAATAAGTTTGTATGAGTAAATACAGTGATACAAGAGCAAAGCAGTATGCACGATAGCAATCATAGTTAAAAAAGGCGCACCTAAGCGAGCGCTTAAGCGCGCCTAGGCTCTAGCATTGGCAAAACGCATTGCGCATAATACGCTTAATCTGTCCATAACTGCACATAAGCATGCGCTTTGGTCAGTAAAGCGCAAGGCGGTGGCAAAATGCACAATTAATGCCTATTGCTTTTTTGAACTATGATAGCAATGGAATCTTAAATTAGAACATTTGTTCTTCAGGTTTAGGCACTTGTTCTACATGAACAGAGTACAGTAAGACGCAAGAATATAGTACTTAAAAATAGAAAATTAGCTCATAGACCTTACCACATTCTTGGTTTGTGACCAGTACAGAACAAGGCGTTCCCAGTCATCGTCCAGTAAATGTGTCTCAGGAGAACGTAAGGGAATTTGATGAGTTTCTTTGCTGGTGAAGTACGTTTTCTTCAGGTAATTCCGATACTGCCACCAAGCATTCTTGAAGATAGCAGAGGTATTAACACAGGTTACCTCATCCCGAGTTTCCAAATCGGTCCTTCTCTATAGAGAAAAATGGGAAAATTTGTTGTATTATAACCATCATGGAGGTAGGATGTATGGGACAAAGCAAAGTAATTGCCATGAATAACATTACTTACACATAACTCCTGGACAAACACCTGCAACTGGCATTTTCCTTCATCTTCAGTATAATATTTCCAAGATGGGAAGATACACACATACGATTTAACAACATCAAATGTGATAGATGCTAAACTACGACTAGCTGGTTGTGCTTCCTCCACAAGAATAGGCGTACTAACTGGTGGAGTTGGGGTTCGCCGTGGTAGTACTGGCCCTTTGGGTACTGGATCTGCCTTACTAACTACTCTTGTTTGGGATCTCTCTGGTGGAGATCGTGCGGTGTCAACAGGAACTGGGTTACTATCTGCTGGGGTTGGGGTTAGATTGGGTGAAGCTGGTTCTTTGTCCATCGCAGTAGGGGTACAATCTGCGAGAGTTTGGGTTATGTGTGGTAGGGCTGGTTCTTGTGCATGTACAACCGGGGTGCTATCTCCACCAAGGGGTAGCACTGTTTTATTTGAAGACCGTGTTTTTAGTCCGCTAGATACTGACATCACCCACTACAATTCAAATGGCTGATAAACAGGAAGCATAGTTGAATGTACAGACATTGTATGAGAGACAGATGCAATAGATTGTGTGGAAAAAAGAGGGCATGAAATAGTTGACATGTATATTGTTTAACTAAAATGGATAGCATGACATAATTTCACATATATGATGTCTATCTAAACTGGATAGCATAGCATAACATAATTCAAAGATATGATGAATAACTAAACAGGATCGCATGACATAATTCACCTACATGTTATCTAAGTAATCAGGATCACATCATTTAATTCACATATGTGATTTATATGCTAAACAAAGGGAATTCGATATGACGTCTGAACTAAGAACATGGTGTTTAATATTGTGTATATGATGTCTAAACTATGCAACGCAAGACACCATATGCATGATATGAGCAGTATAACCGTGCCAAGTTAGAGCATACACCTTAGTGGGGGAATAGGACTGGTCATCTGTCGAAGCCATCTCTCAGGAGCTATTGGGACCCAACAAGAGATCTGCTTCAACAGGTAGCACTGTCTGCTCTGAAGGCCTTGTTTTCGCTCCAGATTTTTCCATCTCCCACCCAAATGGCTGATTCACAGGAAGAGTAGTTTCATGTACAAACATTATCGACAAATTGAAATGTAATGAAGAAAAGGATGGGCAAGATATCATTCAAATATATGATGCCCGGTTAAACAGGATGGCATTGCACATTTCACATATATTATGGCTGGCTAAAAGACATGAGACTGCATAATTCCCATATATGATATATAAACTAAATAGGTGGCATTACAGAACATGTCTAAACTAAGCAGACGACATATATGATGTCAAAAGTAGGCACTGCAAGGCAACATATGTAGATGACATATATGATGTCAAAAGTAGGCACTGCAAGGCCACATATGCAGATGACATATATGATGTCAAAAGTAGGCACTGCAAGGCAACATATGCATGATATGACTAACTTCATCATGCCAAGGTAGAGCAAACACCTTGGGGGGTAAATAGGAGTGGTCAGCGGCGTCTGAATTCGCCTCAGAATAGATACCTTACTCTGGATTATAATCTGGAGAGGGGTGGGGAGGATTTGCCATTTAACCCACCATGGAGGGATGTCTGCATGACATTGTATTACCGCGCAAAACTCTTCTCTTTTTCTCTACATGTTCAGCATGACCGTGTACAATATCTGACATGCATACAAAAAAATATGGTGAGATTATGTAAGGAGAGCATGCAAAAATAATGATAGAAGGCAGATGATTGCTTTAATTTAATAAAAAGACAGTTGATGATTGCTTTACTATTTGTTTCCCACCCAAGATGAACAACACAGGCATACCCTAGGTGAACCAGATATTAGACAGAGATACTATTCATTGCTCCCTCGATATGTGCCCCACAACTAATTTAGAACTCAAGTTTGAACATTAATTTGGACCCGACTTGGAGTCCAAGAGGTGAATAGGACGATAAAGTAGCAGGTAATTTTAAGCAATGCATAACATAAGCAGAAACAAAAGAGTGCAACCTTTCTTGTGGACCCGTGTACTCCTTAGGTTCATCTGCTGAGTCGATGATGGTGATGCCATTGCAGTGGGTGTCGGCGGCAGGGAAGGAGATCTGAGGCGGCGAAAGACGATCAGGAGTCGTGATGTCTGGTTTGGTGGATGCTTCTATTGATGGAGCAGCTCAGGTGAGGTGGACGACGTCGCGGCAGGAGCAGGACAAACCACACAAAGTTCCCTTCGACACCTACTTGTAACCGAAGTAATTCTGTAAGGGTTCATTTGGCTTGCATGATTCTAAAAACGCAGGGATAGGAAAAACACCAGAATAGGATAGGAATGCACATGGTAAACAAAGCATTTATAAACACATGATTTCTGTCAACTTGGGTGTTTGGTTTACAGGAATTGGAAGAGCAGAGAATGCAAAGGATCATGGCCAAAATAAAGTGAAACCATATGAAAGTGTGTACAGTTAGAATGTTATTCTGCCACTAATGCACTTGGTCTTGTTTTCATGCATAGGATTTTGAAAAGTAGGTCCAGGTGGATGTTTTGCTTCATTCCTTTCAACAAAATGCATGAATAATTGAATAGTAGAGTGCCATTGGAAAATTCCCTATTGCTATGTTTTTCTGTTGAAACAAAATAGCCCCAATGGATCGACATGATTGTATAGTAATAAGTGATGCAACAAGTGTACAACCTCTTTGCCGTAGCCGTGTCGACCTCAGCATCATTCGGTTGGTCGCTGAAGCAGTTGAGGTAGAGGTGGCTATCGGAGGTGTGGAGGAAGATCTGAGGAATCTGTAGACGGCGTCCAGGGCACTGCTCTTATTTGATGGATCGTTCATTTCTTGGAGCAGCTCCGGTGAGTTGTAAGATGTCAAGGCTGAAGTAGCACAAGACAGACATCGTCAATCTCAAGTGGGATTCTAATACCATCTGCAATAGATGATGTAAAATAGATGTAAAATTTAGATCATGAAAAACCACCTGACTACAACAGATGAGGTAAAAATTGTTGACTCTGAACTTAACTCTCGAAACTGAAATTTACTGTGGAATCTGAATGTTATTGTCGAAATTGAATGCAATGGTAGCAGAGAGGCACTTGACAGGTAGTTTAGGGAGGGCCTGCAGTTCATCTTCAACCTGCACCCCCCTGAGCCGCCAGTCACCACCGGCCGAACTGCCGGCCTCAGCGCCGCCTCGCCGCCCCGAAACAACTCCCCACCACCGGTCCGCCGCCGCCCCGGCCAGCCCTCTAGGCCCCCCGCCCCCACCCTAAACCCTAAGATAGATAGTGGGGTACCTCTTCGGCGAGCCCCCGTTCCTGTTGCGGGTGGTTCTTCCTTAACTCCGGCGAGCCCCCCACCCCCTGAAAATTGACTGACCCGAAAGTCGATTCAGTCGACTGAAGTGTAGCTAAATCAGAGCAGAGCAGCAGCAAGAGCGAGCGGGAGAGCAGCAGCTGCAGCACGAGCGAGCGAGCGAGAGCCGGAGTAGCAGCAGCTGGGCGAGCGAGCGATTGGGCGAGAGCCAGAGCAGCAGCAGCGCGAGCGAGCGAGTGAGAGCCGGAGCAGTAGCAGAAGATCCGGCTGGTATGGCCGCCGCCGCCGAAGGGGCCTCGTACTATGGGAGTGCCGCCGTGGAGATGTCTCCCATGGCGCTGGCTTAAAGGTAGCCTCTCCATGGGGGTGCAGGATGGAGCACCATCGCCAGCGGGAGGTCGAGTTAAGGAGAAGGTGCAATGCGATGAGTGTACAACCTCTTTGTTGGCGCGAGTAGGCCTTGACTTCGTCCGAGTAGTCAGTGAGGATGTTGCGGTTCCGGAGGAGCAGGTTAAGGCGACGCTGTGGGGATAGAGTAGCCGTGATAGACGAGGCGATCGTCGGAGCAGCTCCTTGGAGGTGGAGGATGGGGCGGCTGAATGACAAGATGGACTACGGATCCTCATCCGGGGAGGTGGACGAGGGACGTCGAGCTATTGCGGTGGATGACGTCGTCGGGGAAGAGGCTCCGACTGGGCAGCGGTGAGGTGGCAGACGGAGGAGGGTGGGGTTTCGCGGCTGGAGCAGAGAGGTTATGGCAGCCTGGGATTTCTAATGGCGAAAAGGGGGCGATGGGAGGGGGTGAGCCATGACTTAGGGACGCGCTTGTCCAAAATGTAGGGTGTGTTACAAAAGTACCCCCCACCGATTTGAACTAGCGGCCCTTTCGGCTCAGGGTTAGAAGGGGGATTTCTTATGTCGGGACTTGACAACTGGAGGGAGTTTTCGCGCGCGTTGTAATTTCGGGATAGCAAGGCGCGGGTTGTGAAGGCGCCAGTTTTGGGAGCATGATATTTGAATTTTCGGGATATAACAAGGCGCGGGTTGAATTTGAGGGACAAGCCTAACGTGTAATATTGTACTTGTACGTACCAAATAAATTCGCACTTCCCTCAACCAAAAAGAAAACAAAAAAAATTAAAACTATTCACACCACACAAAGAGAGAGTCTTGCCCCGTTTTACTATACAAATGCTATTCAAAGCTACTCCCTCCTTCCATCTAAATAGGGCCTAATGCGTTTTTTGATGCTAACTTTGACTAAATATTAGAGCAATAATATATGACATGCAACTTACACAAGGCACACTGTTAAATTCGTGTGTGAAAGGATCTTTCAATGATATAATTTTCACATTGTGCATGTCATGTACTATTAATCTTGTCAATAGTCAAAGGCGGTCTTAAAAAACGCATTACACCCTATATAGATGGAAGGAGGGAGTATGAATCCATGTTATGTCCAATTAAATTTTTTTGCTTGCTGTATAATGCATGTAACCTACTCATACCAACATTTTAGTGCATTCCAAATGTCTATACTACCGCTGCAATTCGAACTGAATTTGAATTTGTTTATCTATTAAAATAAGAATCTACAATCATGATTGTTGCCAACTTCAACCATCATTCGTGTATTACCTTAATAACACACCACATGATTACTACAGAGATAGATATGAACTATGTGTACTACATGAATTCGAATTCTATTTTTTGAATACACTTGATGTTGATTCCAAATAATAGTGCATTTGATGTACTAACTATATATTCATAATCTAAACCATGTTCCGTACGTACACCATGTTTATCACACAAAGTGTAGTGCCCCGCCCCCTACATTGTGACAAGTATTTAGACCCGAGCTGCAAAAGCCACACATTAGCCCAAATTATAATCAATGTTCTACATTATGATATCTTCTTCAAGTATCCGTATCCACTTTTTTATAATGAATTATGATCTTTGTTCATATTTTACACCTTCACAATCCTCTTCTATTTGTAGCTAGCTAGCGCTAACTTTCTATCGTGCATGCACACACCCACCCCCCTCTCACCCACCCTTAGCGTCTCCTCCATCGCGCACGTTCGTTATTTCTCTTTAGGTCGTCCACCCGCAGTGTGTGTAGGCCCCGGCTCATTCTTTCCGGCACACACCGGTCGATATACATCTCTAGCCAAGTGTGCCTACAACAAACACATATATACTTCCCCTCTTTTCTTCTCACCGTCGTCCATGCCCCCCTATGTCCAATACGGTTCCACGTAGGTGCACACTCCCGCCCCTCTTTTCATTGATCTCATACTCGCACACTCCTCCCCCCCTCAACATGGTAGGCCTCTCGCACCACCTCCTAGCCACACCACTCTCCCCCTGTCTGTCTCTCCGGACCTTATTTGCTTCTAACACATGCAGGTGTGTATACGTACTGATCTCCCTACATATAGCCAGGTCGACTATAATTCGTTTTCCCCACGCACCGATACACTTACCTTGCTAGTTATGTCTCTCCCTTTCTCGGACACACGACGGTTGATCTTCCTATGTAGTTACGTATGCTTACCACAACCATATCGTCTCCCCTCATCATCCTTGCATACCTCCCAACCCGTCTCTCACACGCACGTGCATAGACAGACAGACATCCCCCGCCCTCTCTTATTGATATTGCACTCGTACCCTGCGTTTGTCTAGCAGGCCTCTCCCACCATTTGTGAGATGCCACTCCACCACCAACCCTCCAACGCTCTACCCTTGTCTTTCTCCCAACTTTATTCCTCTGCTACACATATCCATGGATGCCGATCGATCTCCCTCAATACATAGCTAGGTCTCTCTCCTTCCCCACACATATACTAGTCGATCGGTCTCTGCCCCCCACCCCCACACACACTGATAGTCGAACGTTGTAGGTAGGTATCCATGCCACGTAGAAAAACTTCACCTCTACCCTCTCAAATTCTAGTATGCCAGCCGCCCTGTATCTTTGACGTGGGCAAACACAAATTCGATGGAACTCTTTATCGATCGCGCAGCCACACACTTCAACCCTGTTTTCAATTCTATCGATATATCACGTCCATGACTCCATTTCACACACATTGCATATGTTACGTTTTTCTATTTGAGATATCATCAACACATTGCCTCTGTTTCGCACAAACCATCTCTCTCACACCCACCCACGTATGTACCTGCACCTAAAGAAGAGGTGCACGCAGGACATACATACTCACGCCTCGTTCCCGGCCACACCCGCGCGGGTACACGGTGGAGTTCGTTTCTGTACGAAAAGGCAGCCCACGTGATAATTTAACACGTGTAGCGGTTGGTTACTCGAAGGAGGGTCGGGTACCATGCCTAGACGGAATAATGTTCGACTTGACTTGTTAGTATTAAATAAAGTTATATATTCCTCAATGGCACGTACAGAATATAAAACGATTGCCGTGGGGAAAATGGAAAAATGGGTATGTCTCTCGTCACACCATCTCACACAAGGCGGAAGTGGCCTCTCTCTCTCTCAGCATTGGTTAGTGATCCGTCCGCATCCCGTCCGCTGGCGGAAGGGGAGGACAGCATCGTCTCTCCGTTCGATGGTGTTGAAGCAGCACGTCCCGATCTGTGGTACCCGCCGTTCTCTCTGACCAAGCTCCCGCGTGGTAGGGCCTTCGCCACTTGCTCGTTGCCGCAGTATGGGTAGATCCCAGCCGCCGGCGCCCTCCTAGTAACATCCCGACGACCCTCAGGTACAGCTTCCTCCGGCCTTGCTCCACTGCCCATCTTCCCACGTTGCTGCATGTGGATCTTCTTTAGTTGTTTGCTTAAATCGTATATCGGCCGGCGTACTTTCCATCTTGCAATCTTGTCCTCAAACCATTTTTGATAAACCAACATGTGCTATCTTTCCCTTATTACATGGAATATGCCTCTTTTTTGTCGGGGTATGTGTCTTCAACTCATGTTATTGGGCAGTAATAGTTTCCTTTCTACCTCCTTTCGCAAACAGGGCTATCCATTTTCACCTTGTTGCTATTGCGACCTTTTGGTGAACTGCACAAATCACTTATTGCTTAAGAGTGTTTTGTGCAGTTCCGCCAAAATGTCACACGGGCAACATTTTTACATTTCTGTGGGACGGCAGAAAGGGAGATTGGTTTTGCTATCCTCCTCATCCAACTCCATGCCTAATATTCTCCAACAAGAAGTTAGTCCTAAAGAGAGATCGTAGAGGTGATCGGCTTCTATTTATGTGTGTTATGTTTCATCATCTAGTTCCACTATTATTGTAATCACACTGACTGGATATCTTTGCAAACAGGGATGGTCCGCTCGATTTAAGTGGAGCTGCACAAAATGATCGGATTGTGCTGTCCTCCATACACCTCTTTTTTGGCTACAGAGCTGGGTGAAACTAGCTGCCAAGCAATGAACACTGTGCCAAGGAAATTGAGCCATGCCTACGAACAACATCAGCTATATTTTTTCTTTATTTGTACACCTTCTCACAACTTTGTCTCCAGTTGTGATGTGAACATTGGCGCTGATCTACGAACCATTGAGATGCATTAGCCATGGTAGCCTTGGTAGTTTCATTTGTATTTGATGGAATGTTGTAACGAGATAATCTTGAGGCAAGACAAATGAATCCTAAGTTGAAACCTTTTTTTTCCTGCGGGAACCAAAGTTGAAACCTTCATAGCATCACAGTATAATTTCATTAAAATTATGTGTACATATAAACAAATCCTGAAGGATTGATAGCAATGCCAGAAACAATTCAACTTCGTTTCGCCAAGATGTTGGACATCCTTCATCCGGCTCCACTTGCCATGCAGCAATATTGAGTGCACAACACAATTGCAGGGAAAGATTCACCCTGGTCGTTGCACTGCAGTAGTAATGACTAGTGAGCAGGCAAATCACAGAGCCCCACCTTCGCCATAGTAAGTTGCTCGGACGAAGCAACCATCATTTCTCTGTTCCTTGAATCCGCTGGTACTCCCATATTGCCACAGTAATAAGTTGCTTGGGCGAATCAACCATCACTTCACCTTTCCCACAGTAAGTATCAGTACCTCCTTTTTTACTCTAGAAACAACCACACGCGAATATTAGACGGTAGCAGCATAGCAACTGAATCAAAAAATCTATAGTATGAGAATAACTTTGAACGTGAGCCATTGATTCACTCTATCCAATGGTCATAGTTGGAAAATCCAAACAAAACCAAGCATTGGATCAACTCTTTTAGCACTCAGATTGTTGCCGCCTGCTCAACCGCCTATCCACCTAGCCCACCTATATATCCGCTCACGTGTGATGACCACAGGAGCTATCCATTCAGATTGTATGTTAACAAAATAAAGGTCGATACCTAATGCGGCAAACTTTCAAATAAAATAACTAATGCGGCACCTCGGGCCAACACGGCCAGATCGCATTTTGCGCGAGAAATTACACACCATGTTTCGTTGACATGTGGTCCCGTTCCAACATGTCAGTGAGACGACGGCGAGTCCTTTTCTACTAGTATTTCGGAACGGACATGTAGGCCGGGGCGCCTCTTCATGTACCGTGGCAAATTGGCAACCGTCCACCGACTCTTCGCCTTTCCCTCTCGATTTGGAACTGCTGTCGCACGCTCTTCCTCCCTCCTCCATTTGCCTTCACCCTTCCTTCTGCCATTGTTCGATCATCTTCTCCATGGAGGGAACAGGCCGGAAACAACCCTGTTATTCTTGCCCCGATCTGAAAGATGACGTGGTGGAGGAACTCATTGATCGGTGCGACGTATTCACCTCGGCTAGCATGGCACGTTCGTTCAAGACCATTCTCGACTCAACTAATAACATCATTACAAGGAACCCAAGGGTCTAGGAGCGTTTTGATCTCCCCTATCTTCTTCGCCGTGACCCTAATGACTGGCGCGGGGACGACGGAGGCCTCGCCTTATGCAAGTTGATGCCGCTTGATAATGATACATATGATGTAAAGATGCCATCACTTGAGGGAAAGGATTGGGCAGGCGCAAAGGGAGATTGGGTTGTTTATATTGGGTACAACTGCGAGTGGGAACTTGTGAATGTGTACACTCATCACCGGGTTCCACTTTGAAAAATCGCAGCAGACTGCCCGGAGGTTGAGCACACCGGTATTCTACGCACGTTCAAATACGATCATGGTGACTGTCTACTATGGAAGATAGCAATTTGTTGAGTTCCCAACCGCTCTTGGAATTACAAGAACTATGAAGTCTTTGCTACCTTCGACAAGCTTGTTGCCGTCCTTTGTGGTTCGACTCAATGGATATTGCTCAAAAATCAGTTTCTATACACGGATGTGTACTGTGATGCAATTCAATACGAGGGTCTTATGTTTGCTTCCACCACTCATGGGATCCTCGTAGTTTCGGTACGTTTGTCTCCCACCATAATTATAATTGTTTCATCCACATGCATGCGGGTTAGCAAGTTTCCCTTTACTAATTAACCTTCTTCTTGTGTTTGCAAGGTCCTGTGAACATTCCACCACCTATACTTGAAAATTTTTATAACCAAGGGGGGAGATGACGATGGTGATGATCACGAGCATGAGGACGAGCAGAACTTATATACTCAGTGCCGCCTGGCAACTAATTCCAATGGATCACCTCTTCTTGTCTGTATACAGCGCACTGAGTTTGTTACTACTGAGGGAGCACGTGTTGTCTCCCATGGTCGCACTCTCCGGATCTATTCCAACACTCGTTGCATGGTATTCGGGATGGATACTAGTGTGCTAGCACCAACACCTTCTCCCTCGTACAGAATTGATAGTCTTGGAGAAAACTCGCTCTTACTTGGACAAAACTATCCGATGATGGTGAAAGGCGATCCAACTGCTATTGACACAATGTTACTACCATTTATGAGAAGCAATTGTATGTATACCTTGGACATTTGGGTGGTTCCCTACCCTGGTACTGATATAGTAGGCCGCTCCAGCCTGGATGATCAGTCCTACGTTTGTCTCGAGATTAACAATAGATGGCCCGTCCTAGAGAATCACTTGTGGTTCAAAGCAAGTGTTTCCAACGCTGAGGATTGGTTGAGTTGAAGTTCATTTCATTGCTTGTTATTTTTTGTGTGATGAAAACTTTAATATTTATAAAGTACCCTCATTGTCGTTGTGGGTTGATAACCTGATGTATGTAATAAAATGATACGCCTGTGATAAACTTACTAAATTTATGAATGGATTTCGAGTCGCTTATCTTAGTGAGTGCTGCGACGAGGCAAAAAAATATTTTCCGAATACATAATTGTACGTGCATTGCAACAGGTTATCGGATGAGGCCAATCAACAATAGTAGTACACTATTTGTACTAGCTTCACATGCTTCGCGCGTCGGGCGAGTGTTTTTACTGTAGCTGCGAATCCCATCATCCTAGGTCCTCGGATGAGTCCAGTTGAAATTGCATTCTGATGTTTGGGTTCAAACTTTCAGAACTGCTGCACTATCTCTACGTCTACGTATACGTAATACAACAAGTTTTAAACTTGAGACCACCCACCCACCCTCACAAAGACCACTTTTTAACCTAGCACAGACTCCAGGAAATTTGGCCACAGTGTGAGGTGGGCCATATGTTAATGTGTTCGCTGTACATAACCAGCACCTCAAATCCTCGATACTACTAGTACTATATAAGTAGTAGGAGTAGTAGGGTGGCATGGGCCAGAACAAGCATTCACGTCCAGGAGTACGGCACACGCCACCAGCACAACTTCCATCTAACACCATATTTCTTGGAGTCCGTGCTAGAGCAATCTCTTCAACCTCGTCATTTCTCTAACTCAGCCATCTTGCGGCGGGCGAGGTGGGGATTTGCCGATAGTCGGTTTCCTCAACTGCGGTCCCACTTGTAAGGCCAACTCCAACGCATGACCCCAAACGGACCTCCATTTTCCCGTATTTTGTCCATTTGGGTAGGGCAATGGGTCATGTCCGGGCCATTTCTTGGATGCGGTGGCCGTGCGCCGAATGCGTGGACGCATCCCGGCCGCGTACATTTTTCTTTGCAAACACATATCTTTTTTTCATCATTGATTTTTTGGTACATGGAGATACATCAGCAAAATTTTGACTAGAAAAGCAAGACCAAAGAAAACAAGAACCACAAGAATACATTTCAGAAGATATCCAACTTCCATAACTGCTCCTGTAATTTGGATTAGTGCCTTCTTGATGCATTCATTGTTGATCTGCAGAGGCTCAATCTTGCATGCTTCTTTCTTCTTCAAGTGTAAAGAAGTAGACGTTGCTTCCTCGCATCTACTCTCATGTCTAGCCTCTATTCTATCAACAAGTGCACTAGTCTCATATCTAGCCTCTATGCTAGCTAAAAGTGCTAGAACATCTACTAAATTGCGCTCTATGAATATATCGATGTACTCTTCTTCCCAATACCAAAACTTGCATCCATTCTACACAATAAAATTTTAAGTTAGCACAACTAGTCTAATCCGAAGATTTGGTCGGGTTCTTCCTCCTTTTGCAGACAAGTGGGACATCTAGCATCCAGGTCATGTCATGCAAGAAAATAGAGTGGTAGTTGAAGCCACGTGATGTGCATCTTGGGTTAAACTGTAAATAGAATCTTACTACTCTTGAGTAACTCCAAAAGCAGCCACCGAAGATCTTTATTGGGTTTATTTTTCATCACCAGCACGTCGAGGTGAAAGATGTGCAGCTTCAGTGGGTCCTCTTGCGTTTTCACTAACATGTGGGACCGCATATGAGCAAACAGACGATGGCCTCCGCGCGTCCGCTGGCTTGCTGAGAAGAGAGATAGAGGAGGGCTGAGCACGGACTCCAGGAAATTTGTTCTACGTAACCAGCACCTCGATATTCATGTGCGGTTATTTCTAGAATAAAAAAGGAGGTACCCTACTTATGTTATTCCCACTACGCCTAGCCTAAAGTTAGTAGGTGACCTTGCGCTTGGCTCTTCGCCTCTTCCAGAAGTCGATGGTTCTACAGTAGTACTTCTGGCAATCTGACACCAAATGAACTACTGCACGTCCACCGCTTATAAGCAAAAGTTTCTCCTCGTGTTGCGAGCCACCGCGCATGCGTTGGCAAGGGAGAAGGCGTAATCAAGCTTCTCATCGTTCTGTGAGTTGATGGGACACATCAAAGTTATTTAATACGTACTCTCTCCAAAAAAGGGCTGACCATGTCATGGCTACCATCCCGTGCTCCGTCGTTGAGTACGTGCACTATTCACGTGCCATCGAGGAGAAAAAAATATTGCGTAGTAGGTGCCATTGAAGTGCACGACTCACTTATGCACTGCTTATCTGATTATCTCCATTTTCTTGCATGACACATGCACCTTGATGCTAGATGTCTCGCATGTTGGGAAAAAGATGAACAAAGCTCACGTAAAAGAAAAGAGTTGAAGAACATAGATTCCCGACGACCGAGAAGGAGCAAGGAACCTCCCGGTGGAGCATCTGCAAGGAACCTTGCGCATTTTCCCCTGCTTTTTGCCACCTGCCCAATTATAAACAAATAAAAGAACATGAACTCTTCGCTAACCACTAGAAATGATACATCAGGATGCTAAGTTGAAGATGTTTTATAAGTTATATTGATAACCACGCAACAAGCCACGCATGTACATGACGCATGCAGCCACACATGTACACACGCCAACACACTAACTCCATCCGATCCAACTCATGCACATACGTGAACAGGCATGGAGCACACAACACACATACACAACATGTGCATGCACACACACTCGGCTGCATAATGCACGTGAATAACACATGCATGCACACACACTCGGCTGCATGGAGGCATGCGCCATCTGCGACAACGTCCGGTTCGTCGTGCTATGGCGAAGCTCGCACACAACGGCACCTACGCATCTCTTGCAACACCTCTTTGCCGTCGTTGCTCAACGGCTAGTCAGAGACGAAGACGACCGCAACCTCGACCTTAGAGCTAGCACCGATGGAAAAGCATGCACGCTACACGCACACGAGCACGTACGGAGTGCCCGCGATGTGGTGCGTCCCCAGTCGCCTCTACTCCTTCTGTGCACGTTGTCTATCAAGGCAGTTGCATGCCTAATGATGATGTGGGTGAGATCTTCTAGGACTCAGATGATGACGAGGAAAATTATGAGACACAAGGTGACGTACACCGTCAAGGTCCACGGTCAAGGGGGTGCTAAGTGCTAAGTGCTTAGATGTGCTTAGATGAGGTGCTAAGTGCATTAAATGGCTTAGTAACTCAAGTCTTCAATGCATAGGTGCTTAGTTTATTGTTTCTAAGCTTGCTTCATTTAATTAGCTATAGACTCAAAACTGTCTTTCCACCGTTTCTTCCTGCGGTCACCAAACTAGTCTCTCTCTTCTTAATTAACTTGCCACATCATATTTTATGCCTACGTGGCAGGCTTAGCAGCTATACATGGTGGAGCATCGGGAGAGGCCAAGGATGGTCATAGTGGGGAGTAACTTTTACTGTAACATATTACTATGTTACTTTAAACATCTCTATAAACTGGAAAGGAGGGAGTAGTAACATAGACTAGTGTCATATGCAGAGTATGGGAGCACATGATATTTCCCTGTTTGGACCGATCCCAAGTTGGCTTCTCACCTTCTTGGCCCAACAAAACCCCCTTCCCCCTCCCGCGCACACTTCCTGCCCAGCGCCAGCTGAGCCCGCCGCTCCACATTGATGGCAAGTCAGGCGACCACTACTAGGGAAAAGGCTAGCAGCAGCGCGGGTTTTAGATGTATCAGTAGCGCGGGGATAGGCGCTACTAATAAGGCGCTACAGCTAACACATAGCAGTAGCGCGTGCTCACCGACGCTACTGCTACACAAGTGTAGCAGCAGCGCTGTTAGCGGAAGCTCGCTACTGCTAGTATCTCTAGCGCGCTTTGCCTGGACGCGCTACTGCTATCGCGGCGCTGCTGCTAACTTTTATACACCCGCTACTGCTAATTTAAGTAGTTTTTTTTGGCATATTTGTTTTGTGTTTGAATAGGCTTTATAGAAGAATCTTTAACACATAGAAATGTCATCATGATACACATACAAATGCCTGCGAGACCAGAAATGTAATCATAGCATGTACATACAAATAGTCTCATCATAATCATCATCCAACACAAAGTGATATCTTGTCATCATCTCGAAAATAGCGATACGTGCAAGTCTCGAATACTTGCAACTACAACAACGTCATCCATCTAAACAAAGGTATACGCAAGAAGTGCTATCACTATGAGTGAGAGCGGAACTATGCAGTACATGAGGTGGCGGTTACGAGCCCTCTCTCGCGCTAGCGTGAACCTCAAGTAACTAGCTTCTCCTTCTTGTATGGTTTTGAAGTCTTTATGGCTGGCGCCCGTGAACCCATTCACTTGCGCCTGACACTCATGCCACTCGTTGTACACCCCCGGAACCTTCCCTTTGTACACGACATAGCAATTCCATCTCGCCATCAAGAAACTAGGTACCTGTTAGAGATGCATGTTCATGAAGAGGATGTACAATCATATATATGCAACAAAATATACTAGAGCAACACCAAAAAAGAAAGGGTTAGCAACTAGATGCAACATACAGTACGCAAATTAATTAACTAGAGGTACACAGGTCATCGTATGCAAACTAACAAAGTAGCGTTACGCAAGTTCGGCAGGGACCGTGGACATCACGAAGTTTCATCGCTACAAAAAGTATACAAGTTCAACCGACACATATTATCATCATCGGCATCATAAATCACTAGAAGTTCCATCCTTCCATATCATCGAGGACGAACCCTAGCTTCTTGAACGGCGTGACGTCTAGACGTTGCATGCCTATGCGAGTTCGGACGTCAGCTCGCGATATAGGGCCGTGGTGGAACATCCCTTCTCATCGACGACTTCTTTCATGATGATCGTCGCAATGTCGCTTTGGATGCGAAAGAAGTCATCTCTAAGTTTATAATCCGCTTCTCCATGAGATTCTATCCACTTGTGGATATGATCATCATTTCTGCTGTTAATGCGAAGCTTTTGGTGATCCGTGTTGAACTGAATCATGAGATGGACGATGTAGAATCCATCCTTCTTGCTTGGTTTTGGGACATGGATGCAGGAGAAGTTAGTTTTATGCGCGAAACCCATCTTCTTGTTCCTTTGTTTCTTGATCTGCACGTGGCCACCTCTAAATCTGAAGCCTTGCAGAGCATCATCTAGAATATTCATTATGTGGGTGTAGTCTTTTTTCTCGTAGTCTCTGGAAGGGTCAAAATACACGGCGTGGGAGACTTGCGGGTAAAGAACAATAAGGACGGTGCGCCCGTTGCTGCGGGGAAAAGACACCTCAAATTATTCCCCATATGAGAGAGAAGGAATGATTGAAATGTATGAAAGGGTTGTTCGGAACTGACTTACTTTGGATGATAAGGCACGAGGACAATTTCCCGGTCCTTATTTTGTACCATGAAGTTTTGGAGGTACTCCCTAGCAGTTTCATGCTCAAAGTCGCCGAGACTGAAGAAAGACTTGTGCATGTAGTACAGATCCGCCGCACAGATTTGCGAGACTTCTTCACTCTTCATGACGGAGCTCATATGTAGCGCAAAAAGGCGGACGATAGTAAAATCAAGCCGCCTTGTTAGAAACATCTCAAAGATATGGTCAAACCGCAGGAAGAACACCTCCGCGGGCCGTGTGTTGACATAGCATTTCCCCTCAGGCACACAAGCCGCGTATGTCGGATATCCTGGATCCTTTGAGGCTAGTAGGCTTTTCTCAGTCGACAGCACATGGTCGTGCAGTCTCCTAAGATCCCCTGATAGTGCCTCGAGCGGTTTCGGTGGTAGCATCGGCTCGCCCGTGAGATGGAACATGACCACACCTTTCACGGGTACACGCTCTTCAGAATGCATCGTCTGGCTGCTATGTGCTCTCGCTTGTTTGGAGGCAGTTACCTTCCCCGATCTCTTCCTCTCCTTTTTCTAGGGCACACCTTCCAGACCCTTCCTTAACCCCTGCCCCAGTGTTCCCGGGCTAAGTACTATACGACCCTCGCGCCCGGCTAGTTGAGCCTGTGTTGAGGCGGCATCTTCAGGCGTGTCCTGTGAGGATTTCATGAAGAGAGACTTTTTGCAATCCATGCTACGACCCTGCCCGGGCATATCATCCATATCCTCATTAGCAAGCTGATAGCCCGATTCGTCATATGGTTGACTCATCATATCTATGTCACAGTCATACGCATTTGTATTGAGGTAATCCATAGGGTCGACCTCCGTCTCATCATCCATTCTCTGTTCTACAGGAGAAATTACATCAGCCAGTACTATTGCACCCCCTTCATCATGTCGCCCGCCGCTCTCACCCGGCACTACAGGAGCTGGTAATTGCGTAGGCAGGGTGGTGGTCTCCGCACATGCTTGTTGATGTGTGGTAGTTATTGGTGTGCTCTCGATCGGCTCCAGACGAATAAGATTCTTCGGCCATCGCAGCACCCAATTCTTGCAGCTTCCAATCCACGGCGGGGTCTCGTCGTCCGCTCCCACATGATGTACTGGAGGAGGCAAATCCTCGTGCCCCAATTTCACACTGGTCAAGCTAACCCTGAAGTCCCAACGGGGATCGGCTGGTTGTGGAATGTGCGTTGAGAGGGGTCCATTATCATCGCCTTTCCCACGTCCACCTTCTGGCCTTTGATCAAGTAGAGTATGGTGCACGGTGTTTCTTTCGCCTGCAAACACATATGTCTGTGGCGTAAAACAACCGAAAGGTAATAAAAATGGAATATTATATATATATATATATATATATATATGTTGGTGCGACATGTAATTACCCTGACGGCGTCGAGCTCAGCCAAAGACGAAGGCCCACCTAGCGCGCCTGAGACTAAGGACATGCTGCTATGAGCAGGAGCGGCTGCGAGCGGAGGCCCGGTTGTGTGAGCAAGTGATGGTGCGATGGTGTTGTTGTTCATGGAGTTGCTCCCGAGGAAACTGGGAAACGGGAAATCATGTACCGTCTTGTCTGGATTTTCCTTCGCCCAGTTGATGATAACTGGAACCAAGTTAGTAGCCAAATCATTTCTGCAGGCAGTTACAGCTGCATTGACTGCCTGCTGTAGCAACTCATATTTGTCCTCGGCTGCTTTTTTCGCGTCCTCAGCTGCTTTTTTCTCGACCGCAAGCTTCACCTTCACGTCGATGTCCGCCTGACTAAACTTCTTTTTCTGCTTCTTGGCCTCCGGGCCCTCGTTGTAAAACACCTTCCACGTGGCGCCGTCTCTAGTGCCGTGCACACGACCATATTGCGGCCGCTGGTCCAAAGGGAGATCCTTAAGTTCGTTCAAGGCCCGGTTGAAAGGGATCTCCCACTTGGGCCTCATCGGAGAAGTAGGGCTTTCGGCTGCAAGCTGGTGTTGCTTCTCCAGTAGTCTAATCAATTTCCTCGTGATCTTGTCCGTGTAAAAATCCTTTTTCTCCTGGTCCCACTTGTAGCGGGCCCTGATGAAGTCATGCTCCAAGGGGTTGGTGAACTTCGCGAAGGGGTCTGGGAGACCCGCGGCTTCACGTTCCGCGTCCTCCTTATCCCATATGGGCCTTTTACCGAGGTAGCCACGGCTTCCGAGGCGATGCTTCCCCGTGTTCCTTTGCTGAAGGCTCTTGAATTTCGCAGCCTTAGCCTTGGCTGCCTCGGTAGCGCAAGTGTCCTTGAACTTTTCAAACTCCTCTTCCGTAAGTGTCGGATTTTCCTCCAGAATCTTGGACAGGGGTTCATCAGCCTCAATAGCTCGTTTCACCCTCCCTTTCCAGGAGGCCAAATCATTTCTGAACATGCCCATGGCGTGATTGTTAATCTTTTTCATCTTCGGATCATCCCACGGTTGTTCTATGTTATCATCCCGGTCGGGGAACTTGAATCTCTTGTGCAACTTTGTTAGGAGCAACTGCGTCAAATGTTCTTTACTCCTTAAGTCATCGTCATTGATGCTCGCACATTCCCGTAGGATGCATCCTACTTGGTTCCCATAGCACTTGCGAGGTTCTTCCGGCTCTAACGGCTCAAACTTGCCAGGTCCCATCTTTGTGATCACAAGTCGTCCAATCCCTAGTTTGTTAGGTTTTCGTATCCTCTGCTTCTTATGTTTCCTCTTTTCGGTAGCGGCATCGGGGCCGGTACCTTCCGCGCCGGTACCTTCCCCACCGGTCTCGGTGCTGCCATCGGTGCCGGCGCCGTCGGTGTCGATGTCGGCCTCAGTACCATCGTCGAGGCCGACCTGCAAAACTTGCTTAGCAGTCAAATAGTCGAGGTACTCTTGTTCACCCTTGAGGGAGTCCTGGATTAGGGGGTGTCCGGATAGCCGAACTATCACTGTTGGCCGGACTCCTAGACTATGAAGATACAAGATTGAAGACTTCGTCCCGTGTCCGGATGGGACTTTCCTTGGCGTGGAAGGCAAGCTTGGCGATACGGATATGTAGATCTCCTACCATTGTAACCGACTCTGTGTAACCCTAACCCTCTCCTGTGTCTATATAAACCGGAGGGTTTTTGTCTGTAGGACGAACAACAATCATACCATAGGCTAGCTTCTAGGGTTTAGCCTCTCTGATCTCGTGGTAGATCAACTCTTGTACTACCCATATCGTCAATACTAATCAAGCAGGAGTAGGGTTTTACCTCCATTGAGAGGGCCCGAACATGGGTAAAAACATCGTGTCCCTTGTCTCCTGTTACCATCCGCCTAGACACATAGTTCGGGACCCCCTACCCGAGATCCGCCGGTTTTGACACCGACATTGGTGCTTTCATTGAGAGTTCCTCTGTGTCGTCACCTTTAGGCCCGATGGCTTCTTCGATCATCAACCACGACGCGGTCCAGGGTGAGGCTTTTCTCCCCGGACAGACCTTCGTATTCGGCGGCTTCGCACCGCGGGCCAATTCGCTTGGCCATCTGGAGCAGATCGAAAGCTACGCCCCTAGCCATCAGGTCAGGTTTGGAAGCTTAAACTACACGGCCGACATCCGCGGGGACTTGATCTTCAACGGATTCGAGCCACGGCCGAGCGCGCCGCACTGTCACGATGGGCATGATCTAGCTCTGCCGCCGGACAGCGCCCAGAGCGCCGCTCAGGTGTCCGCTCCGACCATTAGCTCGGAGCCGAATGCGCCAGTCGGGGACGGACGGTTGGACGCCGCCCCAGGAGCCGCAATCTCTACGGTGATTGAGCCGAATACCAGCCTAGTCCTTTGCGAGGCCTGTGACTCCAAGGTGCCGGACTCCTTTCCAGACTCCGAATCTTCCGCACCCCTTCCGATCGAACCCGATTGGGCTCCGATCATGGAGTTCACCGCCACGGCCGTCTTTCAGCACTCGCCCCTTGGCGATATCCTGAATTCACTAAAGTCTCTCTCTTTGTCAGGAGAGCCCTGGCCGGACTATGGTCAGCAAGGTTGGGATGCGGACGACGAAGAAATTCGAAACCCACCCACCACCCACTTTGTAGCCACTGTCGACGACCTAACCGACATGCTCGACTTCAACTCCGAAGACATCGATGGTATGGACGCCGATGAAGGAGATGACCAAGAACCAGCACCTATAGGGCACTGGAAAGCCACCTCGTCATATGACATATACATGGTGGACAACCCCAAAGCAGGGGATGGCGATGAAAAAACGGAGGACGCCCCTCCAAGAAGCAACCCAAGCGCCGACGTCAGCGGCGCCGCTCTAAATCCCGCCAAAGCAAAAACGGCGAGTCCGGCACTGGAGACAACAAAACCCTGGATAGTGCCGAAGACAACCCCCTCCAGCAGGATTCAACGCAGGAGGACGGAGGAGCCAGCCCTCATGAGAGAGCGGCAGACAGGGAGGTCGAGGACGACAATTATATGCCTCCCTCCGAAGACGAGGCAAGCCTCGACGACGATGAATTCGTCGTGCCAGAGGATCCCGTCGAACAAGAGCGTTTCAAACGCAGGCTTATGGCCACGGCAAGCAGCCTCAAGAAAAAATAGCAGCAGCTTAGAGTTGACCAAGACTTGCTAGCCGACAGATGGACTGAAGTCCTGGCGGCCGAAGAGTATAAACTTGAACGCCCCTCCAAGAGCTACCCAAAGCGCAGGCTGCTACCCCAACTAGAGGAGGAAGCAACTAAACCTACATCACCAGTGTACGATGCGCCCGATCGGCCACCCCAGGGCCACGACAGAGAGGCCTTTCGGCCCTCAACTCAAGCCGCACCCCGGCGCCGCTCCAAAAATACCAGAGCACGGGGAAACGCAACAGACCTGCGAGACATATTGGAGGATAAGGCAAGGCAAACAAGATCGATATACGGATCGCGTGGGTGCCCCACGTCGCGTGACGATAACCGTCATGCCGGATATGATAAATACGGCCAGGCCGAACACAACAGACAAAGCTCATCCGAGCTACGTCATGATATAGCCCAGTACAGGGGCGCCACACACCCACTATGATTCACAGACGAAGTAATGGATCATCAAATCCATGAGGGTTTTAAACCCGTAAACATCGAATCATACGATGGCACAACAGATCCCGCGGTATGGATCGAGGATTATCTCCTTCATATCCACATGGCCCGTGGTGATGATCTACACGCCATCAAATACCTCCCGCTCAAGCTTAAAGGACCAACTCGGCATTGGCTTAACAGCCTGCCAGCAGAGTCAATTAGTTACTGGGAGGACCTGGAATCCGTGTTCCTTGACAACTTCCAGGGCAATTATGTGCGACCACCAGATGCCGATGACCTAAGCCACATAATCCAGCAGCCAGAGGAATCGGCCAGACAATTCTGGACACGGTTCCTAAGCAAGAAGAATCAAATAGTCGACTATCCGGACGCCGAGGCCCTTGCAGCCTTCAGGCACAACATCCGAGACCTAATGGCTTACCCGGCACCTAGGACAGGAAAAGTCGAAATCTATGGCAGCCCTCACGACACTCATGACCCGCTTTTGCGCGGGAGAAGACAGCTGGCTAGCTCGTAGCAATAACATAACCAAGAGCCCTGGCAATTCAGATACCATGGACAACAATGGCAGGTCACGTCGCAACAAGCACAAGCGCCGCATTAACGGCGACAATACTGAGGATACGACAGTTAATGCCGGATTCAGAGGCTCTAAAGCCAGTCAGCGGAAGAAGCCATTCAAAAGAAACCCTCCGGGCCCATCCAGTTTAGACCGGATACTCGATCACTCGTGCCAGATACACGGCACCCCCGAACAACCAGCCAACCACACCAACAGGGATTGTTGGGTGTTCAAGCAGGCAGGCAAGTTAAGTGCCAAAACCAGAGACAAGGGGCTATAGCGATGACGAGGAGGAGCCCCAGCCGCCGAACAACAGAGGACAGAAGGGCTTCCCCCCGCAAGTGCGGACGGTGAACATGATTTACGCAACCCATATCCCCAAAAGGGAGTGGAAGCATGCTCTCAAGGATGTCTATGCGTTGGAGCCAGTCGCCCCAAAGTTCAACCCATGGTCCTCCTGCCCGATCACTTTTGATCGAAGGGACCACCCCACTAGCATCCGTCACGGCTGATTCGCCGCATTGGTCCTAGACCCAGTCATTGACGGATTTCACCTCACTAGAGTCCTCATGGACGGTGACAGAAGCCTGAACCCGCTTTATCAGGATACAGTGCGAAAAATGGGTATAGACCCCTCAAGGATTAAACCCACAAAGGCAACCAGCTGTACAGGCTCGGTTACACTCGAAGTGGTCTTCGGATCCCCGGATAATTTCCGAAGCGAAGAGTTAATCTTCGACATAGTCCCATTCCGCAGTGGCTATCACGCCCTGCTCGGACGAACCGCATTCGCAAAATTCAATGCGGTGCCGCACTATGCATATCTCAAGCTCAAGATGCCAGGCCCTCACAGAGTCATTACGGTAAATGGAAACACCGAACGCTCTCTTCGTACGGAGGAGCACACGGCAGCCCTGGCGGCGGAAGTACAAAGTAGCCTCTCAAGGCAATTTTCCAATCCGGGTGTTAAACGTTCGGACAACGTCAAGCGCACCCGAAGTAACCTACAACAAAACCGGCTGGCACGTTCCAAGCAAGCATAGCAGTGCGGCCCCAACCCCAGCCCTCGCCAGATGGCGATAGCGGTACCACACGTACATAATTATGCTTTGGAAATACCATGGGCATAAGGGGAGGGGCACAACCACGGCACGCCCAGAATGCGGCTCAACCGCACTAGGGGATCCCTATTCTACCGTTTCCTTTTTTATATATACTTTCAGGACCCAACTATCCGAAAGACCTGTCCGGCAATACACTCGCCGAACACACGATGCAACAGCCAGGGAGAGAGCAAGCCACGTCAAATGTCCAGGTGGTCTCTATAACGAGCTAAATACCTGTTTTACTTAAAGTCTCGCAGCTTGACCCTGGAGGGGGACATGTCAAATAATCCCATCTCTTGCTTATTGCACTATTTGTATCGTTCTGCTTTCATAGCAGCCCTTTTTAATAAACAATACATAGCTCTTATCTATTATTGTATTCATCTATTTTTATACAAATATATTCAGTCATGACATTATGCAACCGTACACTTTGGTACGACCAATACACCAGGGGCTTAAGCACCCCATAACATGGTGTGAGAAGACCGAACACTCTCATGAGTGCGGCACCCCGAACTTATAGCACTATATGCATCGGCTCCGAATCATGTCTTGGGTCAATAGTTGGGTTTGCCCGGCTCCCATGTTTTGGTACCTTACGTTCCACAATGTTGGCTAAGGTAGCGCTGGGAGAACTACTGCGATTGTGCCCCAGTTGAGCTGGGTTAACACCTCAGTAGAGAAAGCTAAAACTGACCGTCATGATAGTGTGAGAGACAGGTCGCTGTTCGTGAGGTTGAGCCGGATTTATCTGGCCTAGGCGTGGATAGCGCCCCGAACTCGGTCTTCCGAATACTAGGGGCTTCACCGAAATTTAAAATTATAGAATTCTATGGCTAAGTGAGAGTGATAAAGCATTATAAGTCCGATGGCCTTGTTCGTTGTGCTGAGTGCCTCCCTAGATGGACCCAAGAATGGGAACAAGAGAGCTCAGGTTTATCCCGAACACCCCAGCACTCGTGGCATGGGGGTAGAAGCCGACGACTTGCATGTCTCAGATTTGATAAATGGCTGCACAAAAGGTAATATTTTAAATTAACAAGCGTTGCTTAGCGCATATGAACAAAGTTTTCAGCGTACAGGATAACAGATGCGAGTCTACTAAAAAATTACATTTTTGGAGCATTCACCCGCTATAAGGCGGGCACCCTTCAGGACGCCCTCATAATACATGTCGGGCTTGCGATACTCCTTGCCCGACGGTGGCGCGTCCGTCACAAGCTTCTCGGCGTCCATCTTGCCCCAATGCACTTTAGCACGGGCAAGCCCCGATGGGCACCTTCAATACAGACAGAGCGCTTGATGCTTCAATCCATGGACAAGCGTCCACCAGCTGCCACACCAGACCAAAGTAGCTCCCAGGCATGGCTTCTCTAGGCCACAACCGAACTAGGAGTCCCTTCATGGCCTGTTCGGCCACCTTGTGGAGCTCGACCAGCTGCTTCAGCTGGTCGCTCAGGGGCACCGGATGTCCGGCCTCAGCATATTGAGACCAGAACACCTTTTCCGTCGAGCTCCCCTCCTCGGCTCGGTAGAACGCGGCAGCATCAGACACACCTGGAGAGAGCTCCGGATTCGGGTAAGTAACATATAATTCACTTTTATATGCTTGCTTTGCATAAAGAATGCCTTACCCGCCGCTATCTTCTTTATCGCCTCGATCTCCTGGAGGGCCTACTGGGCTTCGGCCTTAGCGGTTTTTGCACTCTCAAGAGCCAAGGCGAGCTCGGACTCTCGAGTCTTCGAGTCACACTCCAAACTCTTGCGTTTCTCCACGAGATCCTGGAGCTCTTGCCACACCTTCGCCACCCGTGCCTCCTACTTCTCTCGCTCGGTGCGCTCCAAGGCCGCACTGTTTTCGGCCTTGGACACCGCTTCCTTCAGGGTCGCCACCTCGGTCATGGCCCCTGCAACATTCACGTTGGTCCTGTCATTATTTGCAACTAGGTATTTCTATATACATTTACATACGGTATTACATACCCTCCTTGTCCTCAAGCTGCTTCTTGGCACGGCCGAGCTCGTTCTTGGACCGCTCGAGGTTCTGCTTCAATGCGTCGACCTCCGCAGTCAGTGCGGCAGATGTCAGCAGCACAGCCTGCATTCCCATATCGACATATTTATGTTAGACTCCTACATATATCTTTTTAGATCCTCAGTCCGGCTTTTCTTTCGAACGCAGAACTGGGCATCAGGGGCTACTTTCTATGCGGTAACATTTTTATATGTTTTGAATACATACCTCAAAGCCTGTTAGCAGGCTGGTACAGGCTTCTGTCAGCCCGCTCTTGGCGGACTGAACCTTCCGAATCACCGCACTCATAACAGTGCGGTGCTCCTCGTTGATGGAGGTGCCATTAAGCACCTCCAGCAAATTGTTCGGCGTCTCCGGTTGGACGGAGGCCGTCGGCGTTGTAGGCGTGCCTTTATTGTGAAGGCGCCGTCTACCGGACTCTGGAACCGTTGTTGGTTCCGGAGCGGTGTCTGGCCCAGGGCCGGACGTAGATCCCTCTGGGGCTTTACTGCCTTTGGGCCTGGAGTCCGGGAGGTCGCCTTGCGGTGCCTCGAGGACCACCTCCTCCTGGTTTAGTCCCTTTTGGGACTCGACCTTGGCGTTGTCCGTAGGGAGAGGGGAGGAGGCCGTCGGAAGTGAAGCGCTATTCACGTCCGACGAATCCAGGGAGCCACTCGACGAATCGCCGAGCTGAGCCTTGGGCGGACTGCATGATTGAATTCGGCGTCAGAAGGTACCATACATTAGAGGAGTGCCATGAGTTATTCTGGTATCCGGATACTTATGATTTTGCCGGGGGCTTGACCCTGGATGGCCATTCCTCCCCGCCGTCTTCGGCATCGGATGCGTAGTCCAGCAGAAGGGTCCTCCCCTTTTTGGACCCTCCGCTGGAGGGGGAGAGGCTTCTTCTTCTTCCTCCTCCTCATCCTCAGAGGCGAAGGGTGCTTCGGGGTTGTCAGGCGATGAATCCGACACCACCAGGCGCCAGGAACTCTTTCGAGTCCCCGTGGCTTTCTTCTTGGCCTTCTTCTCCAGCACCACGTGAGGTGCCGGAACTAGCAGCTTCGTCAAGCGTGCGTTTGGTGGGTCTTCTGGTAAGGGAGCCGGACAGTTAACCTGCCCGGACTTCTTCCGCCAGTCCTGTCAAAGGTAAGGGAGTTTAGATCCCACATAGAGTCAAACTATGAAAAACAAGAGTCCCGTAAAGGGTAGAATAGCTTACCTCGCTGCCTGACGCCGCGAGTTGAATCCGCGATCTTTGGTAGCGGATGCGGGGGCTTCGGCGCCCTTAAACAGCACCTTCCAGGCATCTTCGTACGTAGTGTCGAAGAGCTTGCTCAAGGTTTGGTGTTGTGCCGGATCAAACTCCCACAATTTGAAGGCCTGTTGTTGGCATGGGAGGATCCGGCGGATGAGCATGACCTGGACTACGTTGACAAGCTTGAGATTCTTGTTCACCAGCTTTTGGACGCACGCTTGAAGTCCCGTCAGCTCTTCCGAATCTCCCCACGTTAGGCCTGTCTCTTTCCAGGAGGTGAGCCATGTGGGGAAACCAGATCGGAATTTGGGGGCCGCCGCCCATTTGGGGTCGCATGAATCGGTGATGTAGAACCACCCTGATTGCCACCCCTTTATTGTCTCCACAAAGGAGCCCTCGAGCCATAGGATGTTGGCCATCCGGCCCACCATGGCACCTCCGCACTCCGCTTGGCGGCCGCCCACTACCTTCGGCTTGACATTAAAAGTCTTCAGCCATAAGCCGAAGTGAGGCTGGATGCAGAGGAAGGCCTCGCATACGACGAGATGTTGAGCATGAAGTTCGGGGCCAGATCGTGGAAATCTAGGCCATAGTAGAACATGAGCCCCTGGACAAATGGGTGAACTGGAACACCACCCTCTCATGGGGCCTAGGGGTGGGGAGAAGCTGCCCCTTGTTGGGGAGCCGATGCACGATGTCGCTGGACAAGTATCCAGCCTTCCGCAGCTTTTTGACTTGTTCCTCCGTTACGGAGGAGACCATCCACTTCCCTCTCGCTCTGGAAATGGCTGGAGAAGGTTGAGAAGGGATGTGCGGACTTGGGCGCTGGAGTTCGAGTTCGTGGAAATGGATAAGCAAAGGAGGAAGAAGGCGTAGGTAAAAAGGCAGATCCTTATCCCCTTATATGGACGGATGAAACTATGCGTCCCCACCAGCCTGATAAGACTCGCTTATCTCCCAAGCGCCATAATCAATGGCGCGGTTGGATTACCCATGCCCGTATTGATGAGAATCCCAGAATAAGGGGACACGATCTTTGCCTTGACAAGACGTGCCAAGGAAACCGCCTCGCTAAACACGCTGAGGCAGGACAGAAAAACGATTCCAATAAAGGCTTGGCCGTGGTGTGACATCACGCCACAGAATACGTCAGCAGATTGAATTTGTGTAAAGGTTATTCTCTCTATGGTGGTATGTGGAACTTATTTTGCAAAGCTGGACACTATGCGCACCGGACTTGTCGTCATTGAAGCCGCCTTCCAATAACCTTCTATGAAGTATTCGGAGGAGGAACCCGCCTTGCAATGTCGAAGACAATATGTGCGCCGGACTCGTCGTCATTGAAGCCTGGTTCAGGGGCTACTGAGGGAGTCCTGGATTAGGGGGTGTCCGGATAGCCGAACTATCACCGTTGGCCGGACTCCTGGACTATGAATATACAAGATTGAAGACTTCGTCCCGTGTCTGGATGGGACTTTCCTTGGCGTGGAAGGCAAGCTTGGCGATATGGATATGTAGATCTCCTACAATTGTAACCGACTCTGTGTAACCCTAACCATCTCCGATGTCTATATAAACCGGAGGGTTTTAGTCCGTAGGACGAACAACAATCATACCATAGGCTAGCTTCTAGGGTTTAGCCTCTCTGGTCTCGTGGTAGATCAACTCTTGTACTACCCATATCGTCAATATTAATCAAGCAGGAGTAGGGTTTTACCTCCATCGAGAGGGCCCGAACCTAGGTAAAAACATCGTGTCCATTGTCTCCTATTACCATCTGCCTAGACACATAGTTCGAGACCCCCTACCCGAGATCTGCCGGTTTTGACACCGACAATCCTCATAATCCATCTCGTCTGCATCTTGGTCAGAAGGCCCAGTTTCTTTGCTGTTCGACATGTTTCCTATGATTAAGTGTCCTCATTTATTTCTAAACGTATGAATGAATGAGAAATGACATAAAAAGAAATCTATGTGCCAGCACTTGATATGCCAACTATGTAGCACAAATCATGCCTTTATTCACGAGAAATTTCGGCATGACCTTTGCTAAAAAATGGCCATATCGAGCGCCTGAAATTCACTGGAACGGAAATGAATCAACATTCCGGCGTAACATAGGCCACTCGGATCATTTTCCAAACATGACATGTCCAAAACATGACATATGCACATATCACATGTCCAGTTCAAATTTGCATATAAACTCAGCTAATTTTGAAACCTAGCTAAATTCATAACTAAATAGATAACCTAATTAACATACTGCCCTAACTAAAACCTAAGTAAACTAACCGAAGAAACCTAGCAGAGAGGGGGGGGGTTACAGAGGGTGCAGGGGCGAGGATGCAAGCCCGACGACGGCCGGGAGGGGAGAGGAGGGAGGCGAGGGCCGATGGGTCGGGGCAAGCGCGCCGGGGTCGGGGGCGAGCGCCGGCTCCGGGGTCGGGGGCGAGGGCCAGGTCGGGGGCGAGTGTCGGGGTCAGGGTCGGGGGTGAGGGTCGGGTCAGGGACAAGCACCGGGGTCAGTGGCTAGCGCCGGCGCCGGAGTCGGGGGCGAGCGCCGAGGCCGGATCGGGCGCGGCGGTGCGACGGGGGGAAGAGAGAGTGGGGATTTGGGGGGAAAAGGCGGGATGAAGCAGGGCGAGTGAGAATTTTGGGTTAAGTGGACGTAGCAGTAGCGCATTTGGACAAAACGCACTGCTACTACCTTCAGTAGCTGTAGCGCTTTATACGAAATTCGCTACTACTAACTTCAGTAGCTGTAGCAGTTTAGGCAAAACGCGCTGCTACTACCTTCGGTACTGCCAGTTTTCCTTTTTCTTTTCCTTTATTTTATCCCACTTTTATTTCCCGAGGGCAGTGAACGAAGGAAGGGCGATATATATTGCATCATTTGACGGTTAAATATGTATGCAAAATAGGAACATATATATTACACATCATTGGACCCATGCATAATAATGGCTAAGTGTGTATACAAAATAGGAATATATATATATATATATATATATATATATATATATATATATATATATTACATCATTTTACCGATAACATACGTTTCCTCGGTGCTGACGTTTTCATTTTTGAGTCAGCTTCTTTCCCTTCTTGTTCGTCAAAGAATAATTGAGCCCCTCATTGTGACTTTGCCTTTTCCATGGAGTACGATTTTTCTTAGGTAATGTAGTATTGATTCTTCTTTTGGCGTATACTTCATCATCATCGTCATCTTCCCTCATTGGGTTGCCGTACTGATCATAGTGTTCCTCGTTGGCGACTCCATCCATTCCAATGATGTTCCTTTTGCCTCTCCTCACGACAACATGGCTGGGATTGCGCGGGTCAGTTATGAACAAGCATTGTGTCACGTGCTTAGCGTGTACCCAAGGCTCGTTTTTTGCGATAGCGTTCACGGTAGCGCTCTTGGCGTGGGGTATAGTAATGGTTGTGAAAATCTGGCTTTCTCTTTCGACATTCTTAGCCCATCTGACACGGTACATCGTCGTGTTGTGCAGTCCAGAGTAGTCAAGCTCCCAGATCTCCTCGACCCTTCCATAAAATCGTTCAGTTGCGCCGTTGTCGCTGCCGGTCATGCATTCCATCGTCACCCCCGAGTTCTGATCATCTTTGTCCATATCTTTGGCCTCCGTGTAGAACGTGTATCCGTTGATATCATATGCCTGATAGGTTACGAGGTTGGGCGAGGGGCCATGTGCTAAGGCGTATATGAGCAATCCATCCTTAGAGCCCTCCTCCGGGGGATTAGTAATAGTATGCTCTTTGAACCAATGCAGGAAAGTGGAGTTGTGCTCTCTAGTAACTTCGGCGTCCGTCCTGCATACCCCCCGGTCACGATACTTCTTTGCGATAATTTCTTTGTGCAGTGCCACGAAAGGATCTACCTCGTCTAGGTGTTGTAGCACTACCAAGTTTGCTCTGTCAAAGTCGCTGCGTCGATCTGAGTATGCCACGTGTAGTTCCCTGCGACCATTGCAGTGACCATCTCCTTCGAGCCTCCCGTCGTGCTTGTTAACGGGCAAACCAACACTAACACTAGGCGGCTGGTCTGCGCCTGCGCCATATAGAAAATTCTCACAGAAAGAGATGCACTCTTGTGCCAAATAGCCCTGGACGATGCTTCCATCCGGATGGGACATGTTACGAACGAATCCTTTGATGATCTCATTCATCCTCTCAAACGGCATCATGTTGTGCAAGAATGACGGCCCCAGGTCTATTATGTCATCCACAATATGGACACACAGATGCACCATCACGTCAAAGAACGCGGGCGAGAAGTACATCTCAAGCTCATTCAATATCACAACGATCTCTTCCTGTAGCCATTGGAGCTGCTTCACACTGATCGACTTTCGAGATATGACGTCGAAAAAGTTGCAGAGACCAATAAGCGTGTCACGGACGTGCTTGTCCATTATCCCTCTAAGGGCAACAGGTAGTATCTGTGTCATCATCACATGACAGTCATGAGACTTCATCCCGCTGAACCTTTTCTTATCCGTGTCTAGATATCTGCTTATCTTGCCACAGTAACTAGATATAACTTTGACTCCGGTAAGGCACTTAAAGAATTGATTGATCTCAGCCTGACTTAAGGTGAAGCAAGAAGGGGGGCAATAATCCTCTTTCTTTATTTTCTTGCCCTTCTTCTCCCGTGCCTCTGTCTCCGTCTCTGTCTCGTCTGACATTTTACGGGGCGGCATGTGCAGATCTTCCCTGATTTTCAAATCTTGCAAGTCTTTTCTTGCCTTCGGCCCATCCTTGGTCTTATCCGGCATGTTCATTAGTGTTGCGAGCAAGCTCTCAAGGACATTCTTACAGATATGCATTTGATCAAGGCAATGAGGTCTATCGAGTTTGTGCCAGTACTCCAAGTCCAGAACACAGACCTCGTCTTCCATACCTTCAGTAGTGGCTCCGGCGCCTTTCTTATCGTCTTTCCCGGCGTGGGGCACTCCTTCCAGTTTTTCAACAGCTTATCGATTTCGGCACCGCTCCGCTTACATGGAGGACCTCGATGCTCAGCGTGACCATTGAATAGATCTCCACGGTTTCTCCACGGGTCGTCCTGTTCAAGCCATCTTCGATGCCCCGTGTACACGATTTTCCCAGACCCGCCATCTTTCCTTGACGTTAGCTGCTGAGACGTCGTATCATCCATGCACCGCGTGCATCCGCAATATCCATGGCACACCTGGCCTGCCACATATCCGTAACCGAGATAGTCCTGCACTGTCGTGATCAGCGCGGCTCTCATGTTGAAATAATCACCTTTGCTGGTGTCCCATGTCTTGGCCGGTGTTTTCCATAACGTGTCTAACTCCTCTTGAACTAGCACCTGATACAAATTAATATTATTTCCTGGTTGTTTCGGCCCTTGAATAAGCATGCTCATGTGAATGTACTTCGATTGCATGCACAACCAGGGGGGAGGTTATACATCCATACAAACACGGGCCATGTGCTATGGTTGGTGTTCTGGTTGCCAAACGGATTCATGCCATCGGTACACACGCCGAGCACAATGTTCCTTGCATCACATTCAAAATACTGATAGAAGTTGTTCAACGCTCTCCACTGGCTTCCATCCTTCACGTGTCTCAGCTTCGGATCATCTCCATCATCGGGCTTCTTCCTCTCCGCGTGCCAGCGCATTAGCTTTGCTTCCTTGGGATCTACAAAATACCTCTGGAGACGGGGAGTGATCGGTAAGTACCATACTACTTTCTGGGGACATTTCTTCCCGGCCTTCTTGTATCGAGAAGCATTGCACACCGGACAACTTGTTTTTTCCGCGTGGTCCTTACGATAAGTTATGCAATTGTTGATGCATGCATGGTATATAACGTGTGGCAGATCAAGAGGGCACACGATCTTCTTGGCCTCATCAACACTAGTAGGACATAGATTACCCGCGGGAATAACATCCTTTAGGTACTTGAGATGCTCATCGAGGCTAGTGTCGGTCCATTTGTTTTTAGCCTTCGTCTTCAGGAGTTGGAGCGTGAAACTCAAGCGGGTCACCTCAGGATTGCAGCCATCATACAATGGAGTGTTCGAGTCTACCACCAGTTGCTCCAGCTTAGCCTCCTCTCTAGAAGCAGCTCTCTCAGTACTCGTCTCCTTGCGATTGAACTTAGTACCGACGAACTCTGCTACGTGGAGTCCATGTCGTTCTCTCCGCCGCCATGTCCGACCCCTTCTCCTCCGCCATGTCCGGCCCCTTCTCCGCCACCATGTCCGGCCTCTTCCCCGCCGCCATTATCGATCATCTCTTCGTCTTGCCCCGTGTCATCATTGCCTGCCCCGTCGGCATCCTCAACATCGTCATCCTCATCTTCAATTATCCACCGAGTATAGCCATCCATGAAACCAGTCATGAGTAGGTGCGCTTCGACACGACCATCGTCATGGGGGTCGAGCCAAACTATTCCTTTGCATTTTCGACACAGACATAAAACCTCTGTCCGGTTATTTTCTTTCATGTCCTGCACCGCCGACCGCAACCACCTGTCCACCATCGTTCCACTGACCATCGTTAACTCTGCACGGTAATAATAAACAAATTGATTATAAAAATGCATGCATGTATCAAAGTCATACAAAAATTTGGCATGACCTTCCCTAAAAATAGGACATATATGGATCTAGAGTTTGCCCGGAATTCGCCGAAACGGAAATAAATCAACATTTCGGCAAAACATAGGCAACTCAAAAGCACAATTTGGCATCAACTCATGCCACACACACAATTTCCACAAACATATCACACACACATAAACATATTTCCATTTTGCAAAAGCATGAAATTTTCATCACCTCTATCTCGATCGAGATCGAGCACACGGTGGAGATGATGTTGTAGGGAGATCAAAAGTGCACAAAGCTCTTCTTGACAAAGATAGATCTAGTTAGGGGGCAAATAGGTCACTTAACTAAATCCTACATCTACCTAGCTACCTAATTTGGGAGGAGACAACTTCAACTAGTGGAGGGGAAAGGAAAAAGAGAAAGGAGATGCATTAATGGAGGTGGTGTAGTTAGGTAGGAGTAATGAAGAGAGAGAAAGGTGGATAGAAGAGAGAGTAATGGGGGAGAAGTATTGAGGAAGAAGAAGAGTGAGAGTGGGAGCATGTGGGGGAGGTAGGGGGAAGGGAAGAGATGAAGGGGAGAGGAGGGACGGGTGGGGAAAAGGTGGTGGGTTGGTGCGGGTTAGCAGTAGCGCGGGAGCTAAAACGCACTGCTGCTAAGGAATTAGCAGCAGCGCGCTTTGGGCGACGGCGCTACTGCTAACAGGGAAAAAAAAGTGGGCCAATTTGAAATTTAGCAGCAGCGATCTAAGAAAAAAAGCGCTACTCCTACATCCGTAGCAGTAGCACGGTTCGCGCCACCGCGCTACTACTAAATGGAGTTAGGTGAACACCGCCGGTCGATATTTGTAGCAGCGCGGTTTACACCGAGCGCGCTACTGCTAAAAACTTATCAGCAGCGTGTTTCCCGCACACATGCTACTACTAATTAGCAGCAGCGCTCCTTTTTGAGCCACGCTGCTGCTAAGATTCTGTGTATAGGCTTTTCCCTAGTAGTGGACGCGACCTCTCACTGCTTCCTCAGTTGAAGCGGCGCGCCAACTGAGGGCACTGCCCGCTGCACGCCCGACATTTCAGACTACACAGTGGAGAGTAACTTTAGGGCAAGTACTACAATTAGATGACATAAGCAGGCTATAAGGATTTAAATATAGTATTTGTGCTTAGTTGAAGGAGAGAGAAGAGAAGCGGATTGTAAACTTGTAGCCGGTTGTAGCAGGAGCCCCAACATACTTTGTGAGACAAAAGGTGGGGCCATTATTAATGATATAATATTTATACTAAAGGGACTAATGGACGCCTTAATTACTCTGTTTTTTAGACAAACATTGGTGGGGCTATTATTGACTTGGACGTGGGGTTTGGGGGCCAAAGGCCTACTATTATACTTGGTCTTACTCGCACGACCGACCTGACATGCTCTACCCTAGCCGCCGCTGTATCATATGGTTTCGCACCATTCCAGATCTTAGTGCCACCACACAATTCTTCTCCAGCGCTCCTTCTAGCGTGCATCGTGAGAAGGGACAATAGTCCTCCGAACCCCGCCTTTCGTGATCCTGTAGAGGAGAGGGGCGATCAGGGTTTTGGGGAGCACTCTCCTATGACTGCTGCCAGTGACGACTTCCTCAACGACAACCTTCTTCCCCGACCTCGGTAACCTCTTCATCAACGACATGAGTGACAACATCAACCACAGCGGTTCTACTTCCTTGTATAGTATGTGATTCTGTTCTCCTGGTTTAGTCTGCATCATTACTTTGATGTTTGCAATTGTCATCATGATCTATTTACTGCTGATTCGAATTAAATCTCATAGTAAATTGCTCATATATTCAACAATCCAATCCAAAAACCTGATTATAGGCAATTTACTCTAAGTGGTTTTGCTGCGCGTTTGAAGCCGCCTAATTTTAAGGGGGTGCAATATAAAAGGTGGCGCACAAGAGCAGTATATTGGTTTCAGATCATGTACTGCTATGACGCCACTAAGGGTAAGCCTGAGGGCGATCTTAATCCTAGACAGCAGGAAGCTTTTGAGAACATGGATACCCTCTTCAAAGCCGCCCTGTGGAGTGTTCTTGACGATTCCATTGTGGATTCATATATGTCGTTTGACAGCAGCAAAGACATGTGGGTTGCGCTCGAGGCGACGTTTGGGCCCTCGGGCACTGCCAATGAGTTGTATGTCATGGAGCAATTCTATGACTACAAGATGATTGATGAGCGCTCTGTTGTTCAGTAGACTCATGAGATACAGTCACTCTCAAAGGACCTTGAGTACTTTAAGTGTGTGTTGCGGGACAAATTTGTTGCTGGGACCATCATTGCCAAGCTTCCACCTTCGTGGAACGATTTTGCTACTTCTCTGAAAACAAGAGACATTTGTTTTCTGTTTTAGATCTCATTAGCACTCTTGATTTTGAGGATAAGGCGAGAGCAAAAGACACACGTGCTTGTGTCGCTGAGGGAGCTTCTAGTGCCCACATGGTACATGAGAAGAACTTCTAGCCCAACCAGCGCCAAAACAACAAGAACAAATCTCAAGGGAAAGGAAAGTTTGATGCAAAGAACAAGCCGTCACATTCTACCAACTTCAAGAAGAATTCTCATAACGGGAAGGGATACAAACCTCAATTTTGGTAGCACCCTATAAAATTTATATGGCTGCATCTACCTGCTGTCAGCTAACCTCATGGTGCTCCAGGTATTCCTACATTCGTAACTAGGTAGAATGACCACCGCAAGATGAAATTAGCTTACTCGTACGTTGACTTGCTGAATGCAGTGCGGAACGATCCTGTCATGTGTGGAAGAGCAAACAAGGAGTGCAGCCGAAGGTGGAAATCAACCAAGGACTTATGAAATTATATATAATCTTCCTCAGGCAGGTCAGTATCCCCTTCATCCAAATGATCTTGTTTTGTCATGCCGAGCTATTGATAATGTGCTACTATTTTGCAACACCGTTTAAGTATAGCTACTGTTTTCCTATCTTGTCAGATTCAGGACAATGAATATGATTTCAGGGGAACTACACAATATGGACTCATGTTGAGTCATCTCTATTGCCTCATGTGTTTGCTGCAAATGTGTCAGCATCAATTGCAAGATGAGGCAGCTAGCTAGCTAGCTGTGGAGTTGCCAACATGCTCAAAGTGCTCGCAACATTGAGAAGAAACAAGCATGCCCAAGAAATTAATGTGTGCGCAGGGAGGCCCTTTGCTCAGAGAAGCATCGACCGATTTCTTCATTTCCACACCTTCTCACAGCTTTGTATTGGTTATAGTATGGTGAATCATTGGGATGCATAAACATGCTGAACTTTTTTTCTTCTGAATGTTAGTATGCATACCTTATCTTCTGAAGCTTAGTTTAATATGAGTGTCTGCATCCAGTACCGCATCCTCTAATTTGGTGGATGCACACAGAGAAAATAAATCTCCTTAATTTACTCCATAACCACCCTATTAAATAGGCCTAGTAACAAATCAGGTGCATGCAGTGGCCGGCGGGCACATGCATGGCCAGTCAGCCAAGTCCATGTGCCAGCTCCAATACAAAAACGCAAAAGAAGAGAGTGGTTCTTGGGAAAAAGCGAGTAGTTAGTGCAGTGGGCATTATAAACACGAACAACTTGCTCTCCCGCTTCCCCCCCCCTAAATTCCCCCCACTCCCCAATCTTCCTCACTCGTCCAGAAAACCCCCACTCACCTTCTTCCTCACTCGTACAGAAAACGCCTGTTCCTCTTCTTCCACTCCTACAGAAATCCCCAGCCCTCCTTCTTCCCCACTCGCACTGCCACTAGGCTCGTCTCTGGCTACTCTTCTCAAACCCGTGAGCTCGGTGCGACGCCCTCAAGGAAAATGGAGTCGGCTGGCGCCAGCGCCAAGAAGATGAGGCTCCCGCCAGCGGCGACGCCGGTTACAGATCTCGCACCCGGTAGCGTGGGGAGAAGCGGTGAGCCCCCCACCCGGGTGTGAGGAACCGATAGAATCTCCGGTGGACTGCATCAGCGATCTCCTGGACGTCATCCTTGAGGAGATCATCCCGCTTCTCCCCACAAAGGATTGCTGCCGCACACAAGTCCTCTCAACTTGGTGGCGCCCTCTATGGCGCACCGCGCCCCTCTATCTCGATTGTCGTCAGATATCTGTCCTTCCTGAATTTGATCTCCTTAGAGCCATCGTCTCTTCTCACCAGCAGGGCCCTGTTCAATGCCTCTGCATCCCGACACGCTACCTGCTGTCCATACCCGGCATGGTGGACGCTTGGCTGACATCCTCTGAATTCGGAAAACTCCAGCAGTTTGAGTTGTACCATTACCACAAAATTTTCATACCACAAACACACCAATAATTCGTGCCCACACCACCTTTGTCCATCTCGCGGTTTTCCTCCTCTCTCCACACTGCCACCTTCGCCCGACGCCATCTACCAGATGATCTGGTACAAATGCTTTGACTCCCACTGCTAAAAAAACTTTCACTTGTGGTGGTTTATCTGTCGAAGGCCTCACTCTATAGCATCATCCACTCTAGTTGCCCTGCCCTGGAGCGCTTGCTGATTGTTTTGGGAATAGAAACCTATATCAGTTGTCTCCAAATAAAGTCGCCTCACCTTAAAAGCATTGGAATTTGTTTTGAAGGACAGCAGCTCATCATCGAAGATGCCCCTTCACTTGAAAGGTTGCTCCTTGATAATTGTTATACACCTCACAAATAATTGTCGGCTTTGCGCCCAAACTGGAGACCTTGGGTGTCATTCGTGACCCGTTTAATGATCACAAGGAGTTGGTGTTTGGCTCCTCACTTTTTCAGGTACCGTATATTATATTCTACACATTTGTAATCATAAGCTGCATTTTTCATTTGTGCGCATAAGTTTTATATCATCTTGGAGTACACTTTGGGTACTAATATTATGTTATATGCTCAATGAAGAGTTCGTCCATTGATAGCCTATCAATGCTGCTGGATTCTGTCAAGATCATATATATCAGAATGTTTAGTTTTGATCTGGACATAATTATTGGCTTGCTGCGATGCTTTTGATCTCTGGAGAATTTATATATAGAGGTGATGATTTCATGCACATTGAAAGCCCGCATATATTGTACTAGAATTAACTGTTCAGCTGTCGTTCTTTTGACATACTCTTTTTTTAGACCTTAACTGTTTTCAATCTTCATGTCTACTTAGGCAAAACCACATGGAGAAAAACATATAACCAATCCGCGATGTAATAAGCACCATGATTTTCTTAGTTCTCATGACATTCGTTTAAGGACAATAACGATCGAACGATATGCATCGAACCAGGCAAACAGAAGCTTTGTCACATTCTTCCTGTTGAATGCGAGGTTACTATTGTCCATGAGGCTTAATTTTTACCGCAAGAGATTTCTCACGGACGGACATGTTGAACAGCAAAAAAAAGAAGTTTCAGGTGGACAAATGGGCTTCTAAACGTGCTCAACTTCTATTTACAACAAGTTGTAGTCATCCTGAAATAAATGTTTTTGCACAGGATGTTGATTTTATGGATCAGACCGATCCATTTGTTTGTGACTGCAAAAAAGAATGGTTGGGTTAGATGTTACTGTCATGTTCAATCCGAGTTTTGTCTAAAAATTTGATGAACAATTAATCCTTGGGATTTTTGTACCATTTGTATGCTTGAGTTGCATGTTGTTGCCCTCGTACTCCCCTCCACCTGCCACTACACTGCCGCATCTTCCATGGTTGCTGTTCGTTCCCGTCCGAGGCCTCGCCGTCGTTCTCCGCCTTGGTTCGCTCGCTGTGCCCGCCGCCTTTTGGCGTTGTCAACATGCTCAACAACCAAGAGGAATCAGGAGATGACTGTACGTGGAGAGGCTGACAGTAGGGACCCACCAGGGTCATTGCATTTCGCAAGCACGTGCCTTGTTATTACAAGCCAAAAAAAATACTTCCTCCTAATTGTTTGAAAACTAGGTCCCACGCCATTGTCAATGTAGTCAATAAAAGAGAAAATTACACAACGAGGGGATAACACCAGGGACCCAGCAGCTCGCCCAGTTGCTTTTTAGTTTCAGAGATGGAGCTAAATTGCACGTTGTACGGGGGCTGTGGCCCGTCTAGCCCACGCTTACGCTTTTATTAAGCACATGATGAGCCTAGTTGATATATTTTTTCTTTCTGAAAATAGCTAGCCCAGTTCTTTTTTTGTGGAGAATACCAAAACCGAGGCCTACTTGCTTTTCTCAGCCCTGCTGGGCTGCAAATCTTTCAAGACCAGGAGGGATGTAAGTAGTAATTAATGGGCTTCCCCAGAAAATGGGCTATAAGTTGTAAGAAATGGGCTGTAAATTTTTAAACCAAAGCCAACCGGCAATTGCATTATAATATCATTTTTTCAAGATTTCTCTACTCTCTACTCTAATAAAAACCGAAGCCAACTGGCAATTACATTAAAATATCATCTTTTCTCCCACAAGATAAACTACTCATACAAATGCATCTTCATGTTCCGTGCAACGAACGAGCATCTTGCTAGTTAAGATTCTAAATTTCATTAATTTTTTTGCGGATAATTGTTTTTTGAATTTTATTTTGATATAATTTTTTGAAAATTATTTTTAACGTGACTCGAAATTTCGTGATTAAAAGAGTTTGGACCCCACCGAAATTTGCAAAATTTCGTTGAATTTTTTAGTAGTGCCCAGAATATATGGTTTGTAATGAAAATAAAAAGAATATGGGCTTCAAATATCCTTAAGAATTAGCAAATGGGCTATAAATTATTGAAAATAATGGCTAATGGGATGTATGTTGTTTTCCATAGATTTGGAGGCTGACTACTGGGCCTACTAGGTTGACGATGACGCTGTCCTAATTTTTTTTGACGCGTACGCAAGCCTTTGTCAATTTAGTCAACACACAACCGTGACTGTTGGATATCCATCCAACGGCTGCCGTGCTTCCTCAATTCTAATATTCCTGCTCCAACCGCCCAAACCAGCGCCGACGAGACTGCCTGCTCCCTCCTCTCGTGGCTGGCTATGCTACCGCCAGGCCATCCCTCTAACCACCCACACATCCTGTTATTTTCAGACGACGTCAGCCTCACCCCGTGCCGACCAGTCAGCGTTCGTACTCCCCTCAGCGTGGGCATTCACTGCAGTGGTTTGCCGGCTCCGGGTGGTTCTCTTCCTGGGCCTCATCCTCGTCCACAGCGTTTGTGCTCGGCGCGGCGAGGTCAACATGGTCAACAAACAACAGCCATTGGAAGAGGCTGATAGTAGGGGCCCACATAGGGAAATGCTTCCTTATTACGTGCAATAATGATTCCTCCACCTGATAGCTGGGACCCACCGGAAGGCCCTCTGTATTTCATGGAAAAAAAGTTCCCTCCGCTGTCAGCTCGGACCCCCCGAAAGTGCCTCCTTATTACGCATAAAAAAATGAATACCCCCCTGCTAGCTGGGACTCACCTTGGTGGGAGGCTGACTTGTGGGCCTACTAAGTTGAAGGGGATGGAGGGCCTTGTCAACTTAGTCAATATGAACGATTCTAGCTCCAGTGACCGTACGATGTCCAAGCAACGACCGTAGTGCTTATTCAACCTCCGGTCTTCGTGCTCCAGCCGCCCAAAGCAGCGCCGGTTGTGCCGCATTCTCCTGCCTCTCGTGGCTGGCTGTGCTGCCACGGAGGTCTCACCGCCCCTACTATTCCACCGCTGGCCAGGCCCTGTGGCGACGGCGGCCTCACATCACAGCCGAACTAGTAAACCCTTGTACTCCTCTCCGCGTGGGAATCCACTGCCGCGTCTTCCCCGACTCCGCGTCGTCCCCTTCCTAGGCCTCGCTGTCGTCCACCGCCCTGGTGCTCTCGGCGCGGCGTGGTCAACATGGTCAAGGAATGACTTCCATCAGAAGAGTACTGTACGTGGAGAGGCTGACAGCTGGGTCCATGGCGGCCGCAAGGAAGTTCCTCCTTATTAAGCGTGAAATAATTATTCCTCCATCTGACAGCGGGGACCCACTGGACGGGCCACCGTATTTTGCAAAAAAACATTTCCCCCTTGACTGCTGGGACCCACCAGCTACATCTTCGCATGCAAGGAAGTGCATCCGGGCAAAAAAGAAAAAACGATTCGGCCCCTGACTACTGGGACCCACTAGCTACATCTTCGCACGCAAGGAAGTGACTGACAGTCGGGACCCACCTGGTCAGAGCGTATGTAGCATTGTCATTCTGGTCGCGAACATGTACATACATACTAGTCGATGTAGAGGCGCGCACGTGTCGTAGTAGAGGCGCGCACGTGTCGTAGTAGAGGCGTGCACGTAGCATGTACACGTACGTACAACGACCAGGGTGCAAGAAAGAAAATACGGCCACGTACGTACATACAGGCGGGGTCTCGAACGCCTACTCGCGCATACGTACGGCCAGGCTCGTGTACATGGCTGGGTCGGAACGAAGAAACTACGTCGTTGTCGTGTTCATGGGGAGCCAACCGGCTGGGTCGGAATGGAATGCGTCATCGTGTTCATTCGGAGGGCTTGGACGGAATAGCCGATGGAAACAAGGCCAGGCGTACCGCAAAACGGAGGAAACAGCCTTGTGTTCGACCGGCCACGTTCGAAACGGGATCCTGTTCATCCGGAGGGGTCTGGCGTACCGCAAAACGGAGGAAACGGACTTGTGTTGGACCTCCTATGGTCGAAATGGGGTCCTGTTGATTGGTAGGTGTGTGGCGTACTGCAAAACGGAGGAAACGGACTTGTGTTCGAGCGCTACGGTCAAAACGGGGGTCCTGTTCATCGGGAGGGGTGTGGCGTACCACAAAACGGGACTCCACGAGATATTGTTCATCTCCACCGTCGACCTCCTCCAGCCTCCACGGGCCACCGTCGACCTCCTCCAGCCTCCACCTGCGACTGTTCATCCACGGGCTCCTATTCATCCAGCCTCCACCGTGCGCTACTCCACCGGCTACTGTTCAACCAGCCCTCTCCATGGGCTCCTATTCAACCACCCCTCCACGGGCTACTGTTCATCCACCCCTCCACCATCTACTATTCATCTAGCCCTCCACAGGGTCGTCCTATTCATCCAGACCCCCACGGGGTCCTGTTCATCTAGCCCCAACCGGCTCGATCGACCGGGGTCATGTTCATCCAGAGGCAACACCATGGGGTCCTGTTCA
>NC_041385.1:786966956-786992448 GCF_002162155.2 Triticum dicoccoides | reverse complement strand
CGATCGGCTTCAGTTAGCAGCAGTAGCGAAGGAAACACTCGATCGGGTTTGGTTAACAACCATCGATCGATTACTCGGGTTCAGTAATGCGTAGCCTGCAGTGCAATCGCTCGGGTTCAGTAATGTAGGTAGTGCAATCGCTCGGGTTTAGTTAGAGCCCAACGCCTCGCTCGGATTCAGTTACACCCACGCCTCACACACACGCACGTATGTGTACAAGACAAACGCGTATCGCGCGGCCCCCGACCACCACCATAACCGGGAACTCCCCAAAATTTTCCTCGCCCTCGCTTCTACCACAGTTTTTTCTGTCATGGACGACCCAAAGAAAGTGTTCCCCCTAACTGTGCACCGTTGCGAAAGTTCGTTGTTTCGAAGCACCACGTGATGATCAGGTGTGATAGATTCTAACATTCACATACAACGGGTGTAAGCCAGATTTACACACGCGAAACACTTAGGTTGACTTGACGAGCCTAGTATGTATAGACATGGCCTCGGAACACGAGAGACCGAAAGGTCGAACATGAGTCGTATGATAGATGCGATCAACATGGAGATGTTCACATGATGACTAGTCCGTCTCACGTGATGATCGGACACGGCCTAGTCGATTCAGATGACTATCTGAGTGGGAGTTCATTAAATAATTTGATTAGATGAACTTAATTATCATGAACATAGTCAAAAGGTCTTTGAAAATTATGTCGTAGCTTATGCTTTAGTTCTATTGTTTTAGATATGCTCCTAGATAAAAAATTAGTGGAAAGCTGACAGTAGCAATTATGCGGATTGGGTCCGTAAACTGAAGATTCTCCACATTGCTGCGCAGAAGGATTATGTCCTTAATGCACCGCTCGGTGTGCTGAACCTTGAGCATTGTCTATGGATGTTGCGAACATCCGACATACACGTTTTGATGACTACATGATAGTTCAATGCGTAATGTTAAACTGTTTAGAATTGAGGCACCAAAGACATTTTGAAACGTCGCGGAACATATGAGATGTTCCAATAGCTGAAATTCGGATTTCAGTCTCGTGCCCACGTCAAGAGGTGAGAGACCTCCGACAAGTTTCTTAGCCTGCAAACTAAGGGAGAAAAGCTCAATCGTTGAGCATGTGCTCAGATTGTCTAAGTACTACAATTGCTTGAATCGAGTGGGAGTTAATCTTCCAGATGAGAAAGTGATGGTTCTCGAAAGTCACTCCCACCAAGCTACTAGAGCATCGTGATGAATGATACTTCCATTTTGCATCATGCTTTTATATCAATATGTATTTCTTTATGTGCTGTTATTACACGTTATATCTCAATACTTATGGCTATTCTCTCTTATTTTACAAGGTTTACCATGAAGAGGGGGAATGCCGGCAGCTGGAATTCTGGCTGGAAAAGGAGCAAACGTTGGAAACCTATTCTGCACAACCCCAAAAGTCCTGAAACTCCACGAATCATCCTTTTGGATTTAATAAGAATTTCTGAGCGAAAGAAATACACCAGGGGGCCCACTCCCTGTCCAGGAGAGAGGAGGGCGCGCGCCCCCTATAGGGCGCGCCCCTATCTCCTGGGCCCCCTGGTGGGCCTCTGGTGTCTATCTTCTGCTATATTAGAGCTTTTACCCTGGAAAAAATCGGGGGCAAGCGTGCGGGACGAAACTCCGCTGCCACGAGGCGGAAGCTTGGCGGAATCAATCTAGGGCTCTGGCAGAGCTGTTCTGCCGGGGACACTTCCCTCCGGGAGGGGGAAATCATCACCAACGTCATCACCAACGATCCTCTTAGCGGGAGAGTGTCAATCTCCATCAACATCTTCACCAGCACCATCTCCTCTCAAAACCCTTGTTCATCTCTTGTATCCAATCTTGTATCAAAACCACAAGTTGGTACCTGTGGGTTGCTAGTAGTGTTGATTACTCCTTGTAGTTGATGCTAATTGGTTTACTTGGTGGAAGATCATATGTTCAGATCCTTTATGCATATTATTACTCCTCTGATTATGAACATGAATATGCTTTGTGAGTAGTTACATTTGTTCCTGAGGACATGGGTGAAGTCTTGCTATTAGTAGTCATGTGAATATGGTATTCGTTCGATATTTTGATGAGATGTATGTTGTCTTTTCCTCTAGTGGTGTTATGTGAAGGTCGACTACATGACACTTCACCATTATTTGGGCCTAGAGAAAGGCATGGGGAAGTAATAAGTAGATGATGGGTTGCTAGAGTGACAGAAGCTTAAATCCTAGTTTATGCGTTGCTTCGTTAGGGGATGATATGGATCCATATGTTTAATGTTATGGTTAGGTTTACCTTAATACTTCTTTTGTAGTTGCGGATGCTTGCAATAGGTGTTAATCATAAGTGGGATGCTTGTCCAAGTAAAGGCAGTACCCAAGTACCAGTCCACCCACATATCAAATTATCAAAGTACCGAACGCGAATCATATGAACGTGATGAAAACTAGCTTGACGATAACTCCCATGTGTCCTCGGGAGCTCCTTTCTCATTATTAGAAATTGTCTAGGCTTATCCTTTGCTGCATAAAGGATTGGGCCACCTTGCTGCACTTTATTTACTTTATATACTTGTTACCCATTACTATTTATCTTATCACGAAACTATCTATCACCTACAATTTCAGTGCTTGCAGAGAAAACCTTACTGAAAACTCCTTATCATTTCCTTCTGCTCCTCATTGGGTTCGACACTCTTACTTATAGAAAAGACTACGATTGATCCCCTACACTTGTGGCTCATCAAGACTCTTTTCTGGCGCCGTTGCCGGGGAGTGTAGCGCTTTTGGTGAGTGGAACTTGGTAAGGAAACATTTATATAGTGTGCTGAAATTTTCTATTACTGGTCACTATGGAAACTAATCCTTTGAGGGGCTTGTTTGCGGTATCTTCACCCCAACCAGAAGAGCAAAGAGTTTCTCCTCAACCTACTGAACTTTATGAAAATATTTATTTTGAGATCCCTTCGGGTATGATAGAGAAACTTCTAGCTAATCCATTTGCAGGAGATGGAACATTGCATCCCGATTTACACCTTATCATTGTGGATGAAGTTTGTGGATTATTTACGCTTGTAGGTATTCCCGATGATGTTGTCAAAAGGAAGGTCTTACCTTTATCTTTGAAGGGAGATGCATTGACATGGTATAGGCTATGTGATGATACGAGATCTTGGAATTATAAGCGATTGAAGTTGGAATTTCACCAGAAGTTCTATCCTATGCATCGTGTTCATCGTGATCGTAATTACATATATAATTTCTGGCCTCGCGAAGGAGAAAACATCGCTCAAGCTTGGGGGAGGCTTAAGTCAATGTTATATTCATGCCCCAATCATGATCTTTCTCGGGAAATGATTATTTAGAACTTTTATGCTCGGCTTTCTCTTGATAATCACAACCTGCTCGATACTTCCTGTGCTGGTTCTTATATGCTAAAGACTATTGATTTCAAATGAGATTTATTGGAAAGAGTTAAATGCAACTCTGAAGATTGGGGTTCCGACGATGGTAAGGAGTCATATATGACACCTAAGTTCGATTGTGTTAAATGTTTTATGGATACCGATGCTTTTCGTGGATTTAGCGCTAAGTATGGACTTGACTCTGAGATAGTAGCTTCTTTCTGTGAATCTTTTTCTACTCACGTTGATCTCCCTAAAGAGAAGTGGTTTAAATATAATCCTCCTGTTGAAGTGAAAGTAGTTGCACCTATTATAGTCGAAGAAAGGACTATTACCTATAGTGATCCTAGTGTTCCTACTACTTATGTTGAAAAACATCATTTTCCTGTTAGGTTAAAGGATCATGCTAAAGCTTCAACTGTTGTTCGTAAGAGTAATAATAGGACTTATACACCTCCTGAGCAAATTAATGTTGAACCTAGTATTGCTATAGTTAAATATCTCTTGGATGATGATTTAGATGGGCGTGTTATTTATTTCTGTGGTGAGACTGCTAATATTGCTAGGCCAGATACTAAGACACGTAGACCTGTCATAGGCATGCCTGTTATTTCTGTTAAAATAGGAGATCATTGTTATCATGGCTTATGTGATATGGGTGCTAGTGCTAGCGCTATACCTTATGATTTATATAAAGAAATTATGCACGACATTGCACCCGTTGAATTAGAAGACATTGATGTTACTATTAAGCTTGCTAATGGGGATACCATTAAACCTGTTGGGATTGTTAGAGATGTTGAAGTTTTGTGTGGGAAGGTTAAATACCCTGCTGATTTTCTTGTTCTTGCTTCCCCACAAGATGCCTTTTGTCCAATTATTTTTGGTAGACCCTTCTTGAATACAGCTAGTGCTAAGATTAATTGTGAAAAGAATATTGTCACTGTTGGCATAGATGGTATGTCTCATGAGTTTAATTTTGCAAAGTTTAGTAGACAACCTCGTGATAGGGAACCACCTAGTAAGGATGAGATTATTGGTCTTGCTTCCATTGTTGTTCCTCCAACTGATCCGTTAGAACAATACTTGCTAGACCATGAAAACGATATGTTTATGAAGGAAAGAAGGGAAATATATGAAGTGTTCCTTAAATAGGAACCTATGCTGAAACATAACCTTCCCGTTAAAATTCTTGGGGATCCCCCTCCACCCAAGGGTGATCCCGTGTTTGAACTCAAACCATTACCTAATAATCTTAAGTATTCTTACCTTGATGAAAAAGAAATATATCATGTTATTATTAGTGCTAACCTTTCAGAGAAAGAAGAAGAAAGATTATTGAAAACTCTGAAGAAGCACCGAGCTGCTATTGGATATACTCTGGATGATCTTAAGGGCGTTAGTCCCACGTTATGCCAACACAAAATTAATATGGAGGACAATGCCAAACCAGTTAGAGATCCTCAACGACGACTAAATCCCAAGATGAAAGAAGTGGTAAGAAAGGAGATACTAAAGCTCCCTGAGGCAGGTATTATTTATCCCATTGTTGATAGTGAATGGGTAAGCCCTGTCCATTGCGTTCCTAAAAAGGGAGGTATTACCGTTGTTCTTAATGATAAAGATGAATTGATCCCGCAAAGAATTATTACAGGTTATAGGATGGTAATTGATTTCCATAAGTTAAATAAAGCTACTAAGAAAGATCATTACCCTTTACCTTTTATTGATCAAATGCTAGAAAGACTATCCAAACACAGACATTTCTGCTTTCTAGATGGTTATTATGGTTTCTCTCAGATACCTGTGTCAGCGAAGGATCAATCTAAAACTACTTTTACTTGCCCTTTTTGGTACTTTTGCTTATAGACGTATGCCTTTTGGTTTATGTAATGCACCTGCTACCTTTCAAAGATGCATGATGGCTATATTATCTGATTTTTGTGAAAAGATTTGTGAGGTATTCATGGATGATTTCTCAGTTTATGGATCCTCTTTTGATGATTGTTTGAGCAACCTTGATCGAGTTTTGCAGAGATGCGAAGACACTAGTCTCGTCCTGAATTGGGAAAAGTGTCACTTTATGGATAATGAAGGCATTGTCTTGGGGCATAAGATCTCCGAGAGAGGTATTAAAGTTGATAAAGCCAAAGTTGATGCTATTGAAAAGATGCCATGTCCTAAGGACATAAAAGGTATAAGAAGTTTTCTTGGTCATGCCGGTTTTTATAGGAGGTTCATTAAGGACTTTTCTAAAATCTCTAGGCCTCTGACCAATTTATTGCAAAAAGATATTCCTTATGTCTTTGATGATGATTGCGTAGAAGCATTTGAAATACTTAAGAAAGCTTTGATCACTGCACCTATTGTCCAGCCACCTGATTGGAATTTACCTTTTGAAATTATGTGCGATGCTAGTGATTATGTTGTAGGTGCTGTTGTAGGGAAAAGAGTCGACAAGAAATTGAATGTTATCCAGTATGCTAGTAAGACTATTGATACTGCCCAGAGAAATTATGCTACTACTGAAAAAGAATTCTTAGCAATTGTGTTTGCATGTGATAAGTTTAGACCTTATATTGTTGATTCGAAAGTTAATATTCACACTGATCATGCTGCTATTAAATATCTTATGGAAAAGAAAGATGCTAAGCCTAGACTCATTAGATGGGTTCTCTTGCTCCAAGAATTTGATTTGCATATTATTGATAGAAAGGGAGCTGAGAACCCCGTTGCAGATAACTTGTCTAGGTTAGAGAATGTTCTTGATGACCCACTGCCTATTAATGATAGCTTTCCTGATGAACAATTAGCGGTCGTCAATGCTTCTCGTACTGCTCCTTGGTATGCTGATTATGCTAATTACATTGTTGCTAAATTTATACCACCTAGTTTCACATATCAGCAAAAGAAAAAGTTCTTTTATGATTTAAGACATTACTTCTGGGATGACCCACACCTTTATAAAGAAGGAGTAGATGGTGTCATTAGACGTTGTGTGCCTGAGCATGAACAGGAACAGATCCTACATAAGTGTCACTCTGAATCCTATGGAGGACACCACGCTAGAGATAGAACTGCACACAAGGTACTACAATCTAGTTTTTATTGGCCTACTCTCTTCAAAGATGCTCGTAAGTTTGTCTTATATTGTGATGAATGCCAAAGAGTAGGTAACATTATTAGACGTCAAGAAATGCATATGAATTGCTCTCTTGTTATTGAACCGTTTGATGTTTGGGGCTTTGATTATATGGGACCTTTTCCTGCCTCTAATGGTTATACACATATTTTAGTTGCTGTTGATTATGTTACTAAGTGTGTAGAAGCTATTCCAACTAGTAGTGCTGATCATAACACTTCTATTAAAATGCTTAAAGAAGTTATTTTTCCGAGGTTTGGAGTCCCTAGATATCTTATGACTGATGGCGGTTCACATTTTATTCATGGTGCTTTCCGTAAGATGCTTGCTAAGTATGATGTCAATCATAGAATCGCATCTCCTTATGATCCGCAATCTAGTGGTCAAGTAGAGTTGAGCAATAGAGAGCTCAAATTAATTTTGCAAAACACTGTGAATAGATCTAGAAAGAATTGGTCCAAAAAACTTGATGATGCATTATGGGCCTATAGAAGTGCAAACAAAAATCCTATGGGTATGTCTCCATATGAGATGGTTTATGGAAAAGCGTGTCATTTGCCTCTTGAACTTGAACATAAGGCATATTGGGCTATTAAAGAGCTCAACTATGACTTCAAAATTGCCGGTGAGAAGAGGTTGTTTGATATTAGTTCTCTTGATGAATGGAGAACTCAAGCCTATGAGAATGCCAAGCTATTCAAATAAAAAGTCAAACGCTGGCATGATAAGAGGATACAACAGCATGAGTTTAACATAGGATACTATGTATTATTATTCAACTCTCGCTTAAGATTTTTTGCAGGAAAACTTCTCTCAAAATGGGAAGGTCCTTACATTATCGAGGAGGTCTATCGTTCTGGTGCCATAAAAATCAACAACTTCAAAGACATGAGTCCAAGGGTGGTAAACGGTCAAAGAATTAAACATTATATTTCAGGTAATCCTATCAATGTTGAAACTAATATTATTGAAACCGTAACCCCTGAGGAATACATAAGGGACACTTTCCAGAACGTTTCAGACTCCAAAAAGGTATAGGTATGTGGTACGGTAAGTAAACCGACTCCAAAACAACTCCAATGGCAATTTTTATCAGTTTTGGAATATTTAAGAATTTTAGGAAGGAAGAAGTAGTCCGAAAGGGACACGAGGCTCCCACGAGAGTGGAGGGCGCCCCCCCCCCCTACTGGGCGTGCCCCCTGTCTCGTGGGCACCTCGTGTGCCTCCCGGACTCCGTTTTCTTGCATGTTATGTATTTTGGTCGGTAAAAATTCATTATATATACTCCCGAAGGTTTTGACCACCGTATCACGCAAATATCCTCTGTTTTCGTTTCGAGTTGTTCCTGTTGCAGAATAAAGTAAGATGTCTTCTCAGGAGTCAATTGGGGAGAGTCGGGTGTCCCACCCAACGCCAGGTCCCAGAGCAAATAGCGATGCCTATCACTTTGGACCATCAACGGAGGATGAGATGGAGGCTGATTTGAATAGGATAGATGCCATGGAGGAGGATCAAGAAGTTACCTCTCGTCTCCAAGCAGAATTCACTATGGTGGAACTACCTAGCCTGGCTGTCCCTATTTCGGTCACTCCCTCCAACTCTAGATTTCTTTCTTATGAAAATATGAAAAAGAGTTTCACTTGTTCTCCAGAAGGTATGCAACATCCTTAGGTAAAAGGAGCTTTGGCCGTTACGGGCAAGCTCCGTAAATAAATTATGGACCTCAAACAACAAGTCAATAAGCTCGAGGAGGAGAACCGTATCCTAAAGGGCATCATCGCCAAGAAAATCATAACGCCAACCGTGAAGAAGGAGACATAATCACATGGGTATGGGCACTCCCCTTGGCAACTGCCAAGCTTGGGGGAGGTTCCCCGGTATCGTATCACCATCACACTCCTATCTTTACCGCTTTATTTAGTTCGATCCTTTTAGTAGTTTCTTGATCTAGTAGATTGAAGTTTTGATATCAAGTAGTTTGAGTATTGCTTTATGATCTCTTTTTGTAATCGAGTCCGTGAGCTATCTATAATAAATTTTAGTGTTGAGTCAAGGGCTTTGCTTTGTTGCTATGATCTTGAGAAAGTAGAAAGAATAAAAGAGTTCATATTGATCTTATGGATAGTGATAACTTCACATATAGAAAGTATGAGGCATAAAAATTGTTGAGAGTTGATGAACGTAGTTTTGGTCATCGTTGCAATTAATAGGAAGTGATAAGGAAAGAGGGGTTCACATACAAATATATTTTCTTGGACACCTTTTTATAATTGGGAGCACTCATTAAGTATGACATGCTAAAAGAGTTGACGTTGGAAAAGGAAGACAACGTAATGGTTTATGTTTTCTCACATCTCAGTTAAAGTATATTGTTATTGACCCTCCAAACATGTTGAGCTTGCCTTTCCCCCTCATGCTAGCCAAATTCCTTGCACCAAGTAGAGATACTACTTGTGCTTCCAAATATCCTTAAACCCAGTTTTGCCATGAGAGTCCACCATACCTACCTATGGATTGAGTAAGATCCTTCAAGTAAGTTGTCATCGGTGCAAGCAATAAAAATTGCTCTTTAAATATGCATAACTTATTACTGTGGAGAAAATAATCTTTGGACGATCTTGTTGTGGAAGTAATAAAAGCGATGGACTGCATAATAAAGGTCCACATACAAGGGGCAATATAAAGTGATGTTCTTTCGCATTAAGATTTTGTGTATCCAACCCTAAAAGCGCATGACAACCTCTGCTTTCCTCTGCGAAGGGACTATCTTTTACTTCATGTTTTTACTTTATGCTTGAGTCAAGGTGATCCTGACCTTTCCTTTTTTTATTTTTAATCTTTGGCAAGCTCCTCGTGTTTGAAAGATCGTGATATATATATTCAATTGGATGTAAGTTAGCATGGGCTATTATTGTTGACATCACCTAAAGGTGAATACGTTGGGAGGCAACACAATAAGCCCCTATCTTTCTCAGTGTCCGGCTGAAACTCCATAACCACAAGTACTGCGTGAGTGTTAGCAATTGTAGAAGACTACGAGATAGTAGAGTATGTGAGCTTGCTGAAAAGCTCTATTGTTGACTCTTTTTGATGTTATGATAAATTGCAATTGCTTCAATGACTGAGATTATAGTTTATTAGTTCCCAATGAAGTTTCTGAACCATACTTGACATTGTGAATTGATTGTTACTTGAGCATGAGAAATCATATAACAAAAATCTATTTATGTGATGTCATAAGAATGATCATGATGCCCTCATGTCCGTATTTTATTTTTATCGACGCCTCTATCTCTAAACATGTGGACATATTTTTCGATTTCGGCTTCCGCTTGAGGACAAGCGAGGTCTAAGCTTGGGGGAGTTGATGCGTCCATTTTGCATCATGCTTTTATATCAATATTTATTGCTTTATGGGTTGTTATTACACGTTATATCTCAATACTTATGGCTATTCTCTCTTGTTCTACAAGGTTTACCATGAAGAGGGGGAATGCCGACAGCTGGAATTCTAGCTGGAAAAGGAGCAAACGTTGGAAACCTATTCTGCACAACCCCAAAAGTTCTGAAACTCCACGAAACATATTTTTGGATTTAATAAGAATTTCTGAGCGAAAGAAATACACCAGGGGGCCCACACCCTGTCTAGGATAGAGGAGGGCGCCCCCCCTATAGGGCGCGCCCCCTATCTCCTGGGCCCCCTGGTGGGCCTCCGTTGTCTATCTTCTTCTATATTAGAGCTTTTACCCTGGAAAAAATCGGGGGCAAGCTTACGGGACGAAACTCCGCCGCCACGAGGCGGAACCTTGGTGGAATCAATCTAGGGCTCTGGCGGAGTTGTTCTGTCGGGGACACTTCCCTCCGGGAGGGGGAAATTATCACCAACGTCATCACCAACGATCCTCTTAGTGGGAGAGGGTCAATCTCCATCAACATCTTCACCAGCACCATCTCCTCTCAAAACCCTAGTTCATCTCTTGTATCCAATCTTGTATCAATACCACAAATTGGTACATGTGGGTTGCTAGTAGTGTTGATTACTCCTTGTAGTTGATGCTAATTGGTTTACTTGGTGGAAGATCATATGTTCAAATCCTTTATGCATATTATTACTCCTCTGATTATGAACATGAATATGCTTTGTGAGTAGTTACGTTTGTTCCTGAGGACATGGGTGAAGTCTTGCTATTAGTAGTCATGTGAATTTGGTATTCGTTCGATATTTTGATGAGATGTATGTTGTCTTTTCCTCTAGTGGTGTTATGTGAACGTCGACTACATGACACTTCACCATTATTTGGGCCTAGAGCAAGGCATGGGGAAGTAATAAGTAGATGATGGGTTGCTAGAGTGATAGAAGCTTAAACCCTAGTTTATTTGTTGCTTCGTTAGGGGCTGATATAGATCCATATGTTTAATGTTGTGGTTAGGTTTACCTTAATACTTCTTTTGTAGTTGCGGATGCTTGCAATAGGGGTTAATCATAAGTGGGATGCTTGTCCAAGTAAAGGCAGTACCCAAGTACCGGTCCACCCACATATCAAATTATCAAAGTACCGAACGTGAATCATATGAACGTGATGAAAACTAGCTTGATATAACTCCCATGTGTCCTCGGGAGCTCCTTTCTCATTATTAGAAATTGTCTAGGCTTATCCTTTGCTGCATAAAGGATTGGGCCACCTTGCTGCACTTTATTTACTTTATATACTTGTTACCCATTACTATTTATCTTATCACGAAACTATCTATCACCTACAATTTCAGTGCTTGCAGAGAAAACCTTAATGAAAACTTCTGCTCCTCGTTGGGGTTGACACTCTTACTTATCGAAAAGACTACAATTGATCCCCTACACTTGTGGGTCATCAATGAACTCTAACATATCAGGGATAAATATGATGATCCTTGAACTATTCGTGATGTATGACACTACGAAAGTAGAAATCAAATAGGAGCATCAATTGTTGATGGTTAGTAAAACCACTAGTTTCAAGAAGGGCAAGGACAAGATGGGATACTTCATGAAACGGCAAATCAGTTGCTACTCTAGTGAAGAAACCCAAGGTTGAACCCAAACCCGAGAAAAAGTTCTTCTGTAATGAGGGGAACGGTCACTGAAGCAGAACTACCCTAGATACTTGGTAGATGAGAAGGCTGGCAAGGTCGACAGAAGTATATCGGATATACATTATATTAATGTGTACTTTACTAGTACTCCTAGTAGCACCAGGGTATTAGATACTGGTTCGGTTGCTAAGTGTTAGTAACTCGAAATAAAAAGCTACGGAATAAACGGAGAGTAGCTAAAGGTGAGATGACGATATGTGTTGGAAGTGTTTCCATGGTTGATGTGATCAAACATCACACGCTCCCTCTACCACTGGGATTGGTGTTAAACCTAAATATAATTGTTATTTGGTGTTTGTGTTGAGCATAGACATGATTGGATTATGTTTATCGCAATATGGTTATTCATTTAAGGAGAATAATGGTTACTATGTTCATTTGAATAATATCTTCAATGGTCTTGCACCGAAAATGAATGGTTTATTGATTCTCGATCATAGTGATACACATGTTCATGCCAAAAGATATAAGATAGTAATGATATTACCACATACTTGTGTCACTGCCATTTGAGTCATATTGGTATAAAACGCATGAAGAAGCTCCATGTTGATGGATCTTTGGACTCACTCGTTTTTGAAAAGTTTGAGACATGGAACCATGTCTATTGGTATATATGCATGAAGAAACTCCATGCAGATGGATCGTTTGGACACATTTGATTTTGAATCACTTGAGACATGCAAATCATATTGTCGGTGTCAAAACCGGCGGATCTCGGGTAGGGGGTCCCGAACTATGCGTCTAAGGCTAATGGTATCAGGAGGCGGGGGACACAATGTTTACCCAGGTTTGGGCCCTCTCAATGTAGGTAATACCCTACTTCCTGCTTGAATGATATTGATGATAAGTATTAGAAGAGTTGATCTACCACGAGATCGTAGAGGCTAAACCCTAGAAGCTAGCCTATGATTATGATTGTTGTTGTCCTATGGACCAAACCCTCCGGTTTATATAGACACCGGAGGGGGCTAGGGTTCCACAGAGTCGGTTACAGAGAAGGGGATCTACATATCCGAATTGCCAAGCTTGCCTTCCATGCAAAGGAGAGTCCCACCCGGACACGGGACAAAGTCTTCAATCTTGTATCTTCATAGTCCAACAGTCCGGCACAAGTACATAGTCCGGCTGTCCGAGGACCCCCTAATCCAGGACTCCCTCACATACCACATGGGAAAGATGACTGAAAGGCCTCATTTTCAGTAAGATGGAACAAGTAAGAAACTTGTTGGAAGTAATACATTTTGGTGTATGCAGTCCAATGAGTGCTGAGGCACGCAGTGGATATCGTTGAGTAGATGCTAACTATATTTACTAGATGAAACACAAGTCTGAATTATTGAAAGGTTGAAGTAATTTCAGAGTGAAGTTGAAGATCGTCGTGACAAGAGGTTAAAATGTCTATGATATGATCATAGAGATGAATATCTGAGTTCCGAGTTTTCTACACAATTAAGACATCATGGAAATTGTTTCACAACTAATATCGCTTGGAACACCATAGTGTGAAGGTGTGTCCGAACATCATAGCTGCACCCTATTGGATATGGTGCATACCATGATGTCTCTTATTGAAGTACCACTATCGTTTATGGGTTAGACATTAGAGACAACCACATTCACTTTAAATAGGGCACCACGTAATTCCATTGAGATGACACCGTATGAACTATGGTTTGGAGAAACCTAAGCTGCCATTTCTTAAAAGTTTGGGGCTGCGACGCTTATGTGAAAAGTTTTAGCCTGAGAAGCCCAAACCTAAAGAGGATAAATGCATCTTCATAGGACACCCAAAACAGTTGGGTATACCTCCTATTTCAGATCCGGAAGCAAAAGTGATTGTTTCTAGAAACGGATCCTTTCTCGAGGAAAAGTTTCTCTCGAAAGAATTGAGTGGGAGGATGGTGGAGACTTGATGAGGTTACTGAACCATCACTTCAATTAGTGTGTAGCAGGGAACAGGAAATTGTTCTTGTGGCGCCTACACCAATTCAAGTGGAAACTTATGATAGTGATCATGAAACTTCGGATCAAGTCACTACCTGTGACGCCCCCGATTCAGTCGTACACTAATCATACACGCAAATGTGTACGATCAAGATCAGGGGCTCACGGGAAGATATCACAACACAACTCTAGACACAAATAAAATAATACAAGCTTTATATTACAAGCCAGGGGCCTCGAGGGCTCGAATACAAAAAGCTCGATAGACAAGAGTCAGTGGAAGCAACAATATCTGAGTACAGACATAAGTTAAACAGGGATGCCTTAAGAAGGCTAGCACAAAAGCAACATGATCGAAGAGGCAAGGCCTCCTGCCTAGGACCTCCTAACTACTCCTGGTCTTCGGTGGCCTCCATGTAGTAGTATCCGTCGGCGGTGGCATCTGGCTCCAAGGATCCACCATCTGGTTGCATCAACCGGAAAGAAGAAGGAAGGGGGAAAAGGGGGAGCAAAGCAACCATGAGTACCCATCCAAAGTACTCGCAAGCATCAGATCTATACTAAGTATGCACTGGTATCAAATGGAAGGTTTGTATCTGTGGACTGAACTGCAGAATGCCAGAATAGAGGGGAAGGACCTAGCCTATCGAAGACTAGCATCTTCACGCAGCTCCGAGCATCTTATAGCATGTAGAAGAGTAAAGAATAGCAGTTTATAATTAACAAGCATGTTGTAACATTAATGCCCAGAGATCCTTCCTCGACTCCCTCCGAGAAAGCAATCCCGGAGCCACATATCCATCGCATATCAAGTATCCATTTCTAGTTGTATAAGATCAGGATACAAGTCTGAACGTCCATTACCGAGGACACGGTATTCGAATAAAGATCTTCCCTGCAGGGGTGCACCACGTTACCCAACACGCTCGATCACTCTGGCCGAACACACCTTTCTGGGGTCAATGCCCGCCCTCGGAAGATCAACACGTCGCAGCCCTACCTAGGCTCAGCAAAATACATATGGGTCTAAATGTGACAGACCCATAGACTAAACTTCTCTCACGAGCAAAACATGATCATACTCTAGTAAACCCTTTGGGTGTTGATCACATGGCGATGTGAACTATGAGTGTTAATCACATACAGATGTGAATATTGGTGTTGAATCACATGATGATGTGACCTAGATTATTGACTCTAGTGCAAGTGGGAGACTGAAGGAAATATGCCCTAGAGGCAATAATAAAGTTATTATTTATTTCCTTATATCATGATAAATGTTTATTATTCATGCTAGAATTGTATTAACCGGAAACATAATACATGTGTGAATACATAGACCAACATAACGTCACTAGTATACCTCTACTTGACTAGCTCATTGATCAAAGATGGTTATGTTTCCTAACCATAGACATGTGTTGTTATTTGATTAATGGGATCACATCATTAGGAGAATGATGTGATTGACATGACCCATTCCGTTAGCCTAGCACTTGATCGTTTAATATGTTGCTATTGCTTTCTTCATGACTTATACATGTTTCTGTAACTATGAGATTATGCAACTCCCGTTTACCGAAGGAACACTTTGGGTGCTACCAAACGTCACAACGTAATTGGGTGATTATAAAGGAGTACTACAGGTGTCTCCAAAGGTACATGTTGGGTTGGCGTATTTCGAGATTAGGTTTTGTCACTCCGATTGTCGGAGAGGTATCTCTGGGCCCTCTCGGTAATGCACATCACTATAAGCCTTGCAAGCAATGTGGCTAATGAGTTAGTTACGGAATGATGCATTACGTAACGAGTAAAGAGACTTGCCAGTAACGAGATTGAACTAGGTATTGGATACTGACGATCGAATCTCGGACAAGTAACATACCGATGACAAAGGGAACAACGTATGTTGTTATGCGCTTTGACCGATAAAGATCTTCGTAGAATATGTGGGAGCCAATATGAGCATCCAGGTTCCGCTATTGGTTATTGACCGAGAATAGTTCTAGGTCATGTCTACATTGTTCTCGAACCCGTAGAGTCCGCACGCTTAAGGTTTCGATGACAGTTATATTATGAGTTTATGAGTTTTGATGTACCGAAGGAGTTCGGAGGCGCGGATGAGATCGGGGACATGACGAGGAGTCTTGAAATGGTCGAGACGTAAAGATCGATATATTGGACGACTATATTCGGAGTTCGGAAAGGTTCCGAGTGATTCGGGTATTTTTCGGAGTACCGGAGAGTTACGGGAATTCGCCGGGGAGTATATGGGCCTTATTGGGCCATACGGGAATAGAGGAGAGAGGCCAAAAGGAAGGAGGCCTGCGCCCCCCCTCTGGTCCGAATTGGACAAGGGGGCAGCCCACTTTTCCTTCTCCCTCTCCTCCTCTTTCCTTCTCCAACAAGGAAAGGAGGAGTCCTACTCCTCCTCTTTCCTTCTCCAACAAGGAAAGGAGGAGTCCTACTCCCGGTGGGAGTAGGACTCCCCCCTTGGTGCGCCTCCTCCATAGGCCGGCCACCTCCCCCCTTGCTCCTATATATATGGGGGCAGGGGGGCACCCCAAACAACAACAATTGATCCTTGAGATCTATTAGCCGTGTGCGTGCCCCCCTCCACCATAGTCCTCCTCGATAATATTGTAGCGGTGCTTAGGCGAAGCCCTGCGACGGTAGAACATCAAGATCGTCACCACGCCGTCGTGCTGACGGAACTCTCCCTCGACACTCGGCTGGATCGGAGTTCGAGGGACGTCATCGAGCTGAACGTGTGCTAGAACTCGGAGGTGCCGTAGTTTCGGTGCTTGATCGGTCGGGCCGTGAAGACGTACGACTACATCAACCGCGTTGTTCTAACACTTCCGCTCTCGGTCTACAAGGGTATGTAGATTACACTCTCCCCTCTCGTTGCTATGCATCACCATGATCTTGCGTGTGCGTAGGAAATTTTTGAAATTACTACGTTCCCCAACAGTGGTATCAGAGCCAAGTTTTATGCGTTGATGTTATTTGCACGAGTAGAACACAAGTGAGTTGTGGGCGATACAAGTCATACTGCTTACCAGCATGTCATACTTTGGTTCAGCGGTATTGTTGGATGAAGCGGCCCGGACCGACATTACGCGTACACATACGCGAGACTGGTTTTACCGCCGTGCTTCGCTCACAGGTGACTAGCGGGTGTCTGTTTCTCCAACTTTAGTTGAACCGAGTGTGGCTACGCCCGGTCCTTGAGAAGGTTAAAACATCACTACCTTAACGAACTATCGTTGTGGTTTTGATGCGTAGGTAAGAACGGTTCTTGCTCAGCCCGTAGCAGACACGTAAAATTTGCAACAGCAAAGTAGAGGACGTCTAACTTGTTTTTGCAGGGCATGTTGTGATGTGATATGGTCAAGACGTGATGAGATATAAGTTGTTGTATGAGATGATCATGTTTTGTTGAAGTTATCGCAACTGGCAGAAGCCCTATGGTTGTCTCTTTGTTGGATAAGATGCAAGTGCCAAATAATTGCTTTACTTTATCTCTATACGATAGCAATAGTTGCAAGAGCAATAGTTGGCGAGACGACCATGTGACGACACATTGATATAGATCAAGATGATGAAGATCATGGTGTCGTGCCGGTAACGATAGAGATCATGACAGTATTTTGGAGATGGAGATCACAAGCACAAGATGATGATGGCCATATCATATCACTTATATTGATTGCATGTGATGTTTATCTTTTATACATCTTATTTTGCTTAGTTTGACGGTAGCATTTTAAGATGATCTCTCACTAAATTATCAAGAAGTGTTCTCCCTGAGTATGCACCGTTGCGAAAGTTCTTCGTGCTGAGACACCACGTGATGATCAGGTGTGATAGGCTCTACGTTCAAATACAACGGGTGCAAAACAGTTGCACACGCGGAATACTCAGGTTAAACTTGACGAGCCTAGCATATAACAGATATGGCCTCGGAACACGGAGACCGAAAGGTCGAGCGTGAATCATATAGTAGATATGATCAACATATTGATGTTCACTGTTAAAACTTCTCCATCTCACGTGACGATAGGACATGGTGTAGTTGATATGGATCACGTAATCACTTAGAGGATTAGAGGGATGTCTATCTAAGTGGGAGTTCTTAAGTAATATGATTAATTGAACTTAAATTTATCATGAACTTAGTCCTGGTAGTATTTTGCAAATTATGTTGTAGATCAATAGCTTGCATTGTTGATTTCATATGTTTATTTTGATATGTTCCTAGAGAAAATTGTGTTGAAAAATGTTGGTAGCAATGATGCGGATTGGATCCGTGATCTGAGGTTTATCCTCATTGCTGCACAGAAGAATTATGTCCTTAATGCACCACTAGGTGACAGACCTATTGCATGAGCAGATGCAGATGTTATGAACGTTTGGCTAGCTCAATATGATAACTACTTGATAGTTTAGTGCACCATGCTTAACGGCTTAGAATCGGGACTTCAAAGACGTTTTGAATGTCATGGACCATATGAGATGTTCTAGGAGTTGAAGTTAATATTTCAAGCAAATACCCGAGTTGAGAGATATGAAGTCTCCAACAAGTTCTATGGCTAAAAGATGGAGGAGAATCGCTCAACTAGTGAGCATGTGCTCAGATTGACTGGGTACTACAATCGCTTGAATCAAGTGGGAGTTAATCTTCCAGATAAGATAGTGATTGACAGAGTTCTCTAGTCACCATCACCAAGTTAGTAGAACTTTGTGATGAACTACAGTATGCAAGGGACGACGAAAACGATTCCCGAGCTTTTCGTGATGTTGAAATCGACGAAGGTAGAAATCAAGAAAGAGCATCAAGTATTGATGGTTGACAAGATCACTAGTTTCGAGAAAAGGGCAAAGGGAAAGAAAGGGAAACTCCAAGTAGAATGACAAGCAAGGTGTCACTTCCGCGAAGAAGCCCAAAGTTGAACCAAAGCCTGAAACTGAGTGCTTCTACTGCAAAGGAAATGGTCACTGGAAGTGGAAATGCCCTGAATATTTGGTGGATAAGAAGGATGGCAAAGTGAACAAGGGTATATTTGATATACAGGTTATTGATGTGTACCTTACTAGTGTTTATAGTAGCCCCTGAGTATTTGATACTTGTTCGGTTGCTAAATATTAGTAACTCGAAACAGGAGTTAGAGAATAAACAGAGACTAGTTGAGGGTGAAGTGACGATGTGTGTTGGAAGTGGTTCCAAGATTGATATGATCATCATCACACACTCCCTATACTTTCGGGATTAGTGTTAAACCTAAATAAATGTTATTTGACGTTTGCGTTGAGCATGAATATGATTTGATCATGTTTATTGCGATACGGTTATTCATTTAAAGTCAAAGAATAATTGTTGTTCTATTTACATGAATAAAACCTTCGATGGTCATACATCCAATGAAAATAGTTTGTTGGATCTCGATCGTAGTAATACACATATTCATAATATTGATGCCAAAAGTTGCAAAGTTGATAATGGTAGTGCAACTTATTTGTGGCACTGCCGTTTGGGTCATATCGGTGTAAAGCGCATGAAGAAACTCCATAAAGATGGATTTTTGGAATCTCTTGGTTATGAATCATTTGATGCTTGCGAACCGTGCCTTTTGGGCAAGATGACTAAAACTCCGTTCTCCGGAACAATGGAACGAGCTACTGACTTGATGGAAATAATACATACCGATGTATACGGTCCAATGAGTGTTGATGCTCGTGGCGGGTATCGTTATTTTCTGACCTTCACAAGATGATTTGAGCAGATATGAGTATATCTACTTAATGAAGCACAAGTCTGAAACATTTGAAAGGTTCAAATAATTTCAGAGTGAAGTGGAGAATCATCATAACAAGAAAATAAAGTTTCTGCAATTTGATCGCGGTGACAAATATTTGAGTTACGAGTTTGGTCTTCAATTAGAACAATGTGGAATAGTTTCATAAACTCATGCCACCTGGAACACCACAGTGTAACGGTGTGTCCGAACGTCGTAACCGCACTTTATTGGATATGGTGCGATCTATGATGTATCTTACCAATTTACCACTATTGTTTTGGGGTTATGCATTAGAGACAGTTGCATTCACTTTTAAAAAAAAGGGCACCATCAAAATCCGTTGAGACGACGCCTTATGAACTGTGGTTTGGCGAGAAACCAAAGTTGTCGTTTCTTAAAGTTTGGGGCTGCGATGCTTATGTGAAAAAGTTTTCACCTGATAAGCTTGAACCCAAATCGGAGAAGTGCGTCTTCATAGAATACCCAAAGGTAACTATTGGGTACACCTTCTATCACAGATCCGAAAGCAAGATTCGTTGCTAAGATGGATCCTTTCTAGAGAAGGAGTTTATCTCGAAAGAAGTGAGTGGGAGGAAAGTAGAACTTGATAAGGTAATTGTACCTTCTCCCAAATTGGAAAGTAGTTCATCATAGAAATCAGTTCCTGTGATGCCTACACCGATTAGTGAGGAAGTTAATGATGATGATCATGAAGCTTCAGATCAAGTTACTACCGAACCTCGTAGGTCTTCCAGAATAAGATCCGCACCAAAGTGGTACGGTAATTCCGTTCTAGAAGTCATGTTACTAGACCATGATGAACCTACGAACTATGAGGAAGCGATGATGACCCCAGATTCCGCGAAATGGATTGAGGCCATGAAATCTGAGATAGGATCCATGTATGAAAACAAAGTATGGACTTTGATTGACTTGCTCGATGATCAGCAAGCCATGTTAAATAAATGGATCTTCAAGAGGAAGACGGACACTGATAGTAGTGTTACTATCTACTAAGCTCGACTTGTTGCAAAAGGTTTTCAACATGTTCAAGGTATTGAATACGATGAGATTTTCTCACTCATATCGAGGCTTAAGTCTGTCTGAATCATGTTAGCAATTGCCACATTTTATGAAATCTGGCAAATGGATGTCAAAACTGCATTCCTTAATAGATTTATTAAAGAAGAGTTGTATATGATGCAACCAGATAGTTTTTGTCAATCCTAAAGATGCTAACAAAGTGTGCAAGCTCCAGCAATCCATCAATGGACTGGTGCAAGCATCTCGGAGTTGGAATATACGCTTTGATGAGTTGATCAAAGCATATGTTTTTATACGGACTTTTGGAAAGACCTGTATTTACAAGAAAGTGAGTGGGAGCACTACAACATTTCTGATAAGTATATGTGAATGACATATTGTTGATCGGAAATAATGTAGAATTATTCTGCAAAGCATAAAGGAGTGTTTGAAAGGAGTTTTTCAAAGAAAGACCTCAGTGAAGCTGCTTACATATTAAGCATCAAGATCTATTGAGATAGATCAAGACGCTTGATAAGATTTTCAATGATTACATACCTTGACAAGATTTTGAAATAGTTCAAAATGGAACAGTCAAAGAAAGAGTTCTTGCCTGTGCTGCAAGGTGTGAATTTGAGTAAGACTCAAAACCCGACTATGGCAGAAAATAGAAAGAGAATGAAAAGTCATTCCCTATGCCTCAGTCATAGGTTCTATAAAGTATGTTATGCTGTGGACCATACCTATTGTATACCTTGCTCTGTGTTTGGCAAAGGAATACAATTTTGATCTAATAGTAGATCACTGGACAGCGGTCAAGAATATCCTTAGTGAGGAAAGGAAATACATCTCGATTATGGAGGTGATAAAAGAGCCCGTCGTAAAAAGTTACATCGGTGCAAGCTTTTACACCGATCCAGATAACTCTAAGTCTCAATCTGGATACATATTGAAAGTGGGAGCAATTAGCTAGAGTAGCTCCATGCAGAGCATTATAGACATAGAATATTTGCAAAATACATATGGGTCTGAATGTGACAGACCCGTAGACTAAACTTCTCTCACGAGCAAAACATGATCATACTCTAGTAAACCCTTTGGGTGTTGATCACATGGCGATGTGAACTATGAGTGTTAATCACATACAGATGTGAATATTGGTGTTGAATCACATGATGATGTGACCTAGATTATTGACTCTAGTGCAAGTGGGACACTGAAGGAAATATGCCCTAGAGGCAATAATAAAGTTATTATTTATTTCCTTATATCATGATAAATGTTTATTATTCATGCTAGAATTGTATTAACCGGAAACATAATACATGTGTGAATACATAGACCAACATAACGTCACTAGTATACCTCTACTTGACTAGCTCATTGATCAAAGATGGTTATGTTTCCTAACCATAGACATGTGTTGTTATTTGATTAATGGGATCACATCATTAGGAGAATGATGTGATTGACATGACCCATTCTGTTAGCCTAGCACTTGATCGTTTAATATGTTGCTATTGCTTTCTTCATGACTTATACATGTTCCTGTAACTATGAGATTATGCAACTCCCGTTTACCGGAGGAACACTTTGGGTGCTACCAAACGTCACAACGTAACTGGGTGATTATAAAGGAGTACTACAGGTGTCTCCAAAGGTACATGTTGGGTTGGCGTATTTCGAGATTAGGTTTTGTCACTCCGATTGTCGGAGAGGTATCTCTGGGCCCTCTCAGTAATGCACATCACTATAAGCATTGCTTATAGTGATGTGCATTACTGAATGATGCTTTACGTAACGAGTAAAGAGACTTGCCAGTAACGAGATTGAACTAGGTATTGGATACTGACGATCGAATCTCAGACAAGTAACATACCGATGACAAAGGGAACAACGTATGTTGTTATGCGGTTTGACCGATAAAGATCTTCGTAGAATATGTGGGAGCCAATATGAGCATCCAGGTTCCGCTATTGGTTATTGACCGAGAATAGTTCTAGGTCATGTCTACATTGTTCTCGAACCCGTAGGGTCCGCACGCTTAAGGTTTCGATGACAGTTATATTATGAGTTTATGAGTTTTGATGTACCGAAGGAGTTCGGAGTCCCGGATGAGATCGGGGACATGACGAGGAGTCTCGAAATGGTCGAGACGTAAAGATCGATATATGGACAACTATATTCGGAGTTCGGAAAGGTTCCGAGTGATTCGGGTATTTTTCGGAGTACCGGAGAGTTATGGGAATTCGCCGGGGAGTATATGGGCCTTATTGGGCCATACGGGAATAGAGGAGAGAGGCCAAAAGGAAGGAGGCCTGCGCCCCCCCTCTGGTCCGAATTGGACAAGGGGGGCAGCCCACTTTTCCTTCTCCCTCTCCTCCTCTTTCCTTCTCCAACAAGGAAAGGAGGAGTCCTACTCCTCCTCTTTCCTTCTCCAACAAGGAAAGGAGGAGTCCTACTCTGGGAGTAGGACTCCCCCCTTGGTGCGCCTCCTCCATAGGCCGGCCACCTCCCCCCTTGCTCCTATATATATGGGGGTAGGGGGGCACCCCAAACAACAACAATTGATCCTTGAGATCTATTAGCCGTGTGTGGTGCCCCCCTCCACCATAGTCCTCCTCGATAATATTGTAGCGGTGCTTAGGCGAAGCCCTGCGACGGTAGAACATCAAGATCGTCACCACGCCGTCGTGCTGACGGAACTCTCCCTCGACACTCGGCTGGATCGGAGTTCGAGGGACGCCATCGAGCTGAACGTGTGCTAGAACTCGGAGGTGCCGTAGTTTCGGTGCTTGATCGGTCGGGCCGTGAAGACGTACGACTACATCAACCGCGTTGTTCTAACGCTTCCGCTTTCGGTCTACAAGGGTATGTAGATTACACTCTCCCCTCTCGTTGCTATGCATCACCATGATCTTGCGTGTGCGTAGGAAAAATTTGAAATTACCACGTTCCCCAACAACTGCGACATCGAGGCCCATAACTATTCTCGCGTGGTGGTTAGTGCGTAAAGGCCAAAGGCCAACTCAGAACAAATACCCAAACCTGATAGTGCATTATTAAAAGGAGTGACGGCTGTCGGGACAAGTCTGGAGCTATCACCCCCTCCTGGGTGATACCGCTAAACAGCCAGCCGCCACTGTCACATCGCACGGGTGCTCTCCGGGCCCGCCCGGCTTTCACAGCAGTCTCAAGTGAAGTCAAGGTAACTGTGTGTCCAGACATCAAGGGGAAAACCCGAGGAATCACCCCCGGTGGATTCCACTCAATGTAATCATCAAGGTGAACGTAAGAGGGACCACCCTCGAGGTTCACACTTGAGGTGTTGAACAACAGAGCCGTATCGGGAATGGTGAGAGAGGAAATCACCCTCGATGACCACGACCGAATAGCTACACTATAGAATTATCATCAGGAGTACGTTATGAGGGATCACCCTCGGCACTCGATAGTAGCTCTGCAGAGTCGAGCAACTAAAGGGGCGTGATGTGATATGAGGTGTCGGGCTCTGGTCGTCGATCATGTCGATCGAGGCGTCGATGATGAAGCAGGGGCAACAAGGACAAGTGGGGGTCACTGATGGATCACTAGCCAACCTATACTAAGCAGTTTAGGATAAGCATGTTGGTAACAATAAGCAGGTACAAAAGCAGGCTATGCATCAGAATAGGAGCAATCAAATACAGTAGCAAAATCTAATCCAAGCATGAGAGTATAGAATGGGCGATATCAAGATGATCAAAGGGGGGGCTTGCCTGGTTGCTCAGGCAAGAAGGAGGGTCGTCGTTGACGTAGTCGATCACAGGGACATCAGCATCGGTATCGGGGTCTACCGGAGAGAAGAGGGGGATGAAACGATAAATACATAGCAGACAAGTGCATAACAAGACAATAAGCGAGGCTAGAAGTGTTCTAACGCAGCGCTAGGCGGTATTGCCGAAGGGGGAACATCCGCGAAAGTTTTCCCGGTTCCGGACGTCTGTCAGACAAATGAACCGGAGGGGAAAAGTTGCATGTTTGCTATATTAGGGATGTGTGGCGGGCAAACAGACCGCGTATTCGGATTCGTCTCGCCGTTCTAAGAAACTTTCATGAAGAAAAGTTTTTCATCCAAGCTACGGTTTAGTTTATATGATTTTTCAAAGGTTTAAACCTTTTCTAAAATTATTATTAAATCTAAAATGGGGTTATTGCATCAGCACGATATCATCATGACGTCAGCGTTCAACACTGACCGTTGACGGGTCAAACACGGCAGTGGGGCCCGTTTGTCATTCGCACATTTAACTAAACAGATTTAATTAGACTAATATGCAATTACGTTAATTAAACATAATTAATTTGTGTTAATTAACAGGATTAATTAATTAATTAAATTATTTTTATTTTTATTTATACATATTCTTTTTGGTTCTCTTTTTTTTCTAACAGGGGCGAGCCCCGCTTGTAAGTGGCCCAAGAGGCCACGCGGGTTAACGGGCGCAGGGGTTACGGGAGCTGCGGGTGTGGGCGCCCGTGCACCCAAACGGGGCAACAGGGAGCGCGCGAGCGGACGAGGCGCCGGCGAACACAGCCGCGGCAGGCGTGTGCGCCAGTGCAGTGGCGCTCGGGACGACGGAGAGAGAGGGGAGATGGAGAGAGAGGGGGGCGCTCACGGACGTTGCCAAGTAGGGGGTCGGCGAGGCTCGACGGAGCCGATGGGGGAGAGATGAGGAGGCGAGGCGACGGCGAGCGGCGATGGGTGGCGACGTCGGCCTCGGGGCGCTGCGGGTGTCGGAGGAGAGGCGGGGAGGCGACGTTGACGAGGCCGACGCGTCGAGGGTGTGAGCCGCAGCGGCGGCGGGGCGGCACCGGGAACGAGCGACGGGAGCGCCGCGGGGTGGCACGGGGTCGGGCCCCTCCCCGATCTAGAACCAGTCGAGTGGGGGTGCGCCGAGGAGGAAGGCGACGCGTCCGACGAGGGGGCCGGTCGGGGTTGCCCCGATCCGATCGAGAGGGTGGGAGAGAGAGGCGGGTTCGAGGGAGAG
>NC_041385.1:786889251-786966747 GCF_002162155.2 Triticum dicoccoides | reverse complement strand
GAGGGAGAGGGGATCGTGCGAGGGGAGTGGGGAGATATTTTCGGGCTAGGTCACGGTGAGGGAGTGGGGGGTTATGTAGGGGGGTGAGGGGGCCGTGTGGATCGGCCTGGGGGTTACCTGGGCCCAGAGAAGCAGGGGGGGACCTTTTCCTTCTCTTTTTTAAAATTTAACCTTTTAAATAACTGTTTTAAATAGATTAGGGCCTTAAACTACTTTGCAAAAATGTTGGCTCACTACCATAATTGGTTATGGAAAATTTGACAAACTTTGAACATTTTGGTTTTCTCGTTTGACAAATTTGAATTTTGGCTTTAAACTCGGTTTTGAATTTGAATCGTGATTTGGACCAAATGAAGATTAGCAACAGAAATGTGATGACATGGCATCGTTAGCATGGACTTACTGCAGCATAATTATCCGGGCGTTACACTACCAAACCTCGTAAGTCGACAAGGATGCGTACTACTTCAGAGTGGTATGTAATCCCGTCTTGGAGGTCATGTTGCTAGACAACAATGAACCTACGAGCTATGGAGAAGTGATGATGGGTGTCGGTGTCAAATCTGGCGGATCTCGGATAGGGGGTTCCGAACTATGCATCTAAGGCTAATGGTAACAGGAGGCGGGGGACACAATTTGTACCCAGGTTCGGGCCCTCTCGATGGAGGTAATACCCTACTTCCTGCTTGATTGATCTTGATGATATGAGTATTACAAGAGTTGATCTACCATGAGATCATAGAGTCTAAACCCTAGAAACTAGCCTATTATTATGATTGTTGTTGTCCTACAGATCAAACCCTCCGGTTTATATAGACACCGGAGGGGGCTAGGGTTACACAGAGTCGGTTACAGAGAAGGAGATCTACATATCCAAATTGCCAAGTTTGCCTTCCATGCAAAGGAGAGTCCCACCCGGACACGGGATGAAGTCTTCAATCTTGTATCTTCACAGTCCAACATTCCGGCACAAGTACATAGTCCGGCTGTCCGAGGACCCCCTAATACAGGACTCCGTCACATACCACATGGGCAAGATGACTGGAAGGCCTCGTTTTGAGTAAGATGGAACAAGAAAGCAACTTGTTGGAAGTAATACATTTTGATGTGTGCAGTCCAATGAGTGCTGAGGCACGCAGTGGATATCGTTATGTTCTTACTTCACAGATGATTTGAGTAGATGCTAAGTATATTTACTTGATGAAACACAAGTCTGAATTATTGAAAGGTTCAAGTAATTTCAGAGTGAAGTTCAAGATCGTCGTGACAAGAGTATAAAATGTTTATGATATGATCATAGAGATGAATATCTGAGTTGCGAGTTTGGTACACAATTAAGACATTGTGGAAATTGTTTCACAACTAATATCGCCTTGAACACCATAGTGTGATGGTGTGTCCGAACATCATAGCTGCACCCTATTGGATATGGTGCATACCATGATGTCTCTTATCGAAGTACCACTATCGTTTATGGGTTAGACATTAGAGACAACCGCATTCACTTTCAATAGGGCACCACCTAATTCCGTTGAGATGACACCGTATGAACTATGGTTTAGAGAAACCTAAGCTGTCGTTTCTTAAAAGTTTGGGGTTGCGGCGCTTATGTGAAAAGTTTTAGCCTGATAAGCCCGAACCTAAAGAGGATAAATTCATCTTCATAGGACACCCAAAACAGTTGGGTATACCTCCTATTTCAGACCCGGAAGCAAAAGTGATTGTTTCTAGAAATGGGACCTTTCTCGAGGAAAAGTTTCTCTCGAAAGAATTGAGCAGGAGGATGGTGGAGACTTGATGAGGTTACTGAACCATCACTTCAACTATTGTGTAGCAGGGCACATGAAGTTGTTCTTGTGGCGCATACACCAATTCAAGTGGAAGCTTATGATAGTGATCATGAAACTTCGGATCAAGTCACTACCAAATCTCGTAAGTCGACAAGGATGCGTACTACTTTAGAGTGATATGTAATCCTGTCTTGGAGGTCATGTTGCTAGACAACAATGAACCTACGAGCTATGGAGAAGCGATGGTGGGTGTTGGTGTCAAAACCGACGGAACTTGGGTAGGGGGTCCCGAACTATGCGTCTAAGGCTAATGGTAACAGGAGGCGGGGGACACAATGTTTACCCAGGTTCGGGCCCTCTCGATGGAGGTAATACCCTACTTTCTGCTTGATTGATCTTGATTATATGAGTATTACAAGAGTTGATCTACCACGAGATCATAGAGGCTAAACCCTAGAAGCTAGCCTATGATTATGATTGGTGTTGTCCTATGGACCAAACCTTCCGGTTTATATAGACATCGGAGGGGGCTAGGGTTACACAGAGTCGGTTACAGAGAAGGAGATCTACATATCCGAATTGCCAAGCTTGCCTTCCACGCAAAGGAGAGTCCCACCCGGACACGGGACGAAGTCTTTAATCTTGTATCTTCATAGTCCAACAGTCCGGCACAAGTACATAGTCCGGCTGTCCGAGGATCCCCTAATCCAGGACTCCCTCAGTGGGCCTGGATTCCACGAATGGCTCGAGGCCATAAAATCCGGGAGAGGATCCATGTATGAAAACAAAGTGTAGACTTTGGAAGAACTACTTGATGATCGTAAGGCTGTTGGGTAAAGATGGATTTTAAAAGGAAGAAGGACAATGGTGGTAAGTGTCACCATCAAGGAAGCTCGACTTGTCGCTAAGAAGTTTTTCGACAAGTTCAAGGAGTTGACTACGGTGAGACTTTCTCACTCATAGCGATGCTAAGAGTCTGTTGGAATTATATTAGCAGTTACTGCATTATTTTTGTAATTTTAAAGATAGGATGTCAAAAAACATTGTTTCCTCGACGATTTTCTTGAGGAAAGGTTGTATATGATACAACCAGAAGGTTTTGTCAATCCTAAAAGATGCTAATAAGTATGCAAAGCTCCAGCAATCCTTCTAAGGACTGGAGTAAGAATCTCGGAGTTGGAATATATGCTTTGATGAGATGATCAAAGATTTTGGGTTTATACAAAGTTTATGAGAAACTTGTATTTCCAAAGAAGTGAGTGGGAGCACTATAGAATTTCTGATGAGTATATGTTGTTGATATATTGTTGATCAGAAATGATGTAGAATTTCTGGAAAGCATATAGGTTGTCTGAAAAGTGTTTTTAAATGGAAAACCTAGATTAAGCTACTTGAACATTGAGCATCAAGATCTATAAGGATAGATAAAAAATGCTTAATAGTACTTTAAAATGAATACATACCGTGACAAGATTTTGAAGGAGTTCAAAATAGATCGGCAAAGGAGTTCTTGGTTGTGTTATAAGGTGTGAGTATTGAGTAAGACTCAAGACCTGACCACGACAAAAGAGAGAGAAAGGATGAAGGTCGTCCCGTATGCTTTAGGCGTAGGATCTACAGTATGATGTGTTGTGTACTGCACCTGAAGTGTGCCTTGCCATGAGTTAGTCTAGGGTACAAGAGTGATCCAGGAATGAATCACAGGACAACGGTCATAGTTATCCTTAGTAACTAGTGGACTAAGGAATTTTTCTTGATTACGGAGGTGGTAAAAGAGTTCATCGTAAAGGGTTACGTCGATGCAAACTTTAACACTAATCCGGATGACTCTGAGTAGTAAACCAGATTCATATAGTGGAGCAGTTATTGTTGGGGAACGTAGCAGAAATTCAAAATTTTCCTACGTGTCACCAAGATCTATCTATGGAGAAACCAGCAACGAGGGGAAGGAGAGTGCATCTACATACCCTTGTAGATCGCTAAGCGGAAGCGTTCAAGAGAACGGGGTTGAAGGAGTCGTACTCGTCGTGATCCAAATCACCGGAGATCCTAGTGCCGAACGGACGGCACCTCCGCGTTCAACACACGTACAGCCCGGTGACGTCTCCCACGCCTTGATCCAGCAAGGAGAGAGGGAGAGGTTGAGGAAGACTCCATCCAGCAGCAGCACAACGGCGTGGTGGTGATGGAGGAGCGTGGTAGTCCAGCAGGGCTTCGCCAAGCACCGCGAGATATGAGGAGAAAGAGAGGTAGGGCTACGCCAACAGGAGAATAAACTCGTGTGTTGGCAGCCCCAAAACCCTCAAATATATATAGGGGGAGGGGAGGGGGCTACGCCCCCTCTTGGGTTCCCTCCCCAGCGGTGGCGGCAGCCCCCAGATCCCATTTGGGTGGCGGCCAGAGGGGGAGAGAGGGGAGGCGCGCCTGGGGTGGGCCTTAGGGCCCATCTGCCCCAGGGTTTGCCCCCTCCCACTCCCCTGCGCCTTGGGCCCCTTGTGGGGGGCGCACCAGCCCACCTGGGGCTGGTTCCTTCCCACACTTGGCCCATGCAGCCCTCCGGGGTTGGTGGCCCCACTTGGTGGACCCCCAGGACCCTCCCGGTGGTCCCGGTACGTTACCGGAAAAACCCGAAACTTTTCCGGTGACCAAAACAGGACTTCCTATATATAAATCTTAACCTCCGAACCATTCTGGAACTCCTCGTGACGTCCGGGATCTCATCCGGGACTCCGAACAACATTCGGTAACCACATACAAACTTCCTTTATAACCCTAGCGTCATCGAACCTTAAGTGTGTAGACCCTACGGGTTCGGGAACCATGCAGACATGACCGAGACGTTCTCCGGTCAATAACCAACAGCGGGATCTGGATACCCATGTTGGCTCCCACATGTTCCACGATGATCTCATCGGATGAACCACGATGTCAAGGACTCAATCGATCCCGTATACAATTCCCTTTGTCTAGCGGTATAGTACTTGCCCGAGATTCGATCATCGGTATACCGATACCTTGTTCAATCTCGTTACCGGCAAGTCTCTTTACTCGTTCCGTAACACATCATCCCATGATCAACCCCTTGGTCACATTGTGCACATTATGATGATGTCCTACCGAGTGGGCCCAGAGATACCTCTCCGTTTACACGGAGTGACAAATCCCAGTCTCGATTCGTGCCAACCCAACAGACACTTTCGGAGATACCTGTAGTGCACCTTTATAGCCACCCAGTTACGTTGTGACGTTTGGTACACCCAAAGCATTCCTACGGTATCTGGGAGTTGCACAATCTCATGGTCTAAGGAAAGGATACTTGACATTAGAAAAGCTTTAGCATACGAACTACGATCTTTGTGCTAGGCTTAGGATTGGGTCTTGTCCATCATATCATTCTGCTAATGATGTGATCCCGTTATCAATGACATCCAATATGTCCATGGTCAGGAAACCGTAACCATCTATTGATCAACGAGCTAGTCAATTAGAGGCTTACTAGGGACATGGTGTTGTCTATGTATCCACACATGTATCTGAATTTCCTATCAATACAATTATAGCATGGATATTAAACGATTATCATGAACAAGGAAATATAATAATAACTAATTTATTATTGCCTCTAGGGCATATTTCCAACAGTCTCCCACTTGCACTAGAGTCAATAATCTAGTTCACATTGCCATGTGATTAACACTGATAGGTCACATCGCCATGTGACCAACATCCAAAGAGTTTACTAGTGTCATTAAACTAGTTCACATCATCATGTGATTAAGACTCAATGAGTTATGGTGTTTGATCATGTTTTGCTTGAGAGAGAAGTTTTAGTCAACGGGTCTGCAACATTCAGATCCGTATGTACTTCGCAAATCTCTGTGTCATATTGTGAATGCTGCTTCCACGCTCCACTTGGAGCTATTCGAAATGGTTGTTCCACTATACGTATCAGGTTTGCTACTCAGAGTCATTCGGATAAGTGTTAAAGCTTGTATCGTCGTAACCCTTTACGCCGAACTCTTTATCACCTCCATAATCGAGAAACAAATCCTTATTCCTCTAAGGATAATTTTGACCGCTATCTGGTGATCCACTCCTTGGTCACCTTTGTACCCTCTTGCCAGACATGTGGCAAGGCACACATCAGGTGCGGTGCTTAGCATAGCATACTGTAGAGCCTACGTCTAAAGCATAGGGGACGACCTTCGTCCTTTCTCTCTTTTCTGCCGTGGTCGAGCTTTAAGTCTTAACTTCGTACCTTACAACTCAGGCAAGAACTCCTTCTTTGACTGATCCATCTTGAACACTTTCAAGATCATGTCAAGGTACGTGCTCATTTGAAAGTATTATTAAGCATTTTTATCTATCCTTATAGATCTCGATGCTCAATGTTCAAGTAGCTTAATCTAGGTTTTCTATTGAAAAACACTTTTCAAATAACCCTATATGCTTTCCAGAAATTCTACATCATTTCTGATCAACAATATGTCAACAACATATACTTATCAGAAATTCTATAGTGCTCCCACTCACTTCTTTGGAAATACAAGTTTCTCATAAACTTTGTATAAACCCAAAATCTTTGATCATCCTATCAAAGTGCATATTCCAACTCCGAGATGCTTACTCCAGTCCTTAGAAGGATCGCTGGAGCCAGCATACCTTTTAGCATCCTTAGGATCGACAAAACCTTTCTGATTGTATCGCATACAACCTTTCCTTACGAAAACTGGTAAGGAAACTCGTTTTGACATCCATCTGCCAGATTTCATAAATGCAGCTTGTGCTAACATGATTCCGACGGACTTTAAGCATCGCTACGGATGAGAAAATCTCATCGTAATCAACTCCTTGAACTTGTGAAAAACTCTTCGCCACAAGTCGAGCTTCATAGATGGTGACATTACCATCCACGTCCGTCTTCTTCTTAAAGATCCATTTATCTCAATGGCTTGCTGATCATCGATCAAGTCCACCAAAGTCCATGCTTTGTTATGATACATGGATCCTATCTCGGATTTCATGGCTTCTAACCATTTGTCAGAATTTGGGCCCACCATCGCTTCTCCATAGCTCGTAGGTTCATTGTTGTCTAGCAACATGACCTTCAAGACAGGATTACCGTACCACTCTGAAGCAGTACGCATCCTTGTCACCCTACGAGGTAAGGTAGTGACTTGATCCAAAACTTCATGATCACTATCATAAGCTTCGACTTCAATTGGTGTAGGGGCCACAGGAGCAACTTCCTGTGCTCTGCTACACACTAGTTGTAGTAATGGTTCAATAACCATATCAAGTCTCCACCATCCTCCCACTCAACTTTTCGAGACAAACCTTTCCTCGAGAAAGGACCCGATTCAAGAAACAATCCCTATTGCTTTCGGATCTGAATTAGGATGTATACCCAACTGTTTTGGGTGTGCTATGAAGATGCATTTTATCCACTTTGGGTTCGAGCTTATCAACCTGAAACTTTTTCACATAAGCGTCGCAGCCCCAAACTTTTAAGAAACAACAACTCAGATTTCTCCAAACCATAGTTCGGTGTCGTCTCAATGGAATTACGTGGTGCCCTATTAAAGTGAGTGCGCTTGTCTCTAATGCCTAACCCATGAACGATAGTGGTAATTTGATAAGAGACATCATGGTACACACCATATCCAATAGGGTGCAACTATGATGTTCGGGCACACCATCATACTATGGTGTTCCAGGCGGTATTAATTGTGAAACAATTTCCACAATGTCTTAATTGTGTGCCAAAGCTCGTAACTCAGATACTCATCTCTATGATCATATCATAGACATTTTATCCTCTTGTCACAATGACCTTCAACTTCACTCTGAAATTACTTGAACCCTTCAACAATTCAGACTTGTGTTTCATCAAGTAAATATACAGTATCCACTTAAATCATCTGTGAAGTAAAACATAATGATATTCACTGCATGCCTCAGCACTCATTGGACTGCATACATCAAAGTGTGTTACTTCCAACAAGTTGCTATCTTGTTCCATCTTACTGAAACCGAGGCTTTTCAGTCATCTTGCCTATGTGGTATGATTTGCATATCTCAAGTGATTCAAAATCAAGTGAGTCCAAACGATCCATCTGCATGGAGTTTCTTCATGCGTATACACCAATAGACATGGTTTGCATGTCTCAAACCTTTCAAAAATGAGTGAGTCCAAAGATCCATCAACATGGAGCTTCATCATGCATTTTACACCAATATGACTTACATGGCAGTGCCACAAGTAAGTGGTACTATCATTACTATCTTATTTTGGCATGAAAATGTGTATCACTACGATCGAGATTCAATAAACCATTCAGGTTTAATACTAATCTTGATGGTACAGGGAGCGCGCGATGTTTGATCACATCAAACTTGGAAACACTTCCAACACATATCGTCAGCTCACCTTTAGCTAGTCTCCGTTTATTCCGTAGCTCTTTTGTTTCGAGTTACTAACACTTTAGCAACCGAACCGGTATCTTAATACCCTGGTGCTACTAGGAGTACTAGTAAAGTACACATTTACATAATGTATATCCAATATACTTCTATCGACCTTGCCAGCCTTCTCATCTACCAAGTATCTAGGGTAATTCTGCTCCAGTGCTTGTTCCCCTTATTACAGAAGCACTTAGTATCGGGTTTGGGTTAAACCTTGGGTTTCTTCACTAGAGCAGCAGCTGATTTGCCGTTTCATGAAGTATCCCTTCTTGCCCTCGCCCTTCTTGAAACTAGTGGTTTCACCAACCATCAACAATTGATGCTCCTTCTTGATTTCTACTTTCGCGATGTCAAACAACGCGAATACCTCAAGGATCATCATCTCTATCCTTGATATGTTATAGTTCATCACGAAGCTCTAGCAGCTTGGTGGCAATGACTTTGGAGAAACATCACTATCTCATCTGGAAGATCAACTCCCACTCGATTCAAGTGATTGTTGCACTCAGACAATCTGAGCACAAGCTCAACGATTGAGCTTTTCTCCCTTTAGTTTGCAGGCTAAGAAAATCGTCGGAGGTCTTATACCTCTTGACGTGGGCACGAGCCTAAAATCCCAATTTCAGCCCTCGAAACATCTCATATGTTCCGCGACGTTTCGAAAAACGTCTTTGGTGCCTCAACTCTAAACCGTTTAACTGAACTATCACGTAGTTATCAAAACGTGTATGTCCGATGTTCGTAACATTCACAAACGACGTTTGGGGTTCCGCACACTAAGCGGTGCATTAAGGACATAAGCTTTCTACTATCCGCATAAACGCTACTATCTACTTTCAACTATATTTTCTCTAGGAACATATCTAAACAGTGGAAATAAAAACGCGAGCTTACGACATAATTTGCAAAGATCTTTTGACTATGTTCAGGATAATTAAGTTCATCTTATGAATTCCCACTCAGATAGACATCCCTCTAGTCATCTAAGTGATTACATGATCCGAGTCAACTAGGCCGTGTCCGATCATCACGTGAGACGGACTAGTCATCATCGGTGAACATCTTCATGTTGATCGTATCTACTATACGACTCATGCTCGACCTTTTGGTCTCTTGTGTTCCGAGGCCATGTCTGTACATGCTAGGCTCGTCAAGTCAACCTAAGTGTTTCGCGTGTGTAAATCTGTCTTACACCCGTTGTATGTGAACGTAAGAATCAATCACACCCGATCATCACGTGGTGCTTAGAAACGACGAACTTTCGCAACGGTGCACAGTTAGGGGGAACACTTTCTTGAAATTTTAATGAGGGATCATCTTATTTACTATCGTCGTTCTAAGCAAATAAGATGCATAAACATGATAAACATCACATGCAATCAAATAGTGACATGATATGGCCAATATCATATTGCTCCTTTTGATCTCCATCTTCGGGGCTCCATGATCATCATCGTCACCGGCATGACACCATGATCTCCATCATCATGATCTCCATCATCGTGTCTCCATGAAGTTGTCTCGCCAACTCATTACTTCTACTACTATGGCTACCGGTTAGCAATAAAGTAAAGTAATTACATGGCGTTGTTCAATGACACGCAGGTCATACAATAAATAAAGACAACTCCTATGGCTCCTGCTGGTTGTCATACTCATCGACATGCAAGTCGTGATTCCTATTACAAGAACATGATCAATCTCATACATCACATATCATTCATCACATTCTTCTTGGCCATATCACATCACATAGCATACCCTGCAAAAACAAGTTAGACGTCCTCTAATTGTTGTTTGGATGTTTTACGTGGCTGCTAATGGGTTTCTAGCAAGAACGATTCTTACCTACGCAAAACCACAACGTGATATGCCAATTGCTATTTACCCTTCATAAGGACCCTTTTCATCGAATCCGTTCCGACTAAAGTGGGAGAGACTGGCACCCGCTAGCCACCTTATGCACCAAGTGCATGTCAGTCGGTGGAACCTGTCTCACGTAAGTGTACGTGTAAGGTCGGTCTGGGCCGCTTCATCCCACAATACCATCGAAACAAGATTGGACTAGTAACGGTAAGCATATTGAACAAAATCAACGACCACAACTACTTTGTGTTCTACTCGTGCAAAGAATCTACGCAATAGACCTAGCTCATGATGCCACTGTTGGGAACGTAGCAGAAATTCAAAATTTTCCTACGTGTCACCAAGATCTATCTATGGAGAAACCAGCAACGAGGGGAAAGAGAGTGCATCTACATACCCTTGTAGATCGCTAAGCGGAAGCATTCAAGAGAACAGGGTTGAAGGAGTCGTACTCGTCGTGATCCAAATCATCGGAGATCCTAGTGCCGAACGGACGGCACCTCCGCGTTCAACACACGTACAGCCTGGTGACGTCTCCCACGCCTTGATCCAGCAAGGAGAGAGAGAGAGGTTGAGGAAGACTCCATCCAGCAGTAGCACAACGGCGTGGTGGTGATGGAGGAGCGTGGTAGTCCAGCAGGGCTTCGCCAAGCACCGCGAGATATGAGGAGAAAGAGAGGTAGGGCTGCGCCAACAAGAGAATAAACTTGTGTGTTGGCAGCCCCAAAACCCTCAAATATATATAGGGAGAGGGGAGGGGGCTGCGCCCCCTCTTGGGTTCCCTCCCCATGGGTGGCGGCAGCCCCCAGATCCCATCTGGGTGGCGGCCAGAGGGGGAGAGAGGGGAGGCGCGCCTGGGGTGGGCCTTAGGGCCCATCTGCCCTAGGGTTTGCCCCCTCCCACTCTCCCCTGCGCCTTGGGCCCCTTGTGGGGGGCGCACCAGCCCACCTGGGGCTGGTTCCCTCCCACACTTGGCCCATGCAGCCCTCCGGGGTTGGTGGCCCCACTTGGTGGACCCCCGGGACCCTCCCGGTGGTCCCGGTACGTTACCGGAAAAACCCGAAACTTTTCTGGTGACCAAAACAGGACTTCCTATATATAAATCTTTAGCTCCGGACCATTCCAGAACTCCTCGTGACGTCCGGGATCTGATCCGGGACTCCGAACAACATTCGGTAACCACATACAAACTTCCTTTATAACCCTAGCGTCATCGAACCTTAAGTGTGTAGACCCTATGGGTTCGGGAACCATGCAGACATGACCGAGACGTTCTCCGGTCAATAACCAACAGCGGGATCTGGATACCCATGTTGGCTCCCACATGTTCCACGATGATCTCATCGGATGAACCACGATGTCAAGGACTCAATCGATCCCGTATACAATTCCCTTTGTCTAGCGGTATAGTACTTGCCCGAGATTCGATCGTCGGTATACCGATACCTTGTTCAATCTCGTTACCGGCAAGTCTCTTTACTCGTTCCGTAACACATCATCCCGTGATCAACCCCTTGGTCACATTGTGCACATTATGATGATGTCCTACGGAGTGGGCCCAGAGATACCTCTCCGTTTACACGGAGTGACAAATCCCAGTCTCGATTCGTGCCAACCCAACAGACACTTTCGGAGATACCTGTAGTGCACCTTTATAGCCACCCAGTTACGTTGTGACGTTTGGTACACCCAAAGCATTCCTACGGTATCCGGGAGTTGCACAATCTCATGGTCTAAGGAAAGGATACTTGACATTAGAAAAGCTTTAGCATACGAACTAAGATCTTTGTGCTAGGCTTAGGATTGGGTCTTGTCCATCACATCATTCTGCTAATGATGTGATCCCGTTATCAACGACATCCAATATGTCCATGGTCAGGAAACCGTAACCATCTATTGATCAACGAGCTAGTCAATTAGAGGCTTACTAGGGACATGGTGTTGTCTACGTATCCACACATGTATCTGAGTTTCCTATCAATACAATTATAGCATGGATATTAAACGATTATCATGAACAAGGAAATATAATAATAACTAATTTATTATTGCCTCTAGGGCATATTTCCAACAGTTATTTGGAATATTTCCAAATAGCGTGTGGTAGCTGCATCTACAAGATGACATAGAGATTTGTAGAGCCCACATGGATCTGAAAGGTTCAGACCCGTTGACTAATAACCTCTCTCACAAGCAAGATATGATCAAACCCCATGGGTGTTGGAATCATTACAATCACATAGTGATGTGAACTAGATTATTGACTCTAGTGCAAGTGGGAGACTATTGGAAATATGCCCTAGAGGCAATAATAAAATGGTTATTATTATATTTCCTTGTTCATGATAATTGTCTATTGTTCATGCTATAATTGTATTAACTGGAAACCATAATACATGTTTGAATACATAGACCACAACATGTCCCTAGTAAGCCTCTAGTTGACTAGCTCGTTGATCAATAGTGGTTATGGTTTCCTGAGCATGGACATTGGATGTCATTGATAACGGGATCACATCATTAGGAGAATGATGTGATGGACAAGACCCAATCCTAAGCATAGCACAAGATCGTGTAGTTCATTCCCTAAGAGTTTTTTTAATGTCAAGTATCATTTCCTTAGACCATGAGATTGTGCAACTCCCGGATACCGTAGGAATGCTTTGGGTGTACCAAACCTCACAACGTAACTGGGTGGCTATAAAGGTGCACTACAGGTATCTCCAAAAGTGTCTGTTGGGTTGGCTCGAATCGAGACTGGGATTTGCCACTCCGTATGACGGAGAGGCATCTCTGGTCCCACTCGGTAATGCATCATCATAATGAGCTCAATGTGACTAAGGAGTTAGTCACGGGGATCATGCGTTACGGAATGAGTAAAGAGACTTGCTAGTAACAAGATTGAATGAGGTATTGGGTACCGACGATCGAATCTCGGGCAAGTAACATACCGGTGGACAAAGGGAATTGTATACGAGATTGATTGAATCCCCGACATCGTGGTTCATCCGATGAGATCATCGTGGACATGTGGGAGCCAACATGGGTATCCAGATCCCGCTGTTGGTTATTGGCCAGAGAACATCTCGGTCAGGTTTGCATGGTTCCCGAACCCGTAGGGTCTACACACTTAAGGTTCGGTGACGCTAGAGTTATTATGAGAAATAGTATGTGGTTACCAAAGGTTGTTCGGAGTCCCGGATGAGATCCCGGACGTGACGAGGAACTCCGGAATGGTCCGAAGGTGAAGATCGATATATTGGACGAAGGGTATTGGAGTTCGAAATTGTTCCGGGGGTACCGGGTGACGACCAGCATGCTGAAAGGAGTTTCGGAGGCCCCGATAAGCGTTGGGGGGCCTTATGTGCCAAGGGGAGGGGGCACATCAGCCCACTAAGGGGATGTGCGCCCCTCCCACCCCATCTCACATAACCTGGAGAGGTGGGGGCGCCTCCCCTAGGGCAGCCGCCCCTCTTGGCTTGGGGGGCGAATTTCCTAGGGGTGGGGGCGCCCAAACCCATCTAGGGTCTCCCCTGTGGTCACCGCCCCTCCCCTAGGGAAACCCTAGGGCGCCTCTAAGGGAGTCCTGGATTAGGGGTTCCTGAGGCAGCCGAACTATATACTTTGTCCGGACTGTTGGACTATGAAGATACAAGATTGAAGACTTCGTCCCGTGTCCGGGTGGGACTCTCCTTTGCGTGGAAGGCAAGCTTGGCAATCTGGATATCTAGATCTCCTTCTCTGTAACCGACTCTGTGTAACCCTAGCCCCCTCCATTATCTATATAAACAGGAGGGTTTAATCTGTAGGACGACAACAACAATCATAATCATAGTCTAGCTTCTAGGGTTTAGCCTCTACGATCTCGTGGTAGATCAACTCTTGTAATACTCATATCATCAAGATCAATCAAGCAGGAAGTAGGGTATTATCTCCATCGAGAGGGCCTGAACCTGGGTAAACATCGTGTCCCCCGCCTCCTGTTACCATTAGCCTTAGACGCACAGTTCGGGACCCCCTACCCGAGATCCGCCGATTTTGACACCGACATTGGTGATTTCATTGAGAGTTCCACTGTGTCGTCACGATAAGGCTTGATGGCTCCTTCAATCATCTTCAACGATGCGGTCCAGGGGGAGGTTTTCCTCCCCGAACATATCTTCATATTCGGCGGCTTCGTACTGCGGGCAAACATGCTTGGCCATCTGTAGCAGATCGATAGTTACACCCCTGGCCATCAGGTCAAGTTTGGAATCTTGAACTATACTGCCGACATCCGCAGAGACTTGATCTTTGACGGATTCAAGCCCATGTCATGTGCGCCGAATAGTCACGACGAGCATGAATTAGATCTGCCATCGGTCAGTGTTCAGGAGATCACACCTGCGGCTGCCACAGCCTTCAATCCGGAGCAGATCACGCCATCCGAGGACAGGCGGATGGACCCTGCCACGGAGGCCGCACACTCAACGGTGATAGAGCCGAACACTGACTTCACCTCCTATGAGGCCGGTGTCATCGGACCCTCGGACTCGTCTCCGGCTACAGGCTCCAAACCGCGTACGTCCGTGCCTATCGAATCTGATTGGGCACCGATCATGGAGTTTACCTCCGCGGATATCTTTCAGCACTCGCCCTTGGGAGATGTGCTAAATTCATTGAGGTCTCTCTCCTTGTTAGGAGATCCTTGGCCGAACTATGTTCGGCTGGAGTGGGAAGCGGAAGACGAAGAAATTCGTTCCCCACCCACCACTCACTTAATAGCCACTATCGATGACTTAACCGACATGCTTGAATTCAACTCTGAAGACATGACGGTATGGACGACGATGCAGGAGAAGAACAGGAACCACCACCCGAAGGGCGCTGGACAACCACCTCAGCATATGATATATATATATATATATATATATATATATATATATATATATATATATATATATATATATATATATATATATATATATATATATATATATATATGGTGGACACGCCCAAAGAAGGCGATGGCGATGAGGCAATGGAGGATAGTCCCCCTGAGAAGCAATCTAAGCACTGGCGTCATAGGCGCCGCTCTAAGCCCCGCCAGAGCAAAAATAGCGATACCGGCACAAGAGACGATAGCAATCCGGATGGTGCCGAAGACGAAAACGATCCCGCCCAGCCAGGCTTCGAGTAGGCCAAATGGGAGGATGAGCAAGCTAGCCCTAAGGAACAGACAACGGACGGAGAATCAGAGGATAACAATTACATGCCCCTCTCAGAAGATGAGGTGAACCTCGGCGACGAAGAATTTATCGTGCCCGAGGATCCCGTCGAGTAGGAGCGCTTCAAGCACCGACTTATAGCCACTGCAAAAAGCCTGAAGAAAAAGCAGCAGCAGCTTCAAGCTGATCAAGATCTGCTAACTGATAGATGGACTGAAGTCCTAGCAGCCGAGGAATATGGACTCGAGAACCCTACCAAAAGTTACCCAAAGCGCAGGTTGCTACCTCAACTAGAGGAGGAGGCATCAAAGCCTACACTACCAGCGCATGATGTGGCTGACCGGCCACCTCGTGGCCGAGACAAAGCGGCGTATCAGCCCGAAGTCCAACCCGCACCCCGGTGCCAAGCAAGCAAAAACACGAAGGCCCAGGGCTACACGCATGACCTACGAGATAAATTAGAAAATAAAGCAGGTCAATCAAGATCGATCTACGGATCACAGGGGCACTCCCCAACGCGCAACAACGATCGTCACGCCAGATATACTAAAAACAAATCCGGCCGGGCCGAATATAGCAGACCAGACCCATTTGAACTACGTCATGATGTAGCCCGGCATAGAGGCGCCGCACACCCCCTATGCTTCACCGATGAAGTAATGGATCATGAATTCCCAGAAGGGTTTAAACCTGTGAACATTGAATCATATGATGGTACTACAGACCCTGTGGTATGGATAGAAGATTTCTTCCACCACATTCACATGGCCTGCGGGGATGATCTACACACCATCAAGTACCTCCCACTAAAACTCAAGGGACCGGCCGGGCATTGGCTGAATAGCTTGCAGGCAAACTCCATCAGAATTTGGGAGGACCTGGCAGACACATTCCTTGACAACTTCCAGGGCACTTATGTGCGACCACCGGATGCTGATGACTTAAGTCACATAACTCAATAGAGAGTCAGCCAGGAAATTCTGGACACGGTTCTTAACTAAAAAGAACCAAATTGTCGACTGTCCGTATGCCGAAGCCTTAGCGGCCTTTAAACACAACATCCGCGATGAATGGCTCGCCCGACACCTCGGCCTAGAGAAGCCGAAGTCCATGGCAGCCCTCATGATACTCATGACCCGCTTTTGTGTAGGCGAGGACAGCTGGCTGGCTCATAGCAACAATACATCAAGAAATCCTGGCAATTCAGATGCCAGAGATAGCAACGGCAAGCCACGACGCAACAGACACAACCGTCACAACAATGGTGACAACGCCGAAGACACGGCGGTCAATGCCGGATTCAGTGGCTCTATATCCGGTCAGCGGAAAAAGCCATTCAAAAGAAACAACCCGGGACCGTCCACTTTGGACCGCATACTCGATCGCTCGTGTCAAATTCAAGGCACCCCCGATATACCAGCCAACCACACCAACAAAGAATGATGGGTGTTCAAACAGGTCGGCAAGTTGAATGCCGAAAACAAGGAAAAGGGGCTGCATAGCAACGACGACGAGGAGCCCCGGCCGCCGAACACAGGAGGACAGAAGAAATTTCCTTTCCAAGTAAAAACGGCGAACATGATATATGCAACCCATATTGCCAAGCGGGAATGGAAGCGTGCACTAAGGGACATCTATGCGATGGAGCCAGTCGCCCCAAAGTTCAACCCATGGTCTTCTTGTCCGATCATTTTCACCATCCTACCAGTATCTGTCATGGCGGTTCTGCCGCATTGGTCCTTGACTCCATCATCGAAGGATTCCGCCTCACACGAGTCCTTATGGACGGTGGCAGCAGCCTGAACCTGCTCTATTAGGATACAGTGCACAAAATGGGCAACGACCCCTCAAGGATCAAACCCACAAATAACCACCTTTAAAGGTGTCATACCAGGTGTAGAGGTCTGCTGCACGGGCTCAATCACACTGGAAGTGATCTTCGGATCTCCGGACAATTTTCGAAGCGAGGAGTTAATCTTCGATATCGTCCCCTTCCGCAGTGGCTATCACGCACTGCTAGGACGAACCGCATTTGCCATATTCAATGCGGTACCGCATTATGCATACCTCAAGATCAAAATGCCAGGACCTCGTGGGGTTATAACAGTTAATGGAAACACAGAGCGCTCGCTCCGTACGGAGGAGCACACTGCGGCCGGCGCAGCCGAAGTACAAAGCAACCTTCTTAGGCAGACCGCCAATTCGGCGATGAAGCCCCCGGACACCGTCAAGCGAGTCCGGAGTACCCTGCAATAGGATCGTCTGGCACGTCCAGAGTTCGCCTAGCAATTCGGCCTCCGCCCTAGTCCCAGTCAAGCGGCAAAATTCGTGCCACGCGTGCATAATTACACACTCAAAATACCATTGGCATAGGCGGAGGCATGGCTATGACACGGTCCACTATGCGGCTCAACCGCCCAAGGATCCGTGTATCTTTACACCTTTTCCTTTTCAGGTCCCTATCTTCGGAAGGCTCTTCTGATAGCCCGACTATTGGACCCATAGCAGGACAGACACACCAAGGAGACAAGAAGCTTTGGCGTACAAGGAAATCCCCAGGTGGTCTCTGATAACGATCGCTATACCTGTTTTACATACCCGCACGCAGCTCGCTCTTGGTCAGGACATGTCAAACAGTCCTGTTCCGCCTATCGCACTACTTGTACACATACACCTTGACATATTATTCAAATAACAATGGAAAATAATGTACAGCGTAAGCTTACTATTACATTTCTTTATCATCTTCCTTTACTGTTTATTTATTCCAAATTGCACCCAGATATTTTGGTACGTCCGGCTCGCGAGGGGCTTTAGTGTACCCCGTAATACGGCAAGAAAAGTCTGAACACTTTCGACAGTGCGGCACCCCGAACTTATAGCATTATATGCATCAGCTCCGAATCATGTCTTGGGTCAATAGTTGGGTTTGCCCGGCTCCCATGTTTTGGTACCTTAAGTTCCGCTATATCGGCTAAGGTAGCACAGGGAGAACTACTGCGATTGTGTCCCGGTTCTTCCGGACGAGCACCTCAGTAGAGAAAGACGAAAACTGACTGTCATGATAAGGCGAGAGCTGGTCGCTGTTCGAGAGGTCTCAAATCCTTAAAGATATTTTTTTGCTTCAAGAGAGGAATCGGCCTTGTCCGATTTAGGCGTGCATAGCGCCCCAAGTTCGGCCTTCTGAATACTAGGGCTTCGCCTAAATTTAAAATTGTAGACTTCTATGGCTAAGTGAGAGTGATAAAGCTATATAGTCTGATTGCCTTGTTTGCTGCGCTAAACACCTCCTTAAAGGACCAAAGAATTTGGATAAAGAGTGTTTAGATTTATCCCGAACACACCAGTACTAGTTACATGGGGGCAGAAGCCGACGACTAGCCAACTCTCAGACTCTATAGACGGCCGCACAAAAGGTAATATTTTAAATCAACAAGCGCTATATAGCGCACATGAACTCGTTTTCATTACAGGATGACATGAGAACATTCATTCAAATATTACATCCTTAGCACATTCCTCCGCCACAAGGTGGGCACCCTTCAGGACATTGTCATAATACTGTTCGGGGTGGTGATGCTCCTTGCCCTTCGGTGGCCCCTCCATCTTCTCCTAGTGCACTTTCGCACGGGCCAAGGCCCTGCGCGCACCTTCAATATGGACTGACCGCTTTATGACTTCAAGCCGCGGGAAGGCATTCACAAGCCGCATTACCAGGCTGAAGTAGCTGCTAGGCAGGGGCTCGCCAGGCCACATCTGGACTATGAGATCTTTCATGGCCAGTTCGGCCGCCCTGTGAAGTTCGACCTGTTGCTTCAGCTGGTCTCTCAAGGGCATCGGGTGTTCGGCTGCAATATACTGGGACCAAAACAACTTCTCCCTCGAGCTCCCTTCCTCAGCTCGATAGAACTCGGCAGCATCAGAGATGCTGCGCGGCAGATCTACGAATGCTCCTGGAGAGCTCCAAATTCAGGTAAGTAAAAAGAAAGTCTCCTTCACATGCTTGCTCCGCATATTGAATGCCTTACCCGCCGCAATTTTCTTGGCTGCTTGAACCTCTTGGAGGGCCGTTTGGGCTTCAGATTTGGCATCTTGTGCACTCTGGTGGGCCTTTGCAAGCTCGGACTCTTGCGTCTTAGAGTCACGCTCCAAGGACTCGTATTTTTTGACGAAGTCCTGGAGCTCTTGCTGGACCTCGTTTACCCGAGCCTCTTGTTTCTCGCGCTCCGTGCACTCCTTGGCCGCTTTGTCCTCAGCCTTGGACAATGCCTTCTTAAGGTCTGCCACTTCAGTCGTGGCCCCTATTGACATTCATGACACTTCTATTAGCATCAACAAACTTTTCCTTTATATGGCATACAGACAGGGCATTGTGTACCTTTGTTTTCCTCGAGTTTCCTCTTCACGAGGCCGAGCTCTTCCTCCTTCTGCTCTAGGTCCCGCTTCAGCCTGGAGACCTCCGCAGTACGAGCGGCAGCGGCCAGCAGCGACGCCTGCTTATTCAAATAGACATATTCTTATTAGACTCTTGTGGATGTTATTTGATCCTCTGTTCAGCTTTTCTTTCCGAACAACAAACAGAGCATCGGGGGCTACTGTCTATGCTATGATATTTTCTCATAATCTAATTACTTACCTCAAAGCCTGTTAGGAGGCTAGCGAAGGCTTCGGTCAATCCGCTTTTGGCGGACCGAACCTTCTCAATCACCATACTCATAAGAGTATGATGTTCTTCATCGATGGAAGCGCCCTGAAGCGCTCCCAGCAAGTTGTCCGATGCCTCTGGATAAACAGAGGTCATCAGCACAGGCGGCTCGCCCCCTTAGCGAGGGGCTACCTGCCTGAATCCGGAACCACTGTAGGTTCCGGCGCAGTATCCGGCCGAGGGCCAAACTTGCTGCGGCCCCCGTCATCAGAATCCATGGGGGTCTTCCCCCCCCCCCCATGTGCCCCGCGTTGGGGATTTCGCCTTGGGGCATTTCCAAAACTGTCTCCCCCTAATATGGTATCCTCTGAGACAACACCTCGATGTCTTCTGCGGGCCGGGGGGTGGTGGCCATCGGGAGCGAATCGTTGTTCGTCGCCGACGCACTCAAAGACCCATCCGAGGAGGATACGTCCATGCGGGCTTTGGACGGACTGCACAATCATATTTAACATGATAAAAAGCAATAAAGCAAAACATACCGGATGTATTATAGTATCCAGATACTTACAACTTCACCAGGGGCTTGTCCCTGGGCAGCCACTCCTCGTCGCTGTAGGCGGCTGTTGTGGAGTGGTCTGGACGGAGGGTCTTTCCCTTCTTGGACCCTTCGGCCTCCCCAGATGGGGCGGCCTTCCTTTTCTTGCCCCCCGCCGGTTGGGGGGAGGACTTTCCTCTTCCTCCTCCTCGTTTTTATTGGATGAGCGTGCCTCGGTGTCTTTGGACGATGAGTCCGATACAACCTTGCGCCGGAGACCTTTCCTGGTCCCCGTGGCCTTCTTCTTGGCCTTCTTCTCCAGCACCTCATAGGGTGCCGGAAATAGCATCTCTGTTAAGAGAGCTATTGCTGGATCTTCAGGCAGTGGAGCTGGACAATCGATCCGCTCCGTTGTCGCTACCCAGTCCTATTGAATTGGCGTGGAGGCTTAGATCCCTCCCACAAGTATACTGGGGAAAGGAACATCTTGTGAAATATAAAGAGCTTACCGGATTGGCGGGGCGCTTCGCGCTGAGTCCGCGATCCTCGGTAATGGGAGGAGGAACCTCGGCGGCCTTGAACAGCACCTTCCAGATGTCCTTGTGCGTCGTGTCGAAGAGCTCTCGCGGCGTCTGGTGTTCGGCCGGGTTGACCTCCCACATATTGAATGTTCGTATTTGACACGGAAGGATCTGGCGGAAGAGCATGACCTGGACCACGTTGACGAGCTTGATTTTCTTGCTTATCATATTTTTGACACAGTTCTGGAGTCCGGTCAGCTCTGCCGGTGCACCCCATACTAATCCCTTCTCTTTCCAAGAGGTAAGCCGCATGGGGATGCCAGATTGAAATTCGGGGGCCACCGTCCAGTTGGCGTCACGTGACTCGGTGATATAAAACCACCCTGATTGCCTCCCCTTCACGGTCTCCACATAGGAGCCCTCGAGCCAAATGACGTTGGGCATCTTGCCCACCATGGCGCCTCCGCACTCCGCTTGCTGGCCGACCACTATCTTCAGCTTCACGTTGAATGTCTTCATCCATAGACCAAAGTGGGGCTTGATGCGGAGGAAGGCCTCGCACATGATGATAAATGCCAAGATGTTGAGGATGAAATTGGGGGCCAGATCGTGGAAGTCTAGCCTGTAGTAGAACATGAGCCCGCAGACAAATGGGTGGAGGGGGAATCCCAGTCCGCGGACGAAGTGGGCAAGGAACACGACCCTCTCATGGGGTCCTGGAGTAGGGACGATCTGCCCTACATCTGGGAGTCGGTGCGCAATGTTTGCGGCCAGATATCTGGCTTCCCGGAGCTTCATAATGTTCTCCTCCGTAAAGGAGGAGGCCATCCACTTGCCTCCCGCTCCGGACATATTTGGAATGGCTTTGCGGAGAAGGTGAGAACTTGGGCGCTGGAGCTCGAGCGTGCGAAAATGGATGGGCAGGGGAAGAAGAAGGCGTGGGTGAAAAAGAGAAATCCTTATCCCTTTATAAAGGCGGTAGAAACTATGCGCCTCCCCACTTTCCCCGTAAAATCGCTTATTCCCCAAGCGCCGCGATTGATGGCGCGGTTGGGTTACCCACACCCGTATTGACGAGAATCCCGTGATAAGGGGACACGATCTCTGCTTCGACAAGACGTGCCAAGGAAACTGCCTCGCAATACGTGCAGTAGCTGGTTGAGAAAAACGGTTCGAATAATGACCGGGCTGAGGCATGATGCCACACTATGAAAAGTTGTCAGCAGATTAGATTTGTGGAATATAGTGCTCTCTACGGTGGTATGTGGAATTTGTTTTGCAGAGCCGGACACGATCCTCATGTTCAAAATCTTCTATGGAGTATTCGGAGAAGGAACCCGCCTTGCAATGCCGAAGACAATCTGCACGCTGGACTCATCATCATTGAAGCCTGGTTTAGGGGCTATTGAGGGAGTCCTGGATTACGGGGTCCTCGGACATCCGTACTATATAATTTGTCCGAACTGTTGGACTATGAATATACAAGATTGAAGACTTTGTCCCGTGTGCGGGTGGGACTCTCCTTTGCGTGGAAGGAAATATTGGCAATTCGGATATGTAGATCTCCTTCTCTATAACCGACTCCGTGTAACCCTAGCCCCCTTCGGTATCTATATAAACCAGATGGTTTAGTCTGTAGGACGACAACAACAATCATAATCATAGGCTAGCTTCTAGGGTTTAGCCTCTACAATCTCGTGGTAGATGAACTCTTGGAATACTCATATCATCAAGATCAATCAAGCAGGAAGTAGGGTATTACCTCCATTGAGAGGGACCAAACCTGGGAAAGCATCGTATCCCCCACCTACTGTTACCATTAGCCTTAGATGCACAGTTCGGGACCCCCTACCCGAGATCTGCCGGTTTTGACACCGACAGCCTCCTCCTCCCCCCTTCCCCCTATATATAGTGAGGGAGAGAGAGGGTAGCCGCAACCGTTCCCCTAGCGCAGCCCCTTCCTTCTCCAACACCTCCTCCTCTTCCATAGTGCTTGGCGAAGCCCTGCAGGAGAACCACAAGCTCCACCACCACGCCGTCGTGCTGCCAGAGCTCTCCCTCAACTTCTCCTCTCCCCTTGCTGGATCAAGAAGGAGGAGACATCCACGGGCTGTACGTGTGTTGAACGCGGAGGCGCCGTCTGTTCGGCGCTAGATCGGATCTTCTGTGATTTGAATCGCCGCGAGTACGACTCCATCAACCGTGTTCTTGTAACGCTTCCGCTTAGCGATCTTCACTGGTATGAAGATGCACTCCATTCTCTCTCTCGTTGCTAGCATCTCCTAGATTGATCTTGGTGACACATAAGAACATTTTGAATTATTGCTACGTTCCCCAACAAGCTATTGGTTCATCATAGTTGGATCTTTTAAAAAGATTAGCAAGTGGATGCGGATCCATAAGTTTTTTTGTCTTTGATTTCTATAAAAAAGCAATTATACCAAACAAACAAGCAAAGCAACAAAGTAAAACATAAAGGAAAACAAAAAGGAAAATATTTTTGTGTTTTTTTTAAATGTTTTAGAAGTGGGGGAGAGGAAAACGGGAGGCAAATGAAAAATAATGTAAATGCAAGAGATGAGAGTTTATGATAGGTACTTGGTAGGCTTGATGTAGAACCTCCCCGACAACGGCGCCAAAAATTCTTCCTGCTATTTCTTGAGCTTGCATTGGTTTTTCCCTTGAAGAGGAAAGGGTGATGCAGCAAAGTAGAGATAAGTATTTCCCTGAGTTAAGAACCAAGGTATCCATTCAGTAGGAGGAAACAAAAGTCTCCAATGATAGTACCTACACAATCAAACAAATACTTGCACCCAACGCGATAAAGGGGTTGCCAATCCCTTCACTGTCACTTGCAAGGGTGAGATCTGATAGAGATAGGTATAAAAGATAAATAAAAGTGCAAAATAAAATAGAGGTAGATAAATTGCAGCAAGGTATTTTGGGGATTTTAGTCTTATAGATCTGAAAATAATAAGATAAAATATACACCCGGGGGCCATAGTTTTCACAAGAGGCTTCTCTCTTGAAAGAACGCATACGGTGGGTGAACAAATTACTGTTGAGCAATTTATAGAAAAGCAAATAATTATGACGATATCAATGGCCATGATCATGAATATAGGCATCATGTCTGTGACAAGTAGACCGACTCCTGCTTGCATCTACTACTATTACTCCCCACATTGACCGCTATCCAGCATGCATCTAGTGTATTAAGTTGACAAGAACGGAGTAACGCCTTAAGCAAGATGACATGATGTAGAGGGATAGATCCAATCAATATGAATAAACCCCATCCTTTTATCCTTAATGGCAACTATAAAAATACGTGCCTTGCTACCCCTTCTGTCACTGGGTGAGGACGCCGCAAGATTGAACCCAAAATAAAGCACCTCTCCCATTGCAACGAAAAGCAATCTAGTTGGCCAAACAAAATCAATAGAATGGAGAGAAATACAAAGCTATCTTATTCATGCATAAAAGAGTTCAGAGAAGACTCAGATAATATTCATAGATAATCTCATCATAAACTCACAATTCATTGGATCTCAACAAACGTACGACTGATAACCCACAAGTATAGGGGATCAATTGTAGCCTCTTTCGATAAGTAAGAGTGTCGAACCCAACGAGGAGCTAAGGGTAGAACAAATATTCCCTCAAGTTCTATCGACCACTGATACAACTCTACTCACGCTTGGCGTTCGCTTTACCTAGAACAAGTATGAAACTAGAAGTACTTTGTAGGTGTTGTTGGATAGGTTTAAGAGATAATAAAGAGCACGTAAATATAAACTAGGGGCTGTTTAGATAAAGAAGCAATAAAGTAAATATAGCAATTGTGGAAAAGTGGTGGTAGGAGTTGTGGAATTGTCCCTAAGCAACTGACTACTTTACTAGACCGGTAGCAAGTTTTATGTGGGAGAGGCATAAGCTAACATACTTTCTCTTCTTGGATCATATGCACTTATGATTGGAACACTAGCAAGGATCCGCAACTACTAAAGATCATTAAGTAAAACCCAACCATAGCATTAAAGCATCAAGTCCCCTTTATCCCATACGCCACAACCCCCTTACTCGAGTTTATGCTTCTGTCACTCAAGCAACCCACTATAAGCGAATCATGAACATACTACAACACCCTAGAGCGGGAATCCCTCACGCTTGCGCGACACGCAGGGCACAATAGGACATCAACATAACCACAATCAAATGAAACCAATCATAGCAATTCATCAATCACCGGTAGGACAACAAAAATCTACTCAGACATCATAGGATGGTAACACATCATTGGATAATAATATGAAGCATAAACCACCATGTTCAACTAGAAGGTACAACGGGTTGCAGGAGAGTGGACCGCTGAATATAGATGGGGGAAGGTGATGGAGATGTTGGTGGAGATGATGGCGGTGTTGGTGTAGATCGTGGTGATGATGATGGCCCCCGGAGGTGTTCCGGCGCCACCGGAAGCAAGGGGGAGAGAGCCCCCCTTCTTCTTCTTCTTCCTTGACCGTCTCCCTAGATGGGAGAAGGGTTTCCCCTCTGGTCCATGGTCTCCAAGGCGTGGGAGGGGCGAGGGCCCCTCCGAGATTGGATCTGTCTCTCTGTCTCTCTTTGTTTCTGCGTTCTCAGATTCTGCCTTTTCACCGTTTCTTTTATATCGGGAGATCCGTAACTCCGAATTCGGCAAAAGAAGAGCATCAACCGCCTTACGGGGTGCCCATGAGGGTTAGGGGCGCGCCCCCCTGCCTTGTGGCCCCCTCGGGCACCGTCTCGTGTTGTTTTTTCCTCCCAAAAATCACAAATATTCCAAAAATATTCTCCGTCCATTTTTATCCTGTTTGGACTCCGTTTGATATGGGGTTTCTACGAAACATAAAACATGCAACAAACAGGAACTGGCACTAGGCACTGGATCAATATGTTAATCCCAAAAATAGTATAAAAAGTTGCCAAAAGCATATGAAAGTTGAATAATATTGGCATGGAACAATCAAAAATTATAGATACGACGAAGACGTATCAGCATCCCCAAGCTTAATTCCTGCTCATCCTCGAGTAGGTAAATGACAAAAAGATAATTTTTGATGTGGAATGCTACCTAGCATAATTTTGATCATGTAATCTAATCATGGCATGAATATTAAGACACGAGTGATTCAAAACAATAGTCTATCATTGGACATAAAAACAATAATACTTCGGGCATCCCAACAAACAATCATGTCTTTCAAAATACCAATGCTAAAGAATGCTATCCCTGCAAAATCATATAGTCTTGTATGCTCCCTTTTCTTAACACAAGGTACCCCTCATGCTCATCCCGATGTCAGCCAGCCAATTGGTTTATAATTTTTAACGCGCTTCAGCCTTTTCCACCTTCATGCAATACATGAGCGCAAGCCATGGATATAGAACTATGGGTGGAATAGAGTATGATGGTGGAGGTTGTGTGGAGAAGAAAAAAGGGAGAAAGTCTCACATCGACGTGGCTAATCAACGGGCTATGGAGATGCCCATCAATTGATGTCAATGCGAGGAGTAGGGATTGCCATGCAACGGATGCACTAAGAGCTATAAGTGTATGAAAGCTCAAACCGAAAACTAAGTGGGTGTGCATCCAACTTGCTTGCTCATGAAGACCTCGGGCATTTGAGGAAGCCCATCATCGGAATATACAAGCCAAGTTCTATAATGAAAATTCCCACTAGTATATGAAAGTGATAACTCAAGAGACTCTCTATATGAAGAACATGGTGCTATTTGAAGCACAAGTGTGGTAAAAGGATAGTAACATTGCCCCTTCTCTCTTTTTCTCTCATTTTTTTATTTTCTCTTTTTTTTGGTGGGCTTCATTGGCCTCTTATTATTATTATTATTATTTGGGCTTCTTTGGTCTCTTTTATTTTTCATAAAGTCCGGAGTCTCATCCCGACTTGTGGGGGAATCATAGTCTCCATCATCCTTTCCTCACTGGGGAAATGCTCTAATAATGATGATCATCACACTTTTATTTACATACAAGTCAATATTACAACTCGATATCTAGAACAAAGATATGACTCTATATGAATGCCTCTGGTGGTGTACCGGGATGTGCAATGATCTAGCGTAGCAACGACATCAAAAAACGGACAAGCCATGAAAACATCATGCCAGCTATCTTATGATCATGCAAAGCAATATGACAATGAATGCTCAAGTCATGTATATGATGATGATGGAAGTTGCATGGCAATATATCTCGGAATGGCTATGGAAATGCCATGATAGGTAGGTATGGTGGCTGTTTTGAGGAAGATATAAGGAGGCTTATGTGTGATAGAGCGTGTCGTATCACGGGGTTTGGATGCACCGGCAAAGTTTGCACCAACTCTCGAGGTGAGAAAGGGCAATGCACGGTACCAAAGAGGCTTGCAATGATCGAAAGGTGAGAGTGCGTATAATCCATGGACTCACATTAGTCATAAAGAACTCATATACTTATTGCAAAAGTTTATTAGCCCTCGAAGCAAAGTACTACTATGCATGCCCCTAGGGGGGAGGTTGGTAGGAGTTAACCATCGTGCACCCCCGACCTTCACGCTAAGATAAACAATCAAAATACAATGCGCACCAATTTGGTTACATAGTTAAGAGACCATACATGCATGCTTCGGGAATCACAAACCTTAAGACCAATATCCTTACTAAACAATACCATCTACTAGAACCTCTCACATATTATCATCTCTATATCGCAAAACTATTGCAAGGAATCAAACATATCATATTCAGTGATCTACAAGTTTTACGTAGGATTTTATGACTAACCATGTGAATGACCAATTCTTGTCATCTCTCTAAATTGATATAAGTGAAGCAAGAGAGTTTAATTCTTTCTGCAAAAGATATGCCCATGCTCTAACAAATATAAGTGAAGCAAAAGAGCATTCTACAAATGACGGTTTTCTATGTGAAGAGAAACAGGCAATCCAAACTTCAAAAGATATAAGTGAAGCACATGAAGCATTCTATAAAGCCATACCCAAAAGATATAAGTGAAGTGCAATGAGCATTCTATAAATCAACCAAGTACTATCTCATACCAGCATGGTGCATAAAAGAGAAGTGAAAACTAAATGCAAAAGATGCTCCAAGATTTGCACATATCGCATGAACGAAACAAATCCGAAAACATACCGATACTTGTTGAAGAAAGAGGGGATGCCTTCCGGGGCATCCCCAAGCTTAGATGCTTGAGTATCCTTGAATATTTACTTGGGGTGCCTTGGGCATCCCCAAGCTTGAGCTCTTGCCTCTCTTCCTTTTCCTCATATTGAGACATCCTCGATCAAACACTTCATCCACACAAAACTTCAATAGAAAACTCGGTAAGGTCCATTAGTATAATAAAGAAAATCACTACTCTAAGTACTGTTGCAAACCAATTCATATTTTATTTTTGCATTGTGTCTACTGTAATATAGCTTTTACATGGCTTAGTCCACTGATAGAAATTGATAGTTTCATCAAAACAAGTAAACTATGCATCAAAAACAAAATCTGTCAAAAACAGAACAGTCTGTAGCAATCTGAACATTCACCATACTTATGGTACCCCAAAAATTCTACCGAACTTAGAAAAAATAAACCTTTTGTACAGAAAGACATTTCATAAAGAATCGGAACCGTTTGATTTTCCAGTAAAAAATGTAAAATCGCGCACTACAGCCAAAGTTTCTGTCCTGTACCGCACAAACCAACAAGCATTGTAAACATCCTAAAGGCAAACCTTGGCACATTATTTTTATAATACAATGGAATTGTACAAGGGGGTAATTATTTTTGATGAAAAGTTTCTGTAATTAAGATTCACAAAGTTTCCATGAGCATGAACAAGTTCAAGGAGCTCTCCCACTTCAACAATGCTTGTCTCTCTCACTTTCACTTTCCTTTTTGAAAAGTTTTGGGTTCCCCTCTTTATTTTTTTTCTTGTTTTTAGACTATATAAAAGAACTCAACAGAAATAAATGACTCTCTAAAACTTCCGGGTTGTCTCCCTGGCAGCGCTTTCTTTAAAGCCATTAAGCTAGGCATACAGTGCTCAAGGAATGAATCCACCCGGATCCCAAGGTATATCAAAGCCTATTTTAATTAACAATGATTTGTAATTTAGTAGTGAGCACAAAGTAACATATATCAAGCAATTACGAAGTCTAACTCTCTTTCTATGCATCAACATGTCATAAAACAACAATTCATGCACACAAAGTAAAGGCCAATGCATAGTATAAATAGTTTCTTGCAATTCTATCGTGTTGGAAACATAGAGAGGTGGAGATATAGTTCCTCTCTCATAATAATTACAAGTAGGAGAAGCAAGCACATGCATATTATATCTATCAAAATCATCATGTGTAGTAGTAGAATGCAACCCATCAATATAATCCTTAATAAGTGCAAACTTCTCCGATATAGTGTAGTCAGGAGAATTCAAAAAGATAATAGGACTATCATGTGTGGGCGCAATAGCAACATAAGGAACTATAGCAAGTTCATCTCCATAAGCATAATCTATATTGGCATCTTGGACACAAGCATAGCAAGCATCATCAAAAAGGGGTATTTCAAGAGAATCAACGTGACCACAACAATCATTATAGCAATCATCCTTCGGTAAGCAGAAGGGGATTTAAACAAAGTATGAGTTGAAGAGTTATGCTCATTAGAAGGTGGGCACGGGTAGCTAATCCGCTCTTCCTCCTTTTGTTCTTCGCTCTCCTCCTCATCTTTTTCATCCAATGAGCTCGCAGTTTCATCAATTTCCCCATGGACTCCTACAAAATATTAGTCTCTTCTGGGACAGCGGAGACTTCCTCAATAAATGCATCAATATCGGAATTGAATTCATAATTTCAATATTTAAGTATAGCAAAATTTTCAGGTCTGTAAACAACATCATCAAGATTTTCACACTTTTTAAACAAAGATTCAATTTTATAAGCACCCATAAAAGCAACAAATTCTTCTATTTATTCCACATCATAGTAATCATATATACCATTAGCATAAGAAGCTAAGGTTTCATTATCATTGAATTTGCATGAAAAGGGAAGGTGTGGAGCCTTCATCCTAGAGCAACAAGTATAATCACATCTCAAGCATAGTTCCCGAGCATACCAATGCAACATATGAATTTGATCCCATAATAGTTTCCCTTTTTGTGTCAAGCGATAATCCCTAAAGTATTCGCGTTGATCCAACGTGTATCCCGTAACATAATTGAATGGGGCCGGTTTTCTCAGGATTATCAAAGTAGTACATAATATTTTTCACATAACCAGCATCGAGGGTTTTAGGCGGTTCCCCATCTCCATTAGTAGCAAGTACACCTAATTTTTTTTGGTATTTTGTGTTCCATATCCATAACTAAAGATAGAGAACATATTAGCACAGCAAATAAAAATTACTTAGTGATAAAGCAAACAAGCACATACGAGAATATTCACCCCATGCTATGACTCCCCGGCAACGGCGCCAGAAAAAGGTCTTGATAACCCACAAGTATAGGGGATCAATTTTAGCCTCTTTCAATAAGTAAGAGTGTCGAACACAATGAGGAGCTAAAGGTAGAACAAATATTCCCTCAAGTTCTATCGACCACCAATACAACTCTATGCACGCTTGACGTTCGCTTTACCTAGAACAAGTATGAAACTAGAAGTACTTTATAGGTGTTGTTGGATAGGTTTGCAAGATAATAAAGAGCACGTAAATATAAACTAGGGGCTGTTTAGATAAAGAAGCAATAAAGTAAATATAGCGAGCGTGGAAAAGTGGTGGTAGGAGTTGTGGAATTGTCCCTAAGCAATTGACTACTTTACTAGACTGATAGCAAGTTTTATGTGGGAGATGCATAAGCTAACATACTTTCTCTTCTTGGATCATATGCACTTATGATTGGAACTCTAGCAAGCATCCGCAACTACTAAAGATCATTAAGGTACAACCCAACCATAGCATTAAAGCATCAAGTCCCCTTTATCCCATATGCCACAACCCCCTTACTCGGGTTTATGCTTCTGTCACTCAAGCAACCCACTATAAGCGAATCATGAACATATTACAACACCCTACAGCGGGAATCCCTCACGCTTGCGCGACACGGAGGGCACAATAGGACAGCAACATAACCACAAGCCAATTAGACCAATCATAGCAATTCATCAATCACCGGTAGGACAACGAAAATCTACTCAGAAATCATAGGATGGCAACACATCATTGGATAATAATATGAAGCATAAACCACCATGTTCAACTAGAAGGTACAGCGGGTTGCGGGAGAGTGTACCGCTGAATATAGATGGGGGAAGGTGATGGAGATGTTGGTGGAGATGATGGCGGTGTTGGTGTAGATCGCGGTGATGATGATGGCCCTCGGAGGCGTTCCGGCGCCCCGAAAGCAAGGGGGAGAGAGCCCCCCTTCTTCTTCTTCTTCCTGGACCTTCTCCCTAGATGGGAGAAGGGTTTCCCCTATGGTCCATGGTCTCCATGGCGTGGGAGGGGCGAGAGCCCCTCCGAGATTGGATCTGTCTCTCTGCCTCTCTTTATTTCTGCGTTCTCAGATTCTGCCCTTTCACCGTTTCTTTTATATCCGGCGATCCGTAACTCCGATTGGGTTGAAACCTTCGCCCAGATTTTTCTCCGAAAATTAGATTTCTTGCGGCAAAAGAAGAGCATCAACCGCTTTATGGGGTGCCCACGAGGGTCAGGGGCGCGCCACCTGCCTTGTGGCCCCCTCGGACACCGTCTCGCGTTGATTTTTCCTCCCAAAAATCACAAATATTCCAAAAATAGTCCCAAAAACATGCAACATATAACATGCAACAAACAGGAACTGGCACTGGATCAATATGTTAGTCCCAAAAATAGTATAAAAAGTTTCCAAAAGTATATGAAAGTTGAATAATATTGGCATGGAACAATAAAAAATTATAGATACGACGGCGTCGTATCAACCGCAAAAGAAAATTACATCGAATAGATCTCCAAGAACTTTGAGGAGAACATTGTATGGAAGATCAAAGAGAGAGAAGAAGCCATCTATCTACTAGCTATGGACCCATAGGTCTGCGGTAAACTACTCACACATCATCGAAAGGGCAACAACGTTCATATAGAGCCCCCCCCCCCCGTGACCGAATCCCACTCCAATAGAGTACTGGAACAGGTCTCTAGATGGGATCTCACGAGGACAGAAACTTGCGGTGGTGGGATTTTTTGGGTGTGCCCTTTGGTATCCATGGAATATTTTGGTATTTATAGAGCTGAGATTAGGGTTGGAGGAGTCGCGGGGGCCCACAAGCTCATAGGGCGTGACCCCTCCAAGGGCGCGCCTGGTGAGCTTGTGGCTCACCCATGGCTCTTCTGGCCATCTCCTGAAGCTTTGTGGGTGTCTTGTTCCCCAAGAAAAATCATCAAAAAGTTTCGTTTTGTTTGGTATTGATTTTCTGTAAAAGACTAAAACAAGGAAAAAACAGCAACTGGCATTGGGCACTAGGTTAATATGTTAGTCCCAAAAATGATATAAAATAGCATAATAGTGCATATAAAACATCCAAGATGGATAATATAATAGCATGGAAAAATCAAAAAATATAGATACGTTGGAGACGTATCAAGCATCCCCAAGCTTAATTCCTGGTAGTCCTCAAATAGGTAAATGATAAAAACAGAATTTTTGTTCTGGAATGCTACCTAACATGTTTACCAATGTAATCTTTCTTTATGTGGTATGAATATTCAGATCCATAAGATTCAAAACAAAAGTTTATTATTAACATAAAAACATTGATACTTCAAGCATACTAAAAATAAATCATGTCTTCTCAAAATATCATGGTTATGGAAAGTTATCCCTACAAAATCATATAATCTTGCCACGCTCTATCTTCATCACACAAAGTATTTATCATGCACAACCTCAATGACAAGCCAAGCAATTATTTGATACTTTTGATGTTCTTAAGCTTTTTCAACTCTCACTCAATACATAAGCATGAGCCATGGATATAGCACTATAGGTGGAATATAATATGATGTTGGAGGGTGTGTGGAGAAGACAAAAAAGCAGAATGTCTCACATCAATGAGGCTAATCAATGGGCTATGGAGATGCCCATCAATTGATGCCAATGCAAGGAGTGGGGATTGCCATGCAACAGATGCACTAGAGCTATAAGTGTATGAAAGCTCAAAAAGAAAACTAAGTGGGTGTGCATCCAACTTGCTTTCCCACGAAGACCTAGGGCATATGAGGAGGCCAATCATTGGAATATACAAGCCAAGTTCTATAATGAAAAATTCCCACTAGTAATATGTGAAAGTGACAAATAGGAGACTCTCTATAATGAAGAACACGGTGCTACTTTGAAGCACAAGTGTGGAAAATGATAGTAACATTGTCCCTTCTCTCTTTTTCTCTCATTTTTTTTCTTTTTTTCTTTTGTGCTCTTTGGCCTCTCTTTTATTTTATTTTGTGCTCTTTGGCCTCTTTTATATATTTAAGTCTGGAGCCTCATCCCGACTTGTGGGGGAATCATAGTTCTGTCATCCTTTCCTCACATGGGACAATGCTCTAATAATGATGATCATCATGCTTCTATTTACATGAAACTCAAAGATTACAACTCAATACTAGAACAAAGATATGAATCTACATGAGTGCCTCATACATATGATTATGCAAAGCAATATGACAATGATGGTGTGTGTCATAATAAAACGAAACGATGGAAGTTGCATGACAATATATCTCAGAATGGCTATGGAAATGCCATAATAGGTAGGTATGGTGGCTGTTTTGAGGAAAGGTATAAGAGGGTTTAATGCACTGGCGAAATTTGCGCGGTACTAGAGTGGCTAGCAAAGGTGGATGGGTGAGAATGCGTATAATCCATGGACTCAACATTAGTCATAAAGAACTCACATACTTATTGCAAAAGTTTATTAGCCCTCGAAATAAAGTAATAATACGCATGATCCTCGGGGATAGATTGGTAGGAAAAGATCACCGCTCGTCCCCGACCACCACTCATAAGAAAGACAATAAAACATAAATCATGCTCCAACTTCATCGCATAACTATAGACCATACGTGCATGCTTTGGGAATCACAAACCTTAACACAAATATTCTTACTAATCCGCAATTAATCACTAGCATGACTCTAATATCACCATCTTTATATCTCAAAAAAATGCAAGGAATCAAACTTCTCATATATTAAATGATCTTCCTGAAAGTTTTTATTATATCCCTCTTGAATACCTTATCATATTAGGAGTAAATTCATACCCCGAGAAAAACGCCATACTATTTATAAGACTCTCAAATAATATAAGTGAAGCATGAGGAGTTCATCAATTAGGAGTTCATCAATTTCTTCAATATAAAATCACCACCATGCCCTAAAAAGATATAAGCGAAGCACTAGAGCAACTACATACCTCAAAAGATATAAGTGAAGTGCATAGAGTATTATAATAAATTCACGATTAATTTGCGTCCCTATCAAAAACTTTGTACAACAAGGATGATTGTGGCAAGCTAAAAATCAAAGACTCATATAATACAAGACACTCCAAGAAAAACACATATCATGTGGTGAATAAAAATATAGCCTCAAGTAATTTACCGATAGATCGTAGACAAAAGAGGGGATGTCATCCGGGGCATCCCCAAGCTTAGATGCTTGGTTGTCCCTGAATATTACCTTGTGGTGCCTTGGGCATCCCCAAGCTTTGGCTCTTGCCACTCCTAATTCCACAGTCCATCGAAACTTCACCCAAGACATGAAAACTTCACAACACAAAACTCAACAGAAACCTCGTGAGATCCGTTAGTCAAACTAAGCAAATAACCACTTTTAGGTGCTATTGTAAACTCATTCCAATTTTATATTGGTGTTATATCTACTGTATTCTACCTTATCCATGGCTCATACCCCCCAATACTACCCATAGATTTATCAAAATAAGCAAACGACACAATGAAAATAGAATCTATCAAAAACAGAACTGTATGTAGTAATCTGGACTTTAGCCAAACTTCTCTAACTCCAAAAATTCCGAAATATTAGGACAATGTAGGTAATTTGTATATCCATCTTGTGTAATAAATTCAGATCAATAACATGTTTCTGTGATTTTACAAAATTCCAGAACTGAGCGCAAAAGTGTCTATTTTTTTATAGAATCAAATTAACTACCACCCAAATCATCCCAAAGGTCTTACTTGGCACAAATACTAATTAAAACACTAAAAGGCAATCATAACAGAAGTATAATTGCATATTTTCAAAAAAACTAAAAATAAAAATATTGGGTTGTCTCCCAATAGGCACTTTTTTAAGCCTTTTAGCTAGGCATTGGTAATTTTAATGATGCTCACATGAAAGACAAAAGTTGAAGCACAAAGAGAGCATCATGTAGCATGTGAAAAACAAGTTTAAGTCTAACATACAAATTCAACAGTATAGCTAGCATACAAAATTTTCTCTTCATGATCCACATGCATAAAGTTCTATAATCTTCCAAGATAGTGGGATTAACATATACTAAAGTCATGACCTCTTCAAACCCACTTTTATCAAAAATTTCATAAGATTGATCATTCTCCAAAGTAGTGGGATCATTATTACCTAAAGTTGACACTCTTCCGAACCCCCTTTCAATATTATCGCAAACATAATCATGAGGCTTAAATAAATTTTCAAGATCATAAGAAGAATCACCCCAATCATGATCATTACAATAAGTAGTTGAGATATCAAAATTAGCATCCAAAGCTTGGGGTTTTGCATATTATTAGCACAATTAACATTAATAGAATTTATAGTAACACCATTGCAATAATGCTTTTCATTCAAGGAGCTATCATGCTTCATAAATTTCCTCTTTTAGCACTTCATCACAATATTCAAATTCATGAATTTCAAGTAAAATCTCATAAAGATACGCTAGTGCACTCAACTCACTAGCAATTGGTTCATCATAGTTCGATATTTTAAAAAGGTTAGCAAGTGGAGGAGGATCCATAAGTTTTTTGTCTTTGATTTTAAATAAACATGCAAATATTGTCAGGACCCCGATCCTAAGCCACATCGATCTAGCATGTAACACCTCATATCACTTTGCGGCATCACGCACGGTATTCCCACGGGTGTCGCCTTACCAGGCCCGGGACCATTTGCGCCTTTTGGCTCACGTATATGATAGTGTCGCTAGCATCCATATGCCAAAGAACCCGGGCTGACATGGCTAGTTGTAAACCCAAAGCGGCACTAACTTACAGGGACAGGCATACATGACCCAGCAACGAACGTGTCGGTCATGAGCAAGTGAATCCAGGCTGTAACAGCTGGGCTAGCAGGACTCCGGAGAATCCGGGCTGTAGCAGGCTAACAGGACTCCGGTAGACACCGCGTGACATTTCCCCGAAGGGACAGACACATGAATGAAGAAGGACACATGTCGGCCAGCCTATGTGTTCTGGAGCAGTAGCAAGCTACCAGGGCTCAATGGAAGCAGTAGGAGACTTATCCCGGTAAGAGAGGCTACCAAGGATAAACCACTAGATAGTCAGATCCCACACATACCAAGCATTTCAAATCATACACACAATGTGCCCGATATGTGCAAATACAACATGGCATCACAACATAACTGTATGACTCAAAGTATTTATTCAATAGGCTCCGAGGAGCGAGATATTACAAACATGGGTCTCATGACCCAACATTCAGAGCATACAAGTCAAGCACATGTGGAAGCTTAACATGTCTGAGTACAGACATCTACAAATGAAAAAGGCTGAGAAACCTGACTATCTACTAGATCATGCCGAGGGCACAAGATCGTAGATGAGGTAACAAGCTAAACGTCGAAGTCCACGCAGAACTACTAGTGAGATTGAAGTCTCTCTACCAAACATGAAATAGGCAAACGTGAGTACAAATGTACCCAGCAAGACTTACATCAGAACTAACTACATATGCATCATTATCAACAAAGGGATGGTGGGGTTTAACTGCAACAAGACAGCTTTGACTCAGTGGCTATCCTAAGCTACATCTGCAAGTAACTCTTTTGAGGTGGCGCACACGAGTCCACATATTCACCATATCAATACACCACTATGGATCCGCTCCCATCTCCCTACGAGAACGCCATCCATAGCACTCACGCTTATCTTGCGCACTTTAGAGTATCCACTTTCACTTGTCTAAGAACTGCATAGGCAACCCAGAGGTCCTTTACCACGGACGCGGCTATTCGAATAGATTATTTATAACCCTGCATGGGTGTACTTCTTCGTACATGTGTCCAGCACTTAGCGTCTGCACACGACATGTGCTCGGAAGACTTCAAGCGAAAGTGGGCGTGGGAGTAGACCACGACCTACCTAAACACTCAAGTCTCTAGTCCAGGTTTATCACCTATTCAGGTTCTATCCGCAGGGAGTCCGGCCAAGGTTTCCACATACGGCCCCGAACGCTGTGTACAGCGTTCCCCGACACCAAACGGGCGCCTAGCATACCCGGCCACGTGCCTACCACGTCACAGCCCACCCCTCCGATCAGTGCTGCGCACGGCCTCTAGCAACTACAAACACCAGAAACTACTTGCAACTCCTGGACAGAGGACTAGGGTGGTTAAGAAGTCGAGCGGGGTCATATTTCATGGCCCAATGCATGGTAGTAGCTGTTTCATGGATCACAAACACAGAACTCAGTTCCTGAGGACGGCTTCAATGAGACAACCCACCATGTACTCCTACATGGCCTCTCACCGCTACCTTTACCAAATCGTGTTCACACACTTAGCTCACACACAATAGGACATGTTCATCACCATTCCAATTCATTCCCGATGAATCAGACCTGACTCAACTCTAAGCAGTAGAAGGAATGACAAACAAACATGAATGAGTAGGCACATCATGGCTCAAACAACTCCAACTCATGCTAGTGGGTTTCATCTATGTACTGTGGCAATGACAGGTCATGCAGAGGAAAAGGGGTTCAACTACCGCAACAAGTAACCCATGAGTCGTTGTTTTCCTAATGCAATAAAAGAGAGCAGAGCGAGAGAGTGGGTTTGTATCGGAATGAACAAGGGAGTTTTGCTTGCCTGGCACTTCTGAAGATAGTATAGTTCTTCATCGGTGTCATCGAACTCATCGTCGGAACATCGTCTACTGAGAGGGGACAATTACCGGCAAACAAGGAAGAACACAATCAATGCAATGCACAATATGATGCATGATCATGACATGTCAATATGTTGTGATTTGAGCTAATGCAACTAGCAGCAGATTAAATGGAGTTGGTTTGAATCCAAGATTCAAATTCAAACTCCATATATGACATTTCAAATGCCATTAATTCAAATTGTTGTATACAGCATCTTTAAGTTGTTCTAACATGCATTAAAATGGTGCAGATGGATAGATTGGATTTTTCTGATCATTTTTCATATATAATTTGTTTCATTTGGAGTTATGGTTGAATTTCTATGAATTTTAGAAGTTTTGGGCATTTTTTGGAATTTCCTGAATTTAATTAATTCCAGAAAATACTTATTGCATCAGCATGACATCACCCTGGCGTCAGCAGGTCAACTGGGCGCCTCCAGGTCAAACCTGACCAGTAGGGCCCGCTAGTCGGTGATACAGGGCTGGCTTGGGTGGATGACAGGTGGGACCGGTCAATGTTGACTGGGCCAGAGTCAAAGCTGACACGTGGGGTCCGCAAGATTAGCACTAATCTAAACAGGATATTTAGACTAACCTAATTAAGCTCGGGGACCGACATGACATTGACACATGGCACTAACTAAGCATGATTAGCACCTAGGCAAATGGTACCGCGTCAGCTGCCGGCGTTTAACCGCCGGCGACCAAATCCGCGGCGGAGGCAGTCGGGATTTCGCTATGGGGCTCCGTTTTGAGCGCGTTTGCTACTACGGCTTGCTAGAGCTCTCGTGCATCTAGTGGTGGTGGCGGTATCAGCTGGGATGGCCGGAGTTGGCGGCCGCAAGCACTTCCGCGGCGACCGGAGTTCGGGTGTGGACGGGGTCGACGCTATGGGGCGCTAGGGGATAAACTGGCAGGTCCTATGCGCTCCTGGGGGTTCACCGAGCACGGTGACATGCTCAGGCGCGGGCTACGGTGGCCCTGGCCACAGCGGCGGTGAGCTTTCGGCTCCGGTGGACGGCGGGGCTAGAGAAGGAGAACAACCGCGGGGAGAGAGGGGTTCGGTAGTGGAGCTCACAGTTGGGTCTTCGGTGATCTCAGCGGGCTCGGGGATGGCCTGATGATGACGAATCGGTTGACGATGGCCGTCGGTGCAGAGGACGAAATTTGCATCGACAATGGCGCTCCAGGGCGTTGTCAGGACCCCGACTCAATGCCACACCGATCTAGCACATAACACCTCATATCACTTTGCGGCCTCACGAACGGTATTCCCACGGGTGTCGCCTTACCAGGCCCGGGACCGTTTGTGCCTTTTGGCACACGTATATGATAGTGTCGCTAGAATCCATATGACAAGGAGCCCGGGCTGACATGACTAGTCGTGAAACTAAAGTGGCACTAACTTACAGGGACCGACATACATGACCCAGCAACAAATGTGTCGGTCATCAGCGAGTGAATCCGGGCTGTAGCAACTGGGCTAGCAGGACTCCGGTAAACCGGGCTGTAGCGGGCTAACAGGACTCCGGTAGACACCGTATGACATTTCCCAGAAGGGACAAACACAGGAACGAAGGACACATGTCGGCCAGCCTAAGTGTTCCGGAGCAGTAGCAAGCTACCAGGGCTCAATGGAAGCACTAGGAGACATTTCCCGGTAAGAGAGGCTACCAAGGATAAACAACTAGATAGTCAGATCCCACACATACCAAGCATTTCAATAACATACACACAATATGCTCGATATGTGCAAATACAACATGGCATCACAACATGACTCTACAACTCAAGTATTTTATTCAACAGGCTCCGAGGAGCGAGATATTACAAACATGGGTCTCATGACCCAACATAAAGAGCAAACAAGTCAAAGCACATGTAGAAGCTCAACATGTCTGAGTACAGACATCTATAAATGAAGAAGGCTGAGAAGCCTGACTATCTACCAGATCCTGCCGAGGGCACAAGATCGTAGCTGAGGTAACAAGCTAAACGTCGAAGTCCACGCGGAACTACTAGTGAGACGGAAGTCTCTACAAAAACGTAAAATAGGCAAACGTGAGTTCAAATGTACCCAACAAGACTTACATCAGAACTAACTACATATGCATCATTATCAACAAAGGGGATGGTGGGATTTAACTGCAGCAAGCCAGCTTTGACTCGGTGGCTATCCTGAACTATGACTGCAAGTAACTCTTTTGAGGTGGCGCACAGGAGTCCACATAATCACCAACCAATACAGCACTATGGATCCGCTCCCGTCTTCCTATGAGAACGCCATCCATAGCACTCACACTTATCTTGCACATTTTAGAGTATCCACTTTCACTTTTCTATGAACTGTATAGGCAACCCAGAGGCCCTATACCGCGGACATGGCTATTCAAATAGATCATATTAACCCGGCAGGGTTGTACTTCTTCACACACGCTCTCGACACTTACCGCCATGTACACGTCATGTATCTCGACAACCTTCAAGCGGAAGCCTGGCGAGGGTGTCAGCCACGACCTAACTAACCACGCAAGTCTCTAGTCTAGGTTTATCGCCTATTCGGGTTCCATCCACAAGGAGATCCGGCCGGGGTGTTGCTCACGGTCGCAAACCATCTATACAGGGTTCCAAGCCCACCAATCGGGTGGCGCTTGGCATGCCCGGCCACGGTGCCTAGTCTGACCCATTCCCACCTGTACCGAGTGCCACTTGGTAGACTACTAACACAACCTACAAACACCAGAAACTAGTTGCAACTCCTGGACTGAGATCAGGCTGATTAGTAAGTCGAGAGGGCTCGAGTTACTGGAACCCAATGTGTGGTAGTAACTGTTCATGGATCACAAACACAGAACTCAGTTCCTGAGGACGACTTCAATGAGACAACCCACCATCTACTCCTACATGGCCTCTCACCGCTACCTTTACCAAATCGTGTTCACACACTTAGCTCACACATAGTAGGACATGTTCATCACCATTCCAATTCATCCCCGATGTATCAGACCTGACTCAACTCTAAGCAGTAGCAGGCATGACAAACAAGCATGAATGAGTAGGCACAACAGGGCTCAAACAACTCCTACTCATGCTAGTGGGTTTTATCTATTTACTGTGGAAATGACAGGTCATGCAGAGGAAAGGGGTTCAACTACCGCAACATGTAACAGTTGAATCGTTGTTGCACTAATGTAGTAAATGAGAGCAGGAGCAAGAGAGTGGGATTGTATCGGAATAAACAAGGGGGTTTTCCTTGCCTGGCACTTCTGAAGATAGTATAGTTCTTCATCGGTGTCACCGATCTCATCGTCCGAACGCGTCTAGCGAGAGGGGAAAAATACCGGCAACATAGAAGGAAACACAATCAATGCAATGCAAGATATGATGCATGACATGACATGGAAATATGAGTGTGTTGGCCTAATGCAACTACAACCAGACGGGTTTGAGTTATTTTGAACACAAGGTTCAAGTTCAAACTCAAAATAATCTTTATAAAGTGCATTATCATGTTTTGCTATAAACAGCAGGTTTAAGTTGCTTTAACATGCATGAAAACAACGCAGATGGATAGATTGGATTTTTCTGATCATTGTTCATATATAAGTTATTTCATTTGGAGTTACAGATAATTTTCAATGAATTTTAGAAGTTTAGGGCATTTTCTAGAATTTCCTGAATTAATTATCCAGAAAATGACTTATTCCGTAAGCACTGCGTCACTATAACTCTGCAGGTCAACAGGCGTTGCTGCAGGTCAAACCTGACCAGTGGGGTCCACTGGTCAGGGACTGGGGCTGGTTAGTGTCACTGACATGTGGGCCCAGTCAACGGCCACGTCATCTTGGTCAAAGCTCACGCGTGGGCCCACTGAGGTTAATTTAAAACTAAATAGAAACTAAGCTATGTTTAATTAGATAGTGGGGCCCAGCTGTCAGTGTCTCTAAGCTTAATTAGTGGGGTTGTTAGTGGCTAATGACATCGCCACATCAGATACGCCGGCGGTTAGACGACGTCGACGACCCAGAGCGGCGGTGGCTCGCCGGAGTTGCGCTTGGGGCTGTCGCTTGCTGCGATGAGGGCATCAGAAAGGATCCCTTGCTCACCCGCATCCAGGGGAGCACGCGGCTGGGCGTGGGGTGGCCTGGTTCACCGACGGCGAGCTCGTCTACCGCGGCCGGAGCACGGGGATGAGGCAGGCGAGGCTGCGAACCACGGGGACGCCGGATGAAGTGCTCTACAGGCTCCTCGGAACTCCAGGATTTCGACTAAGCACCCAGATGCGACGAGAACGAGCCCTAGCCGCGTCGGCGACATCGTCGGTGGCAAGGATCTTGCGGGTGCGGCAGGGAGGTAAGCTAGGGGTTGAGCGCGAGGAGGGGAATAGGGGGGAAATGGAGAGAGGCTCACGGCGAGGAGGATGGTGCGGACGGCGGGGCCGGGGAAGCATTGGTTGCCGTGAATTGACGGTGGTGGTGGTCGGCTTCCGAGGACGAGGACGATGGCGATGGAGAGGCTAAGGGGCTTCCGGGCTTGTTTTGTTCTTCCGGTAGACGTGCAACATCGCAGTGGAGGCTAGGTTCATGGTGGGGAGGACGGGCGGCCTCAGTGGTCACGGTGGCAGCGCGCGGCAGCGACGGCGCGCTTCAGTGGCTCTCGGGGGAGAGGGGCAGACGAGGGAGAGACACGGGAGAGAGGGGGAGAGTGACCAGGGGTTGCGTGGCATGTTCAGGGCGTCGGGGGAGTGAAGTAGGCGGGGTGGAGGTGGCCTGCGCGTGGCGTCGATGCTCGACAGCCAGCTGCTTCTCCTTCTGGCAGAAGGTAGAAGAAGCTCCAGGCGTGCTGGGCTCTGGTGGGCTGGCTGCTGCTGGGCCTCTGAGGTAAGTGGGCTGCCAGGTGAGGTTCTGCTCTGTTTTATTTTTTTCCCTTTTTTGTTTTCTGTTTTGTTTTATTTAAACTTTGCCACTGTTTCAAAATTAAAAACTATTTCAAAACAGGGCCAACACCCTCTGAATAAATTATGTAGCTGAATGGATATTTCCAAATGCACATAAAATGTTTCAAAGATATTTGAAGTTATATTCTTGTTATATGAATATAACTCAAATTCAAATAGCTATTGATTTAAATTCAAAGTCCAAAAATAAATCCTTAAAAATGTTCATTATTTTTGGTATGTATCAAAACCATTGCCAAAAATATCAAACATCAAAGAAGAGCATTTTGGGTTCTTGAATGCAATTTATTTAAGCTGGACCTATTTGGATTTCAAACTGCTAGGGTTTGATCATCCCCCATTTCAAAATTTCCATGAAAGTTAAACATGATGCAAGCATTATGCAGCACCAGGCAGTACCAGAAGCTAGGGATGTGACAACTCACCCCCACTAAACAAGAATCTCGTCCCGAGATTCAAGCGTAGGGTAAGATGAAGGGAGGACCTAACTAACACAATCTTCACGATCCAGGTTGCACTTCATAAGAACGTTGATTCGTTCACCATTTTTGTCGCGATGTCTTGCTCTGAAAACCCCAACCAACATGACAGCGAGAGGAAAGGAAAAACTCAAGAAGCAACGATCTTCTCGAAGATCAAACAACTCAGAATCAACTCATGAGGTGAGACGTTGAAACATCTCTCGAGCTGAGACACGGAGCATACAGCTAGAGGGATGGAGTGAAACAGATGACGAAGGTTCACTAGGTAGGCAACAATTCCACACTTAAGAAGGTGGTGAACCGTTGTCGATGTAGCGAGGAGTTGAGTTGCCATGATACCATAACAGGGCACCTTAGGAAAGGTGACTCGTAGAAATATCCCCTTAACTGGCAAAAAGAATTACCTTTGATTCAGAGATCATTGAAACTCTTTATACTAGCCTAAGGCAATTCTCGAGCGATCGTTTGGAGGGGTTCAGTAGAATGGCATACCCGGATTAGAATGGATGATGTGGATTACCTTGTTGAAAACAACACAAGGGATGATTTTAGTAACTGGGGAGAAGCTCAACAGTAGAGAGTGAGTCCACTGTTTGAAAAGTTATAGCATAACCGAGGAAACTGAGAGCAATCCCGGTTAGTGCCGATGATAACACCTAGCGTTTGTGCGTGCTCTCAAGAACTTGAGCATTTCCATATTCATGAAGGTTTCACCAATATCCGTGTCAAGGATCCTGGCAACACAATGTACTTCCATGATGAACAGCGATGGAAGATGTAGATGCAAAGGAAGATAACCTTCTCAGATTTCACCTTAGCGGGGCCAAGGGAACAAAATCTGGATGATAGACCGATAGACATTTAGCACTCTGCTTCTAATGTTCTCCTTGATGTGCTAGTGTATCCCATTCATAGATATGGTTAGATATCTTGAACATCAAGTAAAAGATCGGACTTCGGGAACACAAAAATCCATATGGGACAACTAGGATACCAAAGCTGTCAGGACCTCGACCCAATGCCACATCGATCTAGCACGTAACACCTCATATCACTTCGCAGCCTCACGCACGGTATTCCCACGGGTGTCGCCTTACCAGGCCCGGGACTATTTGCGCCTTTTGGCAAACGTATATGATAGTGTCACTAGCATCCATATGACAAGGAGCCCGGGCTAACATGACTAGTCATGAAACCAAAGTGGAACTAACTTACAGGGACAGGGATACATGACTCAGCAATGAACGTGTCGGTCATCGGCGAGTGAATTCAGGCTGTAGCAACTGGGCTAGCAGGACTCTGGTAAACCAGGCTGTAGCGGGCTAATAGGACTCCGGTAGACACGGCGTGACATTTCCCCGAAGGGGCAGACACAGGAACGAAGAAGGACACATGCCGGCCAGCCTAAGTGTTCCGGAGCAGTAGCAAGCTACCAGGGCTCAGTGGAAGCACTAGGAGACATTTCCCGGTAAGAGAGGCTCCTAAGGATAAACAACTAGATAGTCAGATCCCACACATACCAAGCATTTCAATAACATACACACAATATGCTCGATATGTGCAAATACAACATGGCATCACAACATGACTCTACAACTCAAGTATTTTATTAAATAGGCTCCAAGGAGCGAGATATTACAAACATGGGTCTCATGACCCAACATACAGAGCATACAAGTCAAAGCACATGCGGAAGCTCAACATGTCTGATTACAGACATCTATAAATGAAGAAGGCTGAGAAGCCTGACTATCTACCAGATCCTACCGAGGGCACAAGATCGTAGTTGAGGTAACAAGCTAAACGTTGAAGTCCACGCGGAACTACTAGTGAGACGGAAGTCTCTGCAAAAACGTAAAATAGGCAAATGTGAGTACAAATGTACCCAGCAAGACTTACATCAGAACTAACTACACATGCATCATTATCAACAAAGGGGATTGTGGGGTTTAACTGTAGCAAGCCAGCTTTGACTCGGTGGCTATCCCGAAGTACGACTCCAAGTAACTCTTTTGAGGTGGCGCACATGAGTCCACATAATCACCAACCAATACACCAGTATGGATCCGCGCCCGTCTTCTCATGAGAACACCATCCATAGCACTCATGCTTATCTTGCGCATTTTAGAGTATCCACTTTCAGTTGTCTATGAACTATATAGGCAACCCAGAGGTCCTTTACAATGGACACGACTATTCGAATAGATCATATTAAGCCTGCAGGGGTGTACTTCTTCACACACGCTCTCGCCACTTACCGCCATGTACACGTCATGTATCTCGACAACCTTCAAGCGAAAGCCTGGCGAGGGTATCGGCCACGACCTGACTAACCACACAAGTCTCTATTCCAGGTTTATCGCCTATTAGGGTTCCATCCGCAAGGAGATCCGGCCGGGGTGTCACTCACGGTCCCAAACAATGTGTACGGGGTTCCAAGCCCACCAATCGGGCGGCGCTTGGCATGCCTGGCCACGGTGCCTAGTCTGACCCAAGCCCACCTGTACCGGGTGCCACTTGGTAGACTACTAACACAACCTACAAACACTAGAAACTAGTTGCAGCTCCTGGACAGAGATCAGGCTGATTAATAAGTCGAGAGGGATCGAGTTACCGGAACCCAATGTGTGGTAGTAACTGTTCATGGATCACAAACACAGAACTCAGTTCCTGAGGACGGCTTCAATGAGACAACCCACCATGTACTCCTACATGGCCTCTCACCACTACCTTTACCAAATCGTGTTCACACACTTAGCTCACACATAGTAGGACATGTTCATCACCATTCCAATTCATCCCCGATGAATCAGACCTGACTCAACTCTAAGCAGTAGCAGGCATGACAAACAAGCATGAATGAGTAGGCACAACAGGGCTCAAATAACTCCTACTCATGCAAGTGGGTTTTATCTATTTACTGTGGCAATGACGGGTCATGCAGAGGAAAGGGGTTCAACTACCGCAACATGTAACAGTTGAATCGTTGTTGTCCTAATGCAGTAAAAGAGAGCAGGATCGAGAGAGTGGGATTGTATCGGAATGAACAAGGGGGTTTTGCTTGCCTGGCACTTCTGAAGATAGTATAGTTCTTCATCGATGTCACCGATCTCATCGTCGGAACACGTCTACCGAGAGGGGACAAATACCGGCAACGCAGAAGGAAACACAATCAATGCAATGCACGATATGATGCATGACATGACATGGAAATATGAGTGTGTTGGCCTAATGCAACTACAACCAGATGGGTTTGAGTTATTTTGAACCCAAGGTTCAAGTTCAAACTCAAACTAATCTTTATAAAGTGCATTATTATGTTTTGCTATAAACAGAAGATTTAATTTGCTTTAACATGCATGAAACCAACGCAGATGGATAGATTGGATTTTTCTGATCATTTTTCATATATAACTTATTTCATTTGGAGTTACAGATAATTTTCAATGAATTTTAGAAGTTTATGGCATTTTCTAGAATTTCCTGAATTAAATTAAATCCAAAAAATGACTTATGGTGTAAGCACTGCGTCACTATGACGTCAGCAGGTCAACAGGCGTTGCTGCTGGTCAAACCTGACCAGTGGGGTCCACTACTCAGTGACTGGGGCTGGTTAGTGTCGCTGACATGTGGGCCCAGTCAACGGCCACATCAGCTTGGTCAAAGCTGACGCGTGGGCCCATTGAGGTTAATTTAAAACTAAACAGAAACTAAGCTATGTTTAATTAGACAGTGGGACCCAGCTGTCAGTGTCTCTAAGCTTAATTAGTGGGGTTGTTAGTGGCTAATGACATCGCCACATCAGATACGCCGACGGTTAGACGACGTCGACGACCCAGAGCGGCGGTGGCTCGCCGGAGTTGCGCTTGGGGCTGTCGCTTGCTGCGATGAGGGCATCAGAAAGGATCCCTTGCTCACCTGCATCAAGGGGAGCACACGGCTGGGCGTGGGGTGGCCTGGTTCACCGGCGACGAGCTCATCCGCCGCGGCCAAAGCATGGGGATGAGGTAGGCGAGGCTGCGAACCATGGGGACACCGGATGAAGTGCTCTACGGGCTCCTGGGAACTCCAGGAGTTCGACTATGCACCCAGATGCGACGGGAAAATGCCCTGGACACGTCGGCGACATCGCCGGTGGCAAGGAGCTTGTGGGTGCGACGGGGAGGTAAGTTAGGAGTTGAGCGCGAGGAGGGGAATAGGGGGGAAACGGAGAGAGGCTCACGGTGAGGAGGATGGTGTGGACGGCGGGGCCGGGGACTGGTTGATTGCCGTGAATCGACGGTGGCGGTGGTCGGCTTCCGAGGACGAGGACGACGGTGATGGCGAGGCTGAGGGGCTTCCGGGCTTGTTTTGTTCTTCCGGTAAACGTGCAGCATCGCAGTGGAGGCTAGGTTCATGGTGGGGAGGACGGGCGGGCTCAGTGGTCACGGTGGCAGCGCGCGGCGGTGACGGTGCACTTCGGTGGCTCTCGGGGGAGAGGGGAAGACGAGGGAGAGACACGGGAGAGAGGGGGAGAGGTTCCAGGGGTTGCGTGGCATGGTCAGGGCGTCGAGGGAGTGAAGCAGGCAGGGTGCAGGTGGCCTGCGCGTGGCGTCGGCGCTCGACAGCGAGCTGCTTCTCCTTTTGGCAGAAGGTAGAAGAAGCTCCAGGCGTGCTGGGCTCTGGTGGGCTGGCTGCTGCTGGGCCTCTGAGGTAAGTGGGCTGCCAGGTGAGGTTCTACTCTGTTTTATTTTTTCCCTGTTTTGTTTTATTTAAACTTTGCCACTGTTTCAAAATTAAAAATTATTTAAAAACAGTGCCAACACCTTCTGAATAATTTTATGTAGCTGAATGGATATTTCCAAATGCACATAAAATGTTTCAAAGATATTTGAAGTTATATTCTAGTTATATGAATATAACTCAAATTCAAATAGCTATTGATTTAAATTCAAAGTCCCAAAAATAAATCCTTAAAAATGTTCATTATTTTTGGTATGGATCAAAACCATTGCCAAAAATATCAAACATCAAAGAAGAGCATTTTGGGTTCTTGAATGCAATTTATTTAAGCTAGACCTATTTGGATTTCAAAGTGCTAGGGTTTGATCATCCCCCATTTCAAAATTTCCATGAAAGTTAAACATGATGCAAGCATTATGCAGCACCAGGCAGTACCAGAAGCTAGGGATGTGACAGGCATCCAGCGTCATGTGGCTCGGCGGAGAGGACGGGGTCGTCACGGCGGAGCTCGGGGGCACGTCGGAGAGTCTCGGAGATGGTTGTGGCCGTGGTGGAGCTCGTCGGCGGCGACGGTTGCGTTCGGTCGTGCTCGGGGAAGGAACTAGAGGGCGACGGAGAGAGCAGAGAGTGAGGGAGAGGAGCGTGGGGGTTCCAAGGGGGTGCGTGGCGCCACCCGAAGAAGCCAGGGCAAAGCGGCAAGCAGGAGGTGGCCGGGCTTGCGCTGGCATGCATCGGCCACGCGCCCATCCTCCTGGCAAGGAGGAAGACGACAGGGGAGGGGGCTTGGTGGGCTGGGCCGGCCACTTGGGCCGCCAGGTGGCTGCACAGATGAGGTAAGCCCAAGTAAGTTTCTTTCTCTCTCTCTCTCTCTCTTCTTTTGTTTCAGTTTTCTATTTTTCTGTAATCTTTGTGGCTTTTCTAAAAATACCTAGACCCTTTCAAAAATCACCAAACTGCACATAACCACTGTGTAGAATATATCCAACATGGAACATTTTAGTTTAGGATTATTTGGGCATTTAAAATATTTACTAGCATTTAAATCCCAAATTCAAATAACATATGATTTAATCCAGTGACCTTTGGATGACCTAGAAATTTGTGCACCATTTTTGTCAGAGGTTCTAGACCAAGGCAAAGATGACGAACATTTTAGAAGGGCATTTTGGGTTCAGTGAAAATGTTTTTAGTAAACCCTAGTTGGTTTAAGGGGGTGGTGGGGGTTCTGTCATCCCCATTTCAAGTTTCTGAGAAATTTAAACATGATACAACACCAGATGCTAGCACTAAGTAGTACCAAAAGCTAGGGATGTGACAACTCACCCCCACTAAACAAGAATCTCGTCCCGAGATTCAAGCGTAGGGTAAGATGAAGAGGGGGACACAACTAACAGAAACTTCACGATCCAGGTTGCAGCTCAAAAGGGCATTGATTCAATCACCATCATTGTCTCATCATCTTGCTCTGAGAACTCCAGCCAACATGACAACGAGAGGAAAGGAGAACATCCACTTCACCGGCTTATAGAGAGACCAATATGATAATTCTTGGGAAACGTTCCAACCATCATATCTGCCTGAGATTCAGATCTGGTTGGTGTCGGAATAATCTAGACTCATCAAGTCTAGAAAATAAAATGAAAGTTTGCAACACAAATTTACGAGATGACGTTGCGAGATTCTCGGGAAATGAACTACGATAGCAGGCTCCAAAACATGAGCTGGTTTTGCTGCAAAATGTGAACACGTGTTCCCAACAAACATGGCCACATAGTAGTCTTATAGTAAAACACTGTCGAGTTCAGGTGGGGAACCATCATCGAGGATATCGAAGTCCTTGCATAAGGTATACTCTTAACAAGGAACTTCTTCTCCTTGAACAAGTCAATCAGTGGCTTGGTGTGCTAGGAACACATATAGAATGAAGATGATCAGTCTATCAGACCATAGAATACTTCACACATGCATAACTGACTTGGGATGATTCCAGCGGAGGTAAAAACATGCTTTCTCGAATTCACGGCGGCAACTTGCATCAAATGCACATGAATTAGAGGAAGTCACTTCTTTCGTCCAAGCATACGCTTCATGAACGGGACATGAAGATAATGCTTATAAAGTTTCCAATACTAGCTGGATGTTCAACACAAATCATGGAGAAGATAATAATGTTGCTGATGGGATCAACAACAGTTCATCCAGGTTTCCTCATAAGTGAAATTTCAGAATTACGTGAACAAGGTGATAGCATTGGTCAGACCAAAAGATATAATGGAGTATGCTCGAGCAGGAACCACGAGTAAGACAACATTACGAACATCGTTGGTTCTGATTTGATTTGAGAATAGCCCACAGTCAATCAAAGTTTTGATAAGATAATAGGTCCAACAACTGATCATAGGGACCAATCGATGAAGATATCATCTTTCTTCAACATACATATAAGATATCCCTTAAAATGAACTAAGTCGGGCAAGCTTTTCTCTTCCAACTCTCCAGGTTGTTGTCCAGCTTAACCAACTAGCTCGGGGTATCCGACACGGATTCTTGGAGAAGGGGTGGTTACAGAAAACCAACTTGCTCACAAACTCAACATAGCCGTCAGGTGACGACCTGGTGATACTTCCGAGAAGATATTCGGAAAATCACAAACCACCGATATGTCACTAAGCTCAAGAACAACCTTGATTTTCAGGGCAAGACGATATGGCCAAATAAGCAAGGGTGGGCACAATCCTAACTCACTGATCGAAGAGTGCACCAGAAGATAAGGACTAGGTAGCACAATCAATCTTAGGATGATGATTCAATAATCAACACGCTAAGAATGAAGTTGTTTTCCATTAACTACCAAGCAACGGGGTTGCTAGGAGTATTGATTTCACACACCATGATTCACTTGTCGGCATTCCAGTTGCAACAATACATGGACTGAGGAATGAATAATGGTGGCAAGAAGTATCACTGCGTCAAGAATTCATAAGAGCTGGTGCAGTTCTCATAACATTCCTGACATAAAGTGGGTAATACTTCAGGGTAGAACAGAACAAAAGCTGGATTGGCATTTTGATCTGCCGAGTACAACTGTTTTGACCCAATCCTGGATATGCAAGAGGTACTGGAGTTTTGTTTCTCGTAGTCATTCCGGAATAGAATGGCTTGACAGACCACAGGAGTATTAGTCATTGATGTATGAATGCATGCATACCCTTGACTATCAATTGATAGATGAAGGTCAAAAGTCAACTAAAGAGGGACAACTCAAAGGAACATACGATTTTCTGAGCTGTGGATGCACAGATTAGTATGTCAAGCAAAGCTCAACATATTTCTTCCGGATAACCCATGCGGAGAAGGTAGGACTGGCAGAGTCACATCTTAGAATCGAGAACTCGTCAAGAGGACTCTGGTTGTGATCTTTCGGATCGGCGAGGAACTTCTGCCATAAGCAGTTAATTGTATTTGGAAGAAGGACATACCACGAACCTCGAGGACTATCACAAAGGTTACTAATAACCTAAGGAAACTAGCAAACACAATCAACATGAAGTAAGTGGAGTGAATCTCGGGTTCAAGAACCCAGGAATAGAATACCTACTACTAAGTGGCATCACGAGATGCTTTCAAGAATGACGGCCAAAATCAATACACTGGGACACAAAACATGGCTAGATTACTAGGTGATACTCTAAGACACCTAGGGTCATAATAATAGCTCCAACATATATATCAAGACAGCAGAGTACCTCAACTCTCCAATTAGTGTGGTTAATCTGGCACAAAGAAAATTTGAAATGGTAAAAAGGGATTTGCAAATGCATTAGACTGTTTAGAAACCTGGGATGACTCGGACAGCATAACGGTTGTAAATGCTCGAAAAGGATTTGAGACATCCTACAAAATGGTGGCATAGCCACTCGACATCACCATATCAAGGTTCTGAGACCAACTATGAACACACGGAAGTAATAGAGACTGCACTGAGATTAGAATCCATCAATCCTGTAAGTCTATGGATTAGTAACATGTGATCCTGATAGAAAGAAAAGATAGCCTAGTTCCTTAACCCCGTAGGAAAGATAAGATGACTCGGATCAGAAGGGCATAGGGTATAAGGAGTAAAAAGAGCCTTACGTTCCATCCCACAATCAACTCCCTTATATAACTAAAGAATCTCTAGACTCAACTTCGACCAGTTTGGCTTGGTAATCCTACACGAAGTCAGGCTCTGATACCATGCCACATCGATCTAGCATGTAACACCTCATATCACTTTGCGGCCTCACGCATGGTATTCCCACGGGTGTCGCCTTACCAGGCCCGGGACCGTTTGCACCTTTTGGCTCACGTATATGATAGGGTCGCTAGCATACATATGCCAAAGAACCTGGGCTTACATGGCTAGTCATAAACCCAAAGTGGCACTAACTTACAGGGACAGGCATACATGACCCAGCAACGAACGTGTCAGTCATGAGCGAGTGAATCCGGGCTGTAACAGCTGGGCTAGTAGGACTCCGGAGAATCCGGGCTGTAGCAGGCTAACAGGACTCCAGTAGACACCGCATGACATTTCCCTGAAGGGACAGACACAGGAACGAAGAATCACACATGCCGGCCAGCCTATGTGTTCCGAAGTAGTAGCAAGCTACCAGGGCTCAGTGGAAGCACTAGGAGACTTTTCCCGGTAATAGAGGCTACCAAGGATAATCCACTAGATAGTCAGATCCCACACATACCAAGCATTTCAAATCATACACACAATATGCCCAATATGTGCAAATACAAGAGGGCATCACAACATAACTCTACGACTCAAAGTATTTATTCAATAGGCTCTGAGGAGTGAGATATTACAAACATGGGTCTCATGACCCAACATTCAGAGCATACAAGTCAAGCACATGCGGAAGCTTAACATGTCTGAGTACAGACATCTACAAATGAAAAAGGCTGAGAAGCCTAACTATCTGTCAGATCCTGCCGAGAGCACAAGGTCGTAGCTGAGGTAAAAAGCTAAACGTCAAAGTCCACGCGGAACTACTAGTGAGACTGAAGTCTCTCTGCAAAACATAAAATAGGCAAACGTGAGTACAAATGTACCCAGCAAGACTTACATCAGAACTAACTACATATGCATCATTATCAACAAAGGGATGGTGGGGTTTAACTACAGCAAGCCAGCTTTGACTCAGTGGCTATCTTGAGCTACGTCTGCAAGTAACTCATTTGAGGTGGCGCACACGAGTCCACATATTCACCATATCAATACACCACTATGGATCCGCTCCCGTCTCCCTACGCGAACGACATCCATAGAACTCACGCTTATCTTGCGCATTTTAGAGTATCCACTTTCACTTATCTATGAACTGCATAGGCAACCCAGAGGTCCTTTACCGCGGACTTGGCTATTCGAATAGATCATTTATAACCATGCAGGGGTGTACTTCCTCATACATGTTTCCACCACTTAGCGTCTGCACACGACATGTGCTCGGCAGACTTCAAGCAAAAGCCGACATGGGTGTAGACCACTCTTTTCTGGCACCGTTGCCGGGGAGGTGAGTGCTTGAAGGTATATCTTTAGATCCTGCAATCGGATCTTTTTGTTTCTTGTTTTATCACTAGTTTAGTTTATAAAAGAAAACTACAAAAAAATGGAATTGAGTTTGTCTCATATGCTTCATCTTTTTAATATCTTTCGTGAGCATGATGGTAAGGAAAATTGTGCTCAAGTGCTAGAAGAAGAATGCATTAAATTGTTTGCAACTAAATCTTTGAATGATGACCATGATTGCAATGTTGTTAGTATGAATTCCTTGAATATCCATGGTGATAATGATATGCAAAGCCACAAGCTTGGGGAAGCTATGTTTGATGAATATGATATTTCTTGTCCCCCAAGTTTTGATGAGAAAATTTAATATGATGAAAGCATGCCTCCTATTTATGATGATTATATTGATGAAAGTGGATTTCGAAGAGTGTCAACTTTATTTAGTGATGATTCCACTATTTCGGAAGAGGTTCCAATTGATTATGAGAACAAAGTTGCTATCTATGATGATTATTGTGATGACTTGTATGCTATTAAGAATAATGATAACCATGAAACTTGTCATCATGATTTTAGTTTTCAATTGTATTATGCCTCACATGATAGTTATTTTGTTGAGTTTGCTCCCACTATTATTCATGAGAAGAAATTTGCTCATGTGGAGAGTAATAAAAATTCTATGCTTGTAGATCATGAAAAGAATGCTTTAGGTGCTGGTTATATTCTTGAATTCATTCAAGATGCTACTAAAAATTATTATGCGGGAGGAACATATGCTTGTAGGAATTTCAATAATATCAAGTTTCCTCTCTATGTGTTGAAAAGCTTGAAGATTTGCTTGTTTTACCTTCCTATACTAGTTAATTATTGTTCCCATAAGTTGTTTGCTCAAAAAATCCCTATGCATAGGAAGTGGGTTAGACTTAAATATGCTAGTCATATGCTTCATGATGCTCCCGTTATGTTTCAATTCTTATCTTTTATGTGAGCATCATTGAAATCATCATGCCTAGCTAGAAAGGCATTAAAGAAAATCGCTTGTTGGGAGACAACCCAATATTTACCCTTACTGTTTTTGTGTGTTAAAATGATTATGATACTGTATTAATCATGTTTTATAGCTTTTATTTCAATAAAGTGCCAAGTAGGACCTTTGGGAAGACTTGGGTGATGTCTTTATGATCTTGCTGTGAAAAACACAAACTTTAGCGCTCACGAGAATAGCTGCCATGTTTTACTGGAGAGTGATTTTAGGTTGATTCTTTTTTCAGATGATTAATAGACAAATTACTCAGGTCCAACAATTTATTTCATAATTTTTGGAGTTCCATAAGTATACGTTTGATACATATTACTACAGACTGTTCTGTTTTTGACAGATTCTGTTTTCATTGTGTTGTTTGCTTATTTTGATGAATCTATGGCTAGTATGTAAGTGTATGAACCATAGATAAGTTGGAATACAGTAGGTTTAACACCAATATGAATAAATAATTATTTCATTAAAGTACCTACGTGGTGATTTAATTATTTTCTTATACTAACGGAGCTTACGAGTTTTGTCTTGAGTTTTGTGTGGTTGAAGTTTTCAAGTTTTGGGTAAGGATTCGATGGACTATGGAATAAGGAGTGGAAAGTGCCTAATCTTGGGGATGCACAAGGCACACCAAGGTAATATTCAAGGACAACCAAGAGCCTAAGCTTGGGGATGCCCCGGATGGCATCCCCTCTTTTGTCTTCGTTCATCGGTAACTTTACTTGGATCTATATTTTTATTCAACACATGATATGTGTTTTGCTTGGAGCGTCATCTTCTTTTATTAGTATTTGCTTGATTTTATTTATAATAATTTTTTGCATCTTTATTTTCAATAAAAATTTCAAGGATAGCCTTTACCATGCTTATTTTGCTAGTATACATGTTGCTGTTTGAAAACAGAAAGTTTACCGCTGTTGCCAAAATTCCCTAGAAAAGTCAGAGAGTGATATAATGTTGAATCTTTTTTCATAATGAGCTATGATAAATCTTCTACAGCGTAGTATTTTTATCATAATTTTTGGAGTTATGGAAGTATGATGAATCTTGCATTCTTTACAGACTATACTGTTTTGGCAGATTGCTGTTATGTTTGCATTGTTTGCATATGTTTGCTTGTTTAATGATTCTATTTGAGGATAGGAGTATTAAATATGCAGAGACATTTAGTATTAAATGTTGAATAATAATTTTAGTGATTTGTTACAGTAGAAAATGATAAGGTTTTGCATTGGTTTATACTAACCTATCTCACGAGTTCTTGTTGAGTTTGGTGTGGATGAAGCTTTTGATAAAAAGAGAAACCATGATATGAGAGGAATTAAGGAGACACAAAAGTTCAAGATTGGGGATGCCCAAGGCACCCCAAGATAATATTTCAAGAAGTCTCAAGCATCTAAGCTCGGGGATGCCCAGTTAGGCATCCCACCTTTCTTCTTCAACAACTATCGGTTAGTATCGGTTGAGCCTAAGTTTTTGCTTCTTCACATGAGTTGTGCTATCCTTGCAATGTCATTTTATTTTGTTTTGCTTTCTGTTTGAATACAATACCAAGATAATAAATTCTTAAATGTTAGAGAGTCTTCACATAGTTGCACAATTATTTGACTACTCATTGATCTTTACTTATATCTTTCCGAGTAGTTTGTCGTTTGCTCTAGTGCTTCACTTATATATTCTAGAGCACGACGATGGATTAATTTTGAAGAAATTGTTAGTCTCTCATGTTTCACTTATATCATTTTGAGAGTCTCTTAGAACATCATGGTATTTTCTATGGTTATAAAATTGGTCCTAGAATGATGAGCATCCAATTTGGGTATAATAAAAACTATCATAGAAAGTGCATTAAACACTAGGATCAATTTGATGCTTGACAATTGTTTTGAGATATAAAGGTGGTAATGTTAGAGTCATGCTAGTGGGTAATTATGAAATTGAGAAATACTTGTGTTGAACTTGGCAAGTCCCGTAGCATGCACGGATGGTAAAAGTTGTGTGACAAATTTGTTGCATGAGGTGATCTTTTGATTGTCTTCCTTACGAGTGGCAGTCGGGGACGAGTGATGGTCTTTTCCTACCAATCTATCCCTCTAGGGGCATGCATAGTAGTACTTTGCTTCGAGGGCTAAGTAACCTTTTGCAATAAGTATATGAGTTCTTTATGACTAATGTGAGTCCATGGATATACGCACACTCACCCTTCCACTTAGCTAGCTTCTATTATACCGTGCAACTTTCGCCGGTATCATGCACCCATTATTTATCTTCCTCAAAACAGCCACCATACCTACCTATTATGGCATTTCCATAGCCATTCCGAGATATATTGCCATGCAACTTTCCACCGTTCCGTTATTATGACACGCATCATCATTGTCATATTGCTCTTTGCATGATCATGTAGTTGACATCGTATTTGTGGCAAGGCCACCTTCATAATTTTCATACATGTCGCTCTTGATTCATTGCATATCCCGGTACACCACCGGAGGCATTCATATTGAGTCATATCTTGTTCTAGCTTTGAGTTGTAATTCTTGAGTTGTAAATCAATAAAAGTGTGATGATCTTCATTATTAGAGCGTTGTCCCAGTGAGGAAAGGATGATGAACACTATGATTCCCCCACAAGTCGGGATGAGACTTCGGACTTTATAAAAATAAAAGAGGCCAAAGAACCCCATAAAAAAGAGGCCAAAGAAGCCCACCAAATGAAAAAAGAAAAAAGAAAAAAAAGAGAAAAAGGAAAAAAAGAAAACGAGAGAAAAAGAGAGAAGGGACAATTGCTACTATCTCTTTTCCACACTTGTGCTTCAAAATAGCACCATGATGTTCATGATAGAGAGTCTCCTATGTTGTCACTTTCATATACTAGTGGGAATTTTTCATTATAGAACTTGGCTTGTATATTCCAATGATGGGCTTCCTCAAAATGCCCTAGGTCTTCGTGAGCAAGCAAGTTGGATGCACACCCACTTAGTTTCTTTTGTTGAGCTTCCATACATTTATAGCTCTAGTGCATCCGTTGCATGGCAATCCCTACTCACTCACATTGATATCTATTAATGGGCATCTCCATAGCCCGTTGATACGCCTAGTTGATGTGAGACTATCTTCTCCTTTTTTTGTCCTCACAACCACCACCATATACCACCATAGTGCTATGTCCATGGCTTGCGCTCATGTATTGCGTAAGAGCTGAAAAAGCTGAAGCGCGTTAAAAAGTATGAACCAATTGCTCGGCTCGTCATCGGGGTTGTACATGATGGGAGTATCTTGTGTAATGGAAATGAAGCATGTCCTAACTATATGATTTTGTAGGGATAAGCTTTCTTTGGCTACGCAATTTTGATAGGACATGATTATTTGTTAGTATGCTTCGAAGTGTTATTATTTTTATGTTTTATAAGCTTTTATCTTGAATCATTTGGATCTGAACAATCATGCCACAATAAAGAAAATTACATTGAGAATTATGCTAGGTAGAATTCCACATCAAAAATTCTGTTTTTATCATTTACATACTCGAGGACGAGCAGGAATTAAGCTTGGGGATGCTTGATACCTCTACAACGTATCTATAATTTTTGATTGTTCCATGCTATTATATTACCTATTTTGGATGTTTATGGGCTTTACTTTACACTTTTATATCATTTTTGGGACTAACATACTAACCGGAGGCCCAGCCCATATTGTTGTTTTCTTGCCTGTTTCAGTATTTCAAAGAGAAGGAATATCAAACAGAGTCCAAACGGAATGAAACCTTCGGCAGCGTGATTTTTTGGAAGAATATCATCCGGGAGACTTGGAGTTCACGTTAGAAGAGCCTCGAGGAGGCCAGGAGATAGGAGGGCGCGCCCACCCCCTGGGCGCGCCCCCCTGTCTCGTGGGCCCCTCCACCACCTCCCGACGACTTCTTTCGCCTATATAGTCCCACGTACCCTAAAAACATCCACGGAGAAGATAGATCGGGAGTTCCGCCGCCGCAAGTCTCTATAGCCACCAAAAACCTCTCGGGAGCCCGTTCCGGCACCCTGCCGGAGGGGGGATCCCTCACCGGTGGCCATCTTCATCATCCCGGCGCTCTCCATGACGAGGAGGGAGTAGTTCACTCTTGAGGCTGAGGGTATGTACCAGTAGCTATGTGTTTGATCTCTCTCTCTCTCGTGTTCCCTCTATGGCACGATCTTGATGTATCGCGAGCTTTGCTATTATAGTTGGATCTTATGATGTTTCTCCCCCTCTACTCTCTTGTAATGGATTGAGTTTCCCCTTTGAAGTTATCTTATCCGATTGAGTCTTTAATGATTTGAGAACACTTGATGTATGTCTTGTTGTGCTTATCTGTGGTGACAATGGGATATCACATGCCACTTGATGTATGTTTTGGTGATCAACTTGCGGGTTCCGCCCATGAACCTATGCATAGGGGTTGGCACACGTTTTCGTCTTGACTCTCCGGTAGAAACTTTGGGGCACTCTTTGAAGTACTTTGTGTTGGTTGAATAGATGAATCTGAGATTGTGTGATGCTTATTGTATAATCATGCCCACGGATACTTGAGGTGACAATGGAGTATCTAGGTGACATTAGGGTTTTGGTTGATTTGTGTCTTAAGTTGTTATTCTAGTATGAAATCTATGATAGATTGAGCGGAAAGAATAGCTTCATGTTATTTTACTACGAACTCTTGAATAGATAGAACAGAAATGATAACTTTGAGGTGGTTTCGTACCCTACCATAATATCTTTGTTTGTTCTCCGCTATTAGTGGCTTTGGAGTGACTCTTTCTTGCATGTTGAGGGATTGTTATATGATATATCTATGTTATTATTGTTGAGAGAACTTGCACTAGTGAAAGTATGAACCTTAGGCCTTGTTTCCTACCATTGCAATACCGTTTACGCTCACTTTTATCATTAGTTACCTTGCTGTTTTTATATTTTCAGATTACAAATACCTTTATCTACCATCCATATTGCACCTGTATCACCATCTCTTGGCCGAACTAGTGCACCTATACAATTTACCATTGTATTGGGTGTGTTGGGGACACAAGAGACTCTTTGTTATTTGGTTACAGGGTTGTTTGAGAGAGACCATCTTCATCCTACGCCTCCCACGGATTGATAAACCTTAGGTCATCCACTTGAGGGAAATTTGCTACTTTCCTACAAACATGTGCACTTGCAGGCCCAACAACGTCTACAAGAAGAAGGTTGTGTAGTAGACATCAACCACGACCTACCTAAACACTCAAGTCTTTAGTCCAGGTTTATCGCCTATTCAGGTTCCATCCGCAGGGAGTCCGGCCGAGGTTTCCACATACGGCCCCGAACGATGTGTACAGGGTTCCGCGAGACCAAACGGGCGCCCGGCATAGCCGGCCACGTGCCTACCGCATCACAGCCCACACCTCCGGTCGGTGCTGCACACGGCCTCCAGCAACTACAAAGACCAGAAACTACTTGCAACTCCTGGACAGAGGACTAGGGTGGTTAAGAAGTTGAGCGGGGTCATATTTCAGGGCCCAATGCATGGTAGTAGCTGTTTCATGGATCACAAACACAGAACTCAGTTCCTGAGGACGGCTTCAATGAGACAACCCACCATGTACTCCTACATGGCCTCTCACCACTACATTTACCAAATCATGTTCACACACTTAGCTCACACACAGTAGGACATGTTCATCACCATTCCAATTCATTCCTGATGAATCAGACCTGACTCAACTCTAAGCAGTAGCAGGCATGACAAACAAACATGAATGAGTAGGCACATCAGGGCTCAAAAAACTCCAACTCATGCTAGTAGGTTTCATCTATTTACTGTGGCAATGACAGGTCATGCAGAGGAAAAGGGGTTCAACTACCGCAGCAAGTAACACATGAGTTGTTGTTGTCCTAATGCAGTAAAAGAGAGCAGAGCGAGAGAGTGGGTTTTTATCGGAATGAACAAGGGAGTTTTGCTAGCCTAGCACTTCTGAAGATAGTATAGTTCTTCATCGGTGTCATCAAACTCATCGTCGGAACATCGTATACTGAGAGGGGACAATTACTGGCAAACAAGGAAGAACACAATCAATGCAATGCATAATATGATGCATGATCATGAAATGTCAATATGCTGTGATTTGAGCTAATGCAACTAGCAACAGATTAAATGGAGTTGGTTTGAATCCAAGATTCAAATTCAAACTCCATATATGACATTTCAAATGCCATTAATTCAAATTGTTGTATACAGCAGCTTTAAGTTGTTCTAACATGCACGAAAATGGTACAGATGGATAGATTGGATTTTTCTGGTCATTTTTCATATATAATTTGTTTCATTTGGAGTTATGGTTGAATTTCTATGAATTTTAGAAGTTTTGGGCATTTTCTGGAATTTCCTGAATTTAATTAAATCCAGAAAATACTTGTTGCGTCAGCATGACATCACCCTGACATCAGTAGGTCAATTGGGCGCCTTTAGGTCAAACCTGACCAGTAGGGCCCACCTGTCAGTGACACAGGGCTGGCTTGGGTGGATTACAGGTGGGATCGGTCAATGCTGACTGGGCCAGAGTCAAAGCTGACACGTGGGGTCCGCAAGATTAGCAATAATCTAAACAGGATATTTAGACTAACCTAATTAAGCTCGGGGACCCATATGTCATTGACACGTGGCACTAACTAAGCATGATTAGGACCTAAGATAATGGTGCCACGTCAGCTGCCGGCGTTTAACCGCCGGCGACCAAATCCGCGGCGGAGGGAGTTGGGATTTTGCTATGGGGCTCCGTTATGAGCGTGGTTTGCTGCTACGACTTGCTAGAGCTCTCGCGCATCTAGTGGTGGTGGCGGCATCGGCTGGGATGGCCGGAGTTGGCAGCGGGGAGCACTTCCGCGGCGGCCAGAGTTCGGGTGTGGACGGGGTCGACGCTACGGGCGCTTGGGGATAAACTGGCAGGTGCTACGCGCTCCTGGGGGTTCACCGAGCATGATGACGTGCTCAGGCGCGGGCCACGACGGCCCTGGCCACGACGGCGAGGAACCACCGCGGTGGTGAGCTTTCGGCTCCGGTGGCCAGCAGGGCTAGAGGAGGAGAACAACCGCGGGGAGAGAGGGGTTCGGTAGAGGAGCTCACGGCGGGGTCTTTGGTGATCTCAGTGGGCTCTGGGACGGCCTGGTGATGATGAATCGGTCGACGGCAGCCGTCGGTGCAGAGGATGAACATGGCGTCAACGACGGTGCTCCAGGGCGTCCAGCGTCATGTGGCTCGGCGGAGAGCACGGGGACGCCACGGCGTAGCTCGGGGGCGCGTCGGAGATCGTCGGCGGCAACGGCTGCGTTCGGTCGCGCTCGAAGCAGGAACTAGAGGGCAAGGGAGAGAGCAGAGAGTGAGGGAGAGGAGCGAGGGGGTTCCAGGGGGTGCGTGGCGCCACCCGAAGAAGCCAGGGCGAAGCGGCAAGCAGGAGGTGGCTGGGCGTGCGCCGGCGTGCGTCGGCCACACGCCCATCCTCCTGGCAAGGAGGAAGACGACAGGGGAGGGGGCTAGGTGTGCTGGGCCGGCACTTGGGCCACCAGGTGGCTGCACAGATGAGGTAAGCCCAGGTAAGTTTCTTTCTCTCTCTCTTCTTTTGTTTCAGTTTTCTATTTTTCTGTAATCTTTGTGGCTTTTCTAAAAATACCTAGACCCATTCAAAAATCACCAAACTGCACATGCCCACTATATAGAATATATCCAACATGGAACATTTCAGTTTAGGATTATTTGGGCATTTAAAATATTTACTAGCATTTAAATGCCCAAATTCAAATAACATATGATTTAATCCAGTGACCTTTGGATGACCTAGAAATTTGTGCACCACTGTTGTCAGAGGTTCTAGACCAAGGCAAAGATGATGAACATTTTAGAAGGGCATTTTGGGTTCATTAAAAATGTTTTTAGTAAACCTTAGTTGGTTTAAGGGGGGTACTGGAGGTTCTGTCATCCCCATTTCAAGTTTCTGAGAAATTTAAACATGATGCAACACCAGATGCTAGCACTAAGCAGTACCAGAAGCTAGGGATGTGACAAATATACCAAAAAACAAGCAAACCAACAAAGTAAAATATAAAGGCAAACAAAAAGGCAAATAGTTTTTGTCTTTTTCTGAAAACGTTTTAGAAGTGGGGGAGAGGAAAACGAGAGGCAACTCGCAAATAAAGTAAATGCAAGAGGTGATAGTTTATGATAGGTACTTGGTTGGCTTGATGTAGAACCTCCCTGGCAACGGCGCCAGAAATTCTTCCTGCTACTTCTTGAGCTTGCGTTGGTTTTTCCCTTGAAGAGGAAAGGGTGATGCAGCAAAGTAGACATAACTATTTCCCTCACTTAAGAACCAAGGTATCAATCTAGCAGGAGGAACACACAAGTCTCCAATAATATGACCTACACAAACAAACAAATACTTGCATCCAAAGCGATTAAGCGGTTGTCAATCCCTTCACGGTCACTTGCAAGGGTGAGATCTGATGGAGAGAGGTATAAAAGATAAATAAAAGTGCAAACTAAAGTAAAGGTAAATAAATTGTAGCAAGGTATTTTTGGGTTTTTAATTTTATAGGTCTGGAAATAATAAGATAAAAGATAGACCTGGAGGCCATAGTTTTCACTAGAGGCTTCTCTCTTGAATAACACATACGGTGGGTGAACAAATTATTGTTGAACAATTGATAGAAAAGCGAATAATCATGACGATATCTAAGGCAATGATCATGAATATAGGCATCACGTTCGTGACAAGTAGACCGACTCCTGCCTGCATCTACTACTATTACTCCCCACATCGACCACTATCCAGCATGCATCTAGTGTATTAAGGTGGCAAGAACAGAGTAACGCCATAAGCAAGATGACATGATGCAAAGGGATAGATCCAATCAATATGAAAGAACCCATATTTTTATCCTTAATGGCAACAATATAAATACGTTCCTTCCTACCCCTTCTGTCACTGGGTGAGAACACCACAAGATTGAACCAAAAACAAAGTACCTCTCCCATTGCAAGAAAAATTAATCTAGTTGGACAAACTAAATCAATAAATCGGAGAGAAATACAAAGATATCGTAATCATGCATAAAAGAGTTCAGAGAAGACTCAAATAATATTCATAGATAATCTGATCATAAACTCACAATTCATCAGATCTCAACAAACGCACCGCAAAAGAAGATTACATCGAATAGATCTCCAAGAACATCGAGGAGAACATTGTATTGAAGATCAAAGAGAGAGAAGAAACCATCTAGCTACTCGCTATGGACCCGTAGGTCTGTGGTAAACTACGGACACGTCACCAGAAGGGTAGCAAGGTTGATGTAGAGGCCCTCCGTGATCGAATCCCCCTCCGGCAGAGTATCGGAACAGGTCTCCAGATGGGATCTCACAAGGACAGAAATTTGCGGTGGCATAAAATTATTTTTGGTGTGCCCTATGGTGTACGAGGAATATTTGGGTATTTATAAAGCTGAGATTAGGGTTGGAGGAGTCCCAGGGGTCCCACAAGCTCATAGGGCGCCCCCCTAGGGCACATCGTCAAAAAGTTTCATTTCGTTTGGTATTGATTTTCTGTAGAAGACAAAAACAAGGGTAAAAAAAGCAACCGGCACAAGGCACTAGGTTAATAGGTTAGTCCCAAAAATGATATAAATTAGCATAGTAATGCATATAAACATCCAAGATTGATAATATAATAGCATGGAACAATAAAAATTATAGGTACATTGGAGATGTATCAGTCCTTACTCTATGATAGGAAGGGTTGCAAGACACATCTTTTATTGTTGCTACTAAGAATAAAACGATGGGTTTTGAACATATTGTTTGATCTCATCTTGTATACTTTATGTCATCTTGCTTAAAGCATTACTCTGTTTGTCTTGAACTTAATACTTTGAGATGAATGCTAGACAATGGTCTTGGAGTCGAGTAACAGTAGTGGGTGTTAGTAAGTTTAACGGTCTACTATCATAAAGTTGTTTTATCGTAGTGATTGGACCGAATAGAAGCCAAAAAAACCACATGTGAGCACATGGATATAAAGAGCTAACCAGTTGTAGGTATCCCGTGCTACCATCTCCCAACGATTGCACCCATAAGTCATATGCTTCCTGACTTCAGCACGGCTGAGTAATGACCACATATGGATCCAAATAGTCGCTCGGAAGATGACCTGCAAAAAATTGGTGATGTTTTGTTTGTTGTTAAAATATATTTTTGACAGTTCCAACACACACTCCAACTCGAATAGGCCGTGTTGTCTTAGGCTCTACCCCATTTAACCATGTCCTAAATAAATTGAAAATGCTATTAGGTGGAATGATATTAAAGGACGCATCTATTGTACACCACAATGACTTGGCTAGTGGACATTTGAGAAAAAGATGTTGGATTGGCTAGTGTCAAACAACCTGTAGCTCTTCAAACTAATGGATGATTTGCTCTTATTGATTTAGTAATCGTGGAAATGCATGAAGATCCAATAGCTACAATTATATTGGGTTGACCCTTTTTACGCACTATAAAATCAATAATAAATATTTACGAGGGACATTTAATATTTGATCTTCCCTCGCAAGACCCTTTTGTAAAGCATTCTCCTAGGAAGAAGGAATCAAAGGTCTAAACCAACAAATGAATTGTCCTAAATGCCAGGAGCTACAATATGTATGTACTCTTACCAAAACAATGCGAATGAAGTCTTGTTCTTTTAAGTAAATATCCACTAAGATCCATGTCGGTGGTCGCGTCTTGGCCCTTGGTGCTTGGCGCTCATTTTCTTTCATTACATAAGGCATGAACATAGACTAAGTACCACAGATAAGAAAGTGCAAGCCATTGCTGGCAATTATTTCATGTACATGTAGTTCAAATTTTAGTTATGTACATTAAATCCCTAGAAATGCACTTAATAACTTGAATATAGCAAACATACCCGAAACAAATACCAAATTTTTACATGTTAAATGTATTGGTGTGTTGAGAGTTGAAAGAGTTTCAAGTTCAGCGGATGAAGCAATGTCGCTTCGGATGCAAACTTGACATGTTCCCTTGTGAAACCTTGTTTTTTCTCGCAGATGGTCCGGTTTGTAAGTAGTCTATGTTGCAATTTATTTGGAATATTCTCATGTTTTTACCAAAACCTTTAGGGCCATATCATGACCCCATGCCGATTTTCATGATTTTTGGGTTTTGTTTGACATTTTGAGAATAAAATAACAACTAAGTTCCATTGGTGGTTGAGTTTCGTCCCCATAATGTTTGGAACTCCTTTCAATTCATTACATTAGGCTTAAACATAAATAACTACCACCAATAAGAATTATCAACCAATTTCTGACAATGATTTCATGTACCTGTAGTTCAAATATAAATTATTTCCATTAAATATCTAGAAATACACTTATATAGCTAATGGATCCAAAAAATACTAAACTTTGACATATCACACTTAATGATGTATCTCAAGTGTAGAAAAAGTTTCAAGACTACTTGATGAAGCAATGTCATTTCGCCTCGAAACCTAACACAAGAAGAAAGAAAAGAAAAAAAAGCCAAGAAACAAAGAAATAGTTAAAAGATAAAATAAGAAATCAACAAAAAACTAAGAAAAAAGGGAAGAAAGTAAAGCAAAGAGGGAGAAAAATAGAAATGCTTTGCCGAGTGCTATATGTCGGACACTCGGCAATGACGATCGCCTGACACTGCCATCAACCGCGATTGCAAACACATTTAACTCGTGACACTTCCATCAACCGCGATTGCAAACACATGTAACCTTGTTCACTTTAGCTATATGTCAGTCAGCTAAAAATTCTGTTTGGGCCAGTCGATTTTGTGGCCGTTCGATTCTTCTTTAAGATGTGTGTTTTGTTTTTTTGTGTCATTTTGTTGGTGGGTTGGGCTATGTGCAATCGATTGGCCTCTTTTTGGGTCAGTCGAATAGCTTCTTGGGCTCGTTTTTACTCGTCGGGGGTGTGTTTTTCTTTTTTCCTTTTTCTTTCTTTTATTGGTTATTTTTTGGGTTTTTGGCTGAGTGTGGTTACGTACATATAAATACTTTGTAATATGTGCAAAAATTTCATGATTATATGATTATTTTTGCATATTACCATAAAGTGCAATTTCGGTGCAAAGTTGTGAACAAGTTTTTATTATTTATTTTCTCTTTTCTTAAAAGAAATACCAATGCCACTAATTCATTATTTTTAGGAAAAATCATTATTTTCTTATTGCTTTAGTCTTTAATTCATTTTCATTCTACTTTATGGTTAATACCAATTCCACTATTCATTCGTTCTTAGTTTTTTTTTGCATAAGTTCCACTTTTATATGCTTATTCTTGCATATTTTTAAAATACCCAATTTTTATATATATTTTGTGCAAAATTTGTCATTGTTTGCTTTAGATTATTTTCTCATTTTTTTGTTCTTAAGTGGTAATACCAATGCCACTAATTCATTCTTGTATACAAAATTTAATTCTTTCTTTTGTGGGTATTTTGGATTTTTTTTTGTTTTCTCTTTCTATCCGTTTTTATTTTCCCTTTTCTCTTTCCTGGATTGGTTATTTTTTCGTGGGTTTTTGGCTGAGTGTAATTATATACAAACTAATACTACATAATATGTGCCAAAATTTCATGAGTGTATGAGCATTTTTGCATATTACGATAAAGTGCAATTTCAGTGCAAAGTTGAGTGCAAGATTTTTTATTATTTTTCTTTCTTATTAAAGGAAAATACATTATTTGGGTTACAGTATGTGTAGATTATAGTAGAATGCAAAAAATGCACTGTTATGTGCTTATTCTTTGCATATTCCAGAATTTACAATTTCAGTGCAAATTGTGTGTAAGTTTTGAGAATTTGTTTCTTTTTATTTTCTTTCTTCTTAAAGGGTTTCATTCTTTTTAGAAAACCTCATTATTTCGATTTTGTTTTACTTACTTTTTCTGAAAGGGTAATACCACTGCCACAAATTTATTCTTCCACAACAAACATTGCTTTTTTTCTAAAATTTTGTTTTATTTTTTATTTTGTTTTAGTTTTCTTTTCTTTTCTTTTATAAGGGTAATACTGATGTCACTAACCCATTACTTTTTAGAAAACACCTTTTCAGAAATCTCATTATAAAATGCTCAGCTTTGCTTTGTTTTTTTTCATGTTTTCTGTTTCTATGCATTTTTCTTTTACCTTTTGTTCTTTCCTTTATTGGTTATTTTTTGTTTTTTCTAGATTTTGGCTGAGTGTAATTATATACAAGCAAATACTATATAATATGTGCCAAAATTTCATGATTATATAATTATTTTGTGTATTACGATAAAGTGCAGTTTCGGTGCAAAGTTGTGCGCAAGTTGTTTTTAATTTTCTTTCTTCTCAAGGGAAATACATTATTTCTGTAACACTATGTGTAAATTGTAGTAGTATGCAAAAAATGCACTATTATATGCTAATTATTTTTATTACAAAAGTGCAATTTCAGTGCAAATTGTGTGCAAGTTTTGGAAGTTTTTCTTTTTCAATTTCTTTCTTCTTAAAGGGTTTCATTTTTTCTTAGAATACTTCATGATTTTGATTTTGTTTTAGTTTTTTTTCTAAAAGGGTTTCATTTCTCATTAGAAAACTTCATTACTATGATTTTTTTAATTTTCTTTCATTTGAAAGGGTAATACCAATGCCGCGAATTCATTCTTCCATAGATTTTTTTTGTTTCTATTCATTTTTTGATTTTGTTTAGTTTTTTATTTTCTTTTCTTCTGTAAGGATAACACTGATGTCAGTAATCCATTACTTTTTAGAAAACTCTTTTTTTTGCAAATCTCACTATTATATGCTCATGTTTTCATAATAATAATGCAAATTATATATATGTATGTATATGTTTATATATGTATTGTATGCATGTATATAAAAGAAATATACATATGTGTATACTCACTAACCGTTGTATGCCAATGTGTGTGAGATTTTTTTTAGCAAAGCCAATATGTGTGAGAGTGCTATTCATTGCTCTTGTACAAAGGCTTGGCCAACAATATGCTAGAGCAGCCCGTAATCAATGTAAAAAAAATAATAGACTGGCTTGGCAGCGTTGGGCTTCTGGTGCTGCTGCTGCTACCGATCCGAACCACAAGCTTCACGAGTTCATTGAGCTGCCATAACTGGGCTGCCTAATTAGGCTCGACTGAAACAGAGTTTGGGGTCAATCGAGTGACCTAAAATTCATTTTCAGACGATTGACCAGTAGCCAGTCTCAACCTTGTTTGCCGAGTGGCTAACTGACTATAAGAAAACGCCCGACATAGGTAATCTTTGCCGCGTACCTTTCTTTTCTTTTTTTTGCACATCGTGTTTAGGTCGGCTTTACCAAGTGTATTTTTTGTTGACACTCGGTTTAGGTGGCTGTTTCGGCAAACAGCCGAGCACTGGGCATGAAGCTATTTTCTGGTAGTGATTGGACCAAATAGAAACCGAAGCATGCCGGCACATTGATGCGAAGAGCTAGCCAAGGTTTAGATGTCTTGACTTTATATTGTCAACTCCTCGGTATCTGAAAACAACTGGAAAGATCGATGATGAAACCACTGCTAATTCACGTTCCATGATTCCAATATTGGTATAAATACAGTCGCCAACTCATTTCTTTCGGCATCAATCCAAACCATCTTCCCTAGCTAGCAATTAGAAATGGCTGACCAAGCCAAGCTTTCCCACCACAACCCCTATAGGGACCATGTGTTCCATCGTGTCATCATCTCGGCACTCGTCCTGCTGCTGTCCTGCACGGCGGCGACCAGTGACCGGCAGCCACCACTGATCTCGCAGCTCGCCAAGGACCCCGAGACCTCCCTCTATACCATCTCCGTCAAGGCCGACAAGTCGCCGCTCCTCCTCGACCTCGCCGGCTCGCTCGTCTGGTTGACGTGCCCGCCCTCGTCGGCGCACAGCACGGTGCCGTGCGAATCCGACACGTGCGCCGTGGCCAAACAGCAGTCCTCGCGTCGCTGCCGGTACGTGGACGGCGGCCGGTTCTGGGAGAACCGCAAGCCGGGGTCGTCGTGGTGCGCTTGCGCTGCCCGCCCGCTCAACCCGGTCACCGGCGAGTGCTCCACCGGCGATCTCACGAGCCTCACCATGAAGGTCAACACCACCAACGGCACCATGGAGCTGCGCCCGGAGGAGTCGTTCGCCGTCGTCGGCGCGTGCGCGCCGGGCCGCCTACTGAGTTCGCTCCCCGCAGGCGCCGCCGGCGTCGCGGGGCTCTCCCGGCGCTCGCTCTCGCTGCCGTCCCAGCTCGCGGCTCAGCGCGGCTTCGGACGCAAGTTCTCCCTGTGCCTCCCCGCCTTCGCGACCTTCGGTGACACGCCGGTGTACCTGCCCACGCCGGAGCGAGGCTTCATCGACTACACGACCTCCATCCCGTACACCCCGCTCCTGACCAACCCGGCGAACGCCGGCGGATACTACATCCCCGTCAAGGGCATCTCCGCGTCGTGGCACGGGGCGAACGCGGCGGCGGCCCTGCCCCCCGGCGCGCTCGACATTGACGTCCGCACGGGCCGCGGCGGCGTCGTGCTGAGCACGGCCACGCCGTACACGGTCATGCGGCCCGATGTGTTCCGCGCTTTCGCCAAGGCCTTCGACCACGCCATAATAAGGTACAGCACATATTAAATGCTTTCAACGCAAACCACCGCACCATTACAGAGTTCCTGCTAAACTAAGCTCCATGATGGGCGTCCGAAATGGCGTGCAGAGGGAAGGTGAGCTTCATGGAAAGGGTGCCGGCGACGAAGCCGTTCGAGCTGTGCTACCACGGCGCGTTCCCGATGCTGAAGCGAGCTGGCCTCGACATGCCTTACATTAAGCTTGAACTGGGCGACGGCGCCACGCGCAACTGGACACTGTTCAACGATAACTACATGGTGCCTGTGGACGGGGCGATGTGCGTGGGGATCCTGCCGATGGGGCCCGGCGGCATGCCGGTTGACGGCGAGCCGGCGGTGGTGATCGGCGGGAAACAGCTGGAGAACAACCTGCTGGTGTTCGATCTGGAGAAACAGGTGCTCGGGTTCAGCATGCTGCTGAGCGTCCAATTGTCCGGCTGTCGAAGCTCCTATTTCTTCAGAAACTAAACACTAGTGGGTTTGCCAGCCGGCTCGTTGTCCACCTTTTCAGCAGTTGTAAAAGTATGTGGGTTTGTCAGGCTGACATTCTACACACACACTATAGTCACTTCAATTTCACTTGGACCGGTTGGAACTTTCACTGTACCTGTACTGTGTACTTGCAATAAACACGCATGTTTTTTACTTTCGACCTAAATGGACCCTTTATCTCTACACAATAGCTGTATGTAAGTCGCCCGAATTTGCAATTTGGGTCAGTTGATTTTTTGAAGAAGAAGCAAGTTGGCCGGAGGCAAAGGAAGGAAGGAAGGAGCAGCTGCCGGAGATCTATCTTAGGGTGGCAGACTTGTCGACGATCTGTCTTAGCGTGACAGGCTCGCCGACGATCTATCTTAGGGGTGTGGGGAGAGTGCAGGCTCGACGGAAAATTATGTTCCTCGCCAGGGTTAGAGGGATGGCCATGGATGGGCCAGGCGATCGGGCGGGGGGGAGGGGGGGTCAGCGAGGTAGGCGCTGGAGCACCTCCGGCCGCGGGCAGCGACGGCAGGCGGTTTGTCGAAGAAGATGCACAGGAGATCTTGGCTAGATATTAAAGAAAGAGATCCGGCCGTCCATTTTTCATCCAACGGCTTAAACCAAATCGATTAACCCAAAAAAAAAATCAGAGGACTGTGATATTGTCACTCTCTTATCTTTCTACTCGTCATTTTTTGCAAACATACAGGAGAGCTGCATACCATTAATTAAGAAGAAAGATAGTACAACCAGTGGCGGAGCCAAGATTTAAACTCTGTATAGTCAATACAAAATTGTGTAGTAAAATACACGTATTTGTAATATTTTGTAAATATATTTTGCATAATTCTTGCTTGTATTACCAAAAACCTATGTAGTCAGCTGACTACACTGCCTCTAAGGTAGTCCTGGCCATGGGCAGCCCGGCCCGGCCCGGCGGATGGCCAGGTCTACTCTAAGGTGGCTTCGCCACTGAGTACAACATCAATGACTGTATGATCCATTTGTTGGCAAAGATGCTCTGACCCAAACACCATGACCAATACATCACCGAAGATGGCCGACCCAAACACCACAACCATTATATTTCCAATGATGGTGGGAGCCAAACACCATGACCAATACATCACCGAAGATGGCCGACCCAAACACCAAAACCATTACATTTCCAATGATGGTGGGAGCCAAACAACATGATCATCACATCTTCACACAAACCGAACAACCTACGAAGAAACTCTAGCCCCGCAACCTACAAAGAAACTCTAGCAACCCAAGACCGAAACACGCAAAGGTAACATCATCGGCGTGGAGATTCGACTGTCGAACTTTGGCATATGTAAGTCGGACAAGCAACACCAAGTAGAACACGACCAACCATAAGAAGACCATGAGCACCAAAAGGACACCATCATAAACCACCCACATAGTGTGATCCAAGACGTTTACTGAGTGAAGCACCGAAACTAGGAGACATTACCGCAAAAGCACAACACAGCAAGCAAGCCCACACAACCGATCAATCCACCACCTAGCCTTACAAAGAAGGGAAGATACAAGGCGATGGTATCAACCCTCATGACATGAAGGATGACTTCTGAGGACGGAACGAGCACCGTGCGTTGTCCAGGACGACCCAAGAGACCATCTTTCATCGCCTTAAGGAAGATATGACAACAGCAGAGAGCAAGCACCTGGTCCGATGGAAAACTGCTTGATCTAGTCGAGGAATGATCGGGAAGAGCGGCTGGTGACCGGCCAACGAACAAAACAATGGATTCAAGAGACACGGGACCATACCACCCAATGGCTGGAAACAAGCTGTCAAGATACTCCTGAGTCCTGAACCCGTCAAGCCACCACAAGATATGGTGAGGATGACCAAGGTGAACAAAGGGAAACGAAAAAAATGATGGAGGGCAAAGACGCAACAAAAATGACCTAAATAAATAGTCGTCGCACTGGATTTGGTCGTGGTTGACGACAAGGAGGCGAGGTGAGGGAGAAGTGGTGCACCATGATCACCTGGAGCAAAGTCTCTAGCCGAGATGACATGCTACAGCCACCCAATCGACCACTACAAGGTAATGATGATACAACACGCAACCGTGCCAACACACCTTCAAAGTAGGGACCAACGAGTAGGAATTTCCGGACGTCGCCGTCTTCACAGACGGATACACATCAGCAAGTCTAATCTCATAAGGAGGAGGGTCCACCTCGAAGCGGTAACAGGAGGGCGACTGAGGCGATTGCCAGGCGATCGCATCGGACGTTAGGGTTAGGGTTGCCGCACGGTGGTGGTGTGGTCTCCGGTGGCCTGTAAAGGGTCCCTGCACGGGCGGATCGGCGGTGTCTCTCTCCTCTGTGGGGGAACCATGGCGGAGAAGGCAAAAAGTGGAGGCATGGCGGCTCCTAGATCGGCGGCGACGCCGAAGGTAATGACAACCCCGAAGGCGGTGGCGACAAACAGAGAGGCAGCAGCATCTTCCGTGAGGACGATGCAGGGCTCGCAGAACAGGAACACGTCCATGTCACCGGCGGTTGGACAGGGGTCGGAGGAGGCTGCAGGCCTAGTAGCAAGGATGGGTGATCTGGTGTTGACGGAGAAGGAGGCTGCAGGTTTCATATTCAGCGAGTCTGCCCAGGAGAATCCAAGAGCGACAAAGTGGTCTGTTGTGGGGAAAGCTTTTACCCCACGTACTGTGAATTTCAAAGCCCTAGAGAAAGCGATGTACAAGGCATGGGGGCTGCATAGAGAGGCAAAGTTCAAGGAGATAGACAGGAATATGTTTGTGGTGCACTTTGGTAGCGAAGGGGATTGGAAACATGCGCTAAACAATGGCCCATGGCAATTTGATTTTAATCACCTTGTGCTGAAGGATTACGAGGGCCAAGTTCGGCCTTCGGAGATGGTGTTTGATACGGTGGAATGTTGGGTCCGTGTTAATGATTTACCATTAGACAAAAGATCTAAAGAATTTGGCGAGGCTCTGGGGAATTGGATCGGCAAAGTGGTCAGGGTTGATGTGGAGAAGGATGGCTTTGCGAGAGGGATACAGCTGCGTGTTAGAACCAAATTATCGATCTTTGAGCCACTAGTTCGGGGTTTTAACCTAAAGGAATCAGAGGAGGACCTGGAGGGCACATGGTTTGATTTTGAGTATGAAAAAATCCCACATTTTTGTTTTGACTGTGGAAGGCTGGTGCATGGGATGGAGGGTTGCGTGCCACCTGTGAGTTCTGATCTACAATGGGGAGAATGGCTGCGGGCCTCGCCGGGAAGATCTTCTTCTTTCAAAGAGGGGTCCTATAGGCCGTCACAGAGTGCAAATAGTTTTAACAGTGCAAAGTCCAGGGATGGGGATATGCGAGGAAGAAGTGGCATGGAAAGGGGAGGAGGTGCATACGTCCGAGATCTACCAACAAAAAGGAACCTCAATATGGAGTTTCATGGCTCGGCTGACTCCCGCACTGGCGGGGAGGCCAAACATGATGGGGTGGAGGTAAATAGTCCCAGCAAAGCTAGGCACGGGCCGGCTGAGCAAAGGGAAAGGGACTTACGTGAAGACTTGGAGAAACGGAGGGAAAAGAACATGCGCAATGATCTCAAGCAAAGGCAGCTGTATAGGCAGGCTGAACTCAGGAACCAGTACAAGCAGCAGGCAGCAAGGGAATATGATGGGCAGGGGAGCGCAAGTCGCTATAGACAGAAAGAGAGGAAGACAGGCAGATATGTTCGGATCCCGAGGCAGGAGTACGTGCCTAGATCACCAAGGAGCCCAAGTCAGAGTGAGAACATTGACAAAAAGAGGAGGCCCAGGCAGCATTGGGTAGCAAAGGGTGATCCGGATAGGCAAGTGAGCAATGAGACCTTCATTCGCGATACTAGACTGAAGACAACTAGTGTGTTTGATCGTATCTCTGAGACTGATGATCGAGCGGCGGACCCTGCAAGTCAGGGCCGCCGGGCACAATGAATCTTTTAGCCTGGAACTGTCGAGGATTGGGGTTGGACTCGACGGTAGGCGAACTTAGAGACCTGATACGGTCCTACAACCCAGCGGTGGTGTTTTTATGTGAAACAAAAAAGAAGGCTAGTGCAATGGAGAGGCTCAAGTGGAGACTAGGGTTTCGGAGTGGGGTTGCTGTTGATTGTCAGGGTTTAAGTGGTGGACTTGCACTGTGGTGGAGGGAGAATATTACAGTTACTATTCGGCCATGGTGCCAGTATTTTATTGATGCGGAAATAGTAGTGGATGGCAAGACTTGTAGATTCACTGGTTTCTACGGCGAGCCAAAAACTGAATTACGGAAAAAATCCTGGGATGCTCTTCGCTATCTTCGCGCACAGGATGATCTCCCTTGGCTATGTGTGGGTGATTTCAGCGAGATATTAGTGCAATCTGAGCAACGTGGGGGGAACCCTAGGAGTTTCTTACAGATGGAAATGTTCCAAGATAGTTTGTCCGACTGTGGGCTAGCTGACTTGGGCTTTTTTGGGTACCCATACACTTGGGATAACAAACGCGGCGATGAGGAAAACATTCAGGTTCGGCTGGACCGAGCAACATGCAATAGCGGCTTCCTTGGACTCTTCCCGGAGACAAATGTTGAGCATGTAATAACAGAGGAGTCAGACCATGCAGCCCTTATAATCCGAGCCATGGAGACAGCTCCAGGCGGGATCCACAGGGGAGATCGGCCGTTTCGCTTTGAAGAGATGTGGCTCAAGCACGACAGCTATGATGATATGGTGCAAACTGCGTGGGCGGACACAGGCAAGCTCGGAACGGATATTGTGGCGGTATGTGAGAAGCTCAAGAAGGTGTCTGGGGATATGCAAAGATGGGGACGGCGTGTGTTTGGTTCAGTCAGAAGACAAATCTCGAGGCTGAAAGACCAGTTGAGAGATGCGAAGGAGAGGGCGTTGGACACTGGTTCAATGGCCGAAGTACGGGAGATTGAGGAGCAGCTGCGAGTTATTTATGAGAGGGAAGAGATAATGTACAAGCAGCGATCCAGGATTGGTTGGCTCAAAGAAGGCGACCAAAATACTCAATATTTTCAAAATAGAGCATCACACAGAAAGCGGAAAAATACAGTTAGAGCGTTAAGGAGAGATGACGGCATGAAGTGTACTATTGATGAAGATATGAGGGAGATGGCGGCTTCGTTTTACCAGAGCTTGTTTACTTCGGAGGGGTCAACTAATGCTGACCGGCTGCTGCAGCACTTTGAGCATATGATCACTGAAGGCATGAATGACAAGCTTACGGCTGCAATCTCTGATATTGAAATAGAGACAGCTCTATTTCAAATGGGTCCGACAAAAGCGCCCGACCCAGATGGTCTTCCTGCTTTGTTTTATCAACGCCACTGGGCAATTTTACGTGATGATGTGTGCACTGCGGTCAGGGATTTTCTTGCGGGGGTAGCGGCACCAGCCTCGCTTAATGACACGGTAATTGTCATGATCCCAAAAGTCAGCTCACCGGAGCTGTTATCGCAATTTCGTCCCATTAGTCTTTGTAATGTCCTATATAAAATTGCATCCAAGGTTCTTGCGAATAGACTGAAGGGGATTCTACCGGTGCTCATATCTGAGGAACAGAGTGCGTTTGTTCTAGGGAGGCTGATCACGGATAATGTACTCGTTGCATATGAATGTGTGCATGCTATTAGGACTCGCAAGCGAAAGAACCCCCTATGTGCTGTCAAGCTAGATATGATGAAGGCGTACGATAGGGTGGAGTGGGTTTTCCTTGAGCAGATGTTGAGGAAGCTAGGGTTCGCAGATCGCTGGATTGCAATGATTATGAGATGTGTCACCTCTACACGGTTTTCGGTAAGGTTGAATGGGGGTGTTGTTGGGAAACGTAGTAATTTCAAAATTTTCCTACGCACACGCAAGATCATGGTGATGGCATAGCAACGAGAGGGGAGAGTGTTGTCCACGTACCCTTGTAGACCGTAAGCGGAAGCGTTAGCACAACGCGGTTGATGTAGTCGTACGTCTTCACGATCCGGCCGATCCAAGCACCGAACGTCCGGCACCTCCGAGTTCAGCACACGTTCAGCTCGATGACGATCCCCGGGCTCCGATCTAGCAAAGCTTCATGGATGAGTTCCGTCAGCACGACAGCGTGGTAACGATGATGATGTTCTACCGGCGTAGGGCTTCGCCTAAACTCCACGACGATATGACCGAGGTGGAATATGGTGGAGGGGGGCACCGCACACGGCTAAGGCACGATCCGTAGAT
>NC_041385.1:786882072-786888965 GCF_002162155.2 Triticum dicoccoides | reverse complement strand
GCCAGGAGGAGGAGTCCTCCTCCTAGTAGGAGTAGGACTCCTCCTTTCCTACTCCTACTAGGAGGGGAAAGGAAGGGGGAGAGGGGGGAAGGAAAGAGGGGGGCGCCGCCCCCCCTCCTAGTCCAATTCGGACCAGAGGGAGAGGGGGCGCGCGGCCCTTCCTGGCCGCCCCTCTCTCTTCCCACCAAGGCCCATGTGGCCCATTAACTCTCCGGGGGGGTTCCGGTAACCCTCCGGCACTCCGGTTTTCTCCGAAATCACCCGGAACACTTCCAGTGTCCGAATGTAGTCGTCCACTATATCAATCTTTATGTCTCTGCCATTTCGAGACTCCTCATCATGTCCGTGATCACATCCAGGACTCCGAACAAACTTCAATACATCAAAACTTATAAACTCATAATAAAACTGTCATCGTAACGTTAAGCGTGCGGACCCTACGGGTTCGAGAACTATGTAGACATGACCTAGAACTATTCTCGGTCAATAACCAATAGCGGAACCTGGTTGCCCATATTGGTTCCTACATATTCTACGAAGATCTTTATCGGTCAAACCGCATAACAACATATGTTGTTCCCTTTGTCATCGGTATGTTACTTGCCCGAGATTTGATCGTCGGTATCCAATACCTAGTTCAATCTCGTTACCGGCAAGTCTCTTTACTCGTTCCGTAATGCATCATTCCGTAACCAACTCATTTGGTCACATTGCTTGCAAGGCTTATAAAGATGTGCATTACCGAGAGGGCCCAGAGATACCTCTCCGACAATCGGAGTGACAAAACCTAATCTCGAAATACGCCAACTCAACATGTACCTTCGGAGACACCTGTAGTACTCCTTTATAATCACCCAGTTACGTTGTGACGTTTGGTAGTACCCAAAGTGTTCCTCCGGTAAACAGGAGTTGCATATTTCTCATAGTTACAGGAACATGTATAAGTCATGAAGAAAGCAATAGCAATATACTAAACGATCAAGTGCTAGGCTAACGGAATGGGTCATGTCAATCACATCATTCTTCTAATGATGTGATCCCATTAATCAAATGACAACACATGTCTATGGTTAGGAAACATAACCATCTTTGATTAATGAGCTAGTCAAGTAGAGGCATACTAGTGACTATATGTTTGTCTATGTATTCACACCTGTATCATGTTTCCGGTTAATACAATTCTAGCATGAATAATAAACATTTATCTTGATATGAGGAAATAAATAATAACTTTATTATTGCCTCTAGGGCATATTTCCTTCAGTCTCCCACTTGCACTAGAGTCAATAATCTAGATTACATAGTAATGATTCTAACACCCATGGAGTCTTGGTGCTGATCATGTTTTGCTCGTGAGAGTGGCTTAGTCAAGGGTCTGCAACATTCAGATCCGTATGTATCTTGCAAATCTCTATGTCTCCCACTTGGACTTGGTCCCGAATGGAATTGAAGCGTCTCTTGATGTGCTTGGCCCTCTTGTGAAATCTGGATTCCTTTGCCAAGGCAATTGCACCAGTATTGTCACAGAAGATTTTCATTGGTCCCGATGCACTAGGTATGACACCTAGATCGGAAATGAACTCCTTCATCCAGACTCCTTCATTTGTTGCTTCCGAAGCAGCTATGTACTCCGCTTCACATGTAGATCCTGCCACGACGCTTTGTTTAGAACTGCACCAACTTACAGCTCCACCGTTTAATAAAAACACGTATCCGGTTTGCGATTTAGAATCATCCGGATCAGTGTCAAAGCTTGCATCGACGTAACCATTTACGACTAGCTCTTTGTCACCTCCATATACGAGAAACATATCCTTAGTCCTTTTCAGGTATTTCAGGATGTTCTAGACCGCTGTCCAGTGATCCACTCCTGGATTACTTTGGTACCTTCCTGCCAAGCTTATTGCTAAGCATACGTCAGGTCTGGTACACATCATTGCATACATGATAGAGCCTATGGCTGAAGCATAGGGAACATCTTTCATTTTCTCTCTATCTTCTGCTGTGGTCGGGCATTGAGTTTGACTCAACTTCACACCTTGTAGTACGGGCAAGAACCCCTTCTTTGCATGATCCATTTTGAACTTTTTCAAAATTTTATCAAGGTATGTGCTTTGTGAAAGTCCTATTAAGCGTCTTGATCTATCTCTATAGATCTTGATGCCCAATATATAAGCAGCTTCACCAAGGTCTTTCATTGAAAAACTTTTATTCAAGTATCCCTTTATGCTATCAGGAAATTCTATATCATTTCCAATTAATAATATGTCATCTACATATAATATCAGAAATGCTACAGAGCTCCCACTCACTTTCTTGTAAATACAGGCTTCTCCAAAAGTCTGTATAAAACCATATGCTTTGATCCACTATCAAACCATTTATTCCAACTCCGAGATGCTTGCACCAGTCCATAAATGGAACGCTGGAGCTTGCACACTTTGTTAGCACCTTTTGGATCTACAAAACCTTCTGGCTGTATCATATACAACTCTTCTTCCAGAAATCCATTCAAGAATGCAGTTTTGACATCCATTTGCCAAATTTCATAATTATGAAATGCAGCAATAGCTAACATGATTCGGACAGACATAAGCATCGCTACGGGTGAGAAAGTCTCATCGTAGTCAACTCCTTGAACTTGTCGAAAACCTTTCGCAACAAGTCGAGCTTTATAGACAGTTACATTACCATCAGCGTCAGTCTTCTTCTTAAAGATCCATTTATTCTCAATTGCTTGCCGATCATCGGGCAAGTCAACCAAAGTCCATACTTTGTTTTCATACATGGATCCCATCTCAGATTTCATGGCCTCTAGCCATTTTGCGGAATCTGGGCTCATCATCGCTTCCTCATAGTTCGTAGGTTCATCATGGTCTAGTAACATGACTTCCAGAATTGGATTACCATACCACTCTGGTGCGGATCTTACTCTGGTAGACCTACGAGGTTCAGTAGAAACTTGATCTGAAGTTTCATGATCAATATCATTAGCTTCGTCACTAATTGGTGTAGTTGTCACAGGAACCGGTTCTTGTGATGAACTACTTTCCAATAAGGGAGTAGATACAGTTATCTCATCAAGTTCTACTTTCCTCCCACTCACTTCTTTCGAGAGAAACTCCTTCTCTAGAAAGGATCCGATTTTAGCAACGAAAATCTTGCCCTCAAATCTGTGATAGAAGGTGTACCCAATAGTCTCTTTTGGGTATCCTATGAAGACACATTTCTCCGATTTGGGTTCGAGCTTATCTGGTTGAAGTTTCTTCACATAAGCATCGCAGCCCCAAACTTTAAGAAACGACAACTTTGGTTTCTTGCCAAACCACAGTTCATAAGGCGTCGTCTTAACGGATTTTGATGGTGCCCTATTTAACGTGAATGCGACCGTCTCTAAAGCATAACCCCAAAATGATAGCGGTAAATTCGTAAGAGACATCATCGATCGCACCATATCTAGTAAAGTACGATTACGACGTTCGGACACACCATTTCGTTGTGGTGTTCCGGGTGGCGTGAGTTGCGAAACTATTCCGTGTTGTTTCAAGTGTTGACCAAACTCGTAACTCAAATATTCTCCTCCACGATCAGATCGTAGAAATTTTATTTTCCTGTTACGATGATTTTCTACTTCACTCTGAAATTCTTTGAACTTTTCAAATGTTTCAGACTTGTGTTTCATCAAGTAGATATACTCATATCTGCTCAAATCATCTGTGAAGGTGAGAAAATAACGATATCCGCCGCGAGCCTCAACATTTATTGGACCACAAACATCAGTATGTATGATTTCCAACATATCAGTTGCTCGCTCCATCGTTCCGGAGAACGGCGTTTTAGTCATCTTGCCCATGAGGCACGGTTCGCAAGTACCAAGTGATTCATAATCAAGTGATTCCAAAATCCCATCAGTATGGAGTTTCTTCATGCGCTTTACACCGATATGACCTAAACGGCAGTGCCACAAATAAGTTGCACTATCATTATTAACTCTGCATCTTTTGGTTTCAACACTATGAATATGTGTATCACTACTATCGAGATTCAATAAAAATAGACCACTCTTCAAGGGTGCATGACCATAAAAGATATTACTCATATAAATAGAACAACCATTATTCTCTGATTTAAATGAATAACCATCTCGCATCAAACAAGATCCAGATATAATGTTCATGCTTAACGCTGGCACCAAATAACAATTATTTAGGTCTAAAACTAATCCCGATGGTAGATGTAGAGGTAGCGTGCCGACCGCGATCACATCGACTTTGGAACCATTTCCCACACGCATCGTCACCTCGTCCTTAGCCAATCTTCGCTTAATCCGTAGTCCCTGTTTCGAGTTGCAAATATTAGCAACAGAACCAGTATCAAATACCCAGGTGCTACTGCGAGCATTAGTAAGGTAAACATCAATAACATGTATATCACATATACCTTTGTTCACTTTGCCATCCTTCTTATCCGCCAAATACTTGGGGCAGTTCCGCTTCCAGTGTCCAGTCTGCTTGCAGTAGAAGCACTCAGTTTCAGGCTTAGGTCCAGACTTGGGTTTCTTCTCTTGAGCAGCAACTTGCTTCCTGTTCTTTTTGAAGTTCCCCTTCTTCTTCCCTTTGCCCTTTTTCTTGAAACTGGTGGTCTTGTTAACCATCAACAATTGATGTTCCTTCTTGATTTCTACCTCCGCGGCTTTTAGCATCGCGAAGAGCTCAGGAATAGTCTTGTTCATCCCTTGCATATTATAGTTCATCACGAAGCTCTTGTAGCTTGGTGGCAGTGATTGAAGAATTCTGTCAATGACACTATCATCAGGAAGATTAACTCACAGTTGAATCAAGTGATTATTATACCCAGACATTTTGAGTATATGTTCACTGACAGAACTATTCTCTTCCATCTTGCAGCTATAGAACTTATTGGAGACTTCATATCTCTCAATCCGGGCATTTACTTGAAATATTAACTTCAACTCCTGGAACATCTCATATGCTCCATGACGTTCAAAACGTCATTGAAGACCCGGTTCTAAGCCGTAAAGCATGGCACACTGAACTATCGATTAGTCATCAGCTTTGCTCTGCCAGACGTTCTTAATGTCGTCAGTTGCATCAGCAGCAGGCCTGGCACCCAGCGGTGCTTCCAGGACGTAACTTTTCTGTGCAGCAATGAGGATAATCCTCAAGTTACGGACCCAGTCTGTGTAATTGCTACCATCATCTTTCAACTTTGCTTTCTCAAGGAACGCATTAAAATTCAACGGAACAACAGCACGAGCCATCTATTTACAAACAAACATAGACAAGCAAAATACTATCAGGTACTAAGTTCATGATAAATTTGAGTTCAATTAATCATATTACTAAAGAACTCCCACTTAGACAGACATCTCTCTAGTCATCTAAGTGATCATGTGATCCAAATCAACTAAACCATGTCCGATCATCACGTGAGATGGAGTAGTTTCAATGGTGAACATCAATATGTTGATCATATCTACTATATGATTCACGCTCGACCTTTCGGTCTCCGTGTTCCGAGGCCATATCTGTATATGCTAGACTCGTCAAGTATGACCTGAGTATTCCGCGTGTGCAACTGTTTTGCACCCGTTGTATTTGAACGTAGAGCCTATCACACCCGATCATCACGTGGTGTCTCAGCACGAAGAACTTTCGCAAAGGTGCATACTCAGGGAGAACACTTCTGATTATTAGTGAGAGATCATCTTAAAATGCTACCGTCAATCAAAGCAAGATAAGATGCATAAAGGATAAACATCACATGCAATCAATATAAGTGATATGATATGGCCATCATCATCTTGTGCTTGTGATCTCCATCTTCGAAGCACCGTCGTGATCACCATCGTCACCGGCGCGACACCTTGATCTCCATCGTAGCATCATTGTCGTTACGCCATCTATTGTTTCTACGACTATCGCTACCGCTTAGAGATAAAGTAAAGCAATTACAGGGCGTTTGGATTTCATACAATAAAGCGACAACCATATGGCTCCTGCCAGTTGCGGATAACTTCGGTTACAAAACATGATCATCTCTTACAATATAATATAGCATCACGTCTTGACCATATCACATCACAACATTCCCTGCAAAAACAAGTTAGACGTCCTCTACTTTGTTGTTGCAAATTTTACGTGGCTGCTATGGGCTTTAGCAAGAACCGTTCTTACCTACGCATAAAAACCACAACGATAGTTCGTCAAGTTGGTGCTGTTTTAACCTTCGCAAGGACCGGGCGTAGCCACACTCGATTCAGCTAAAGTGAGAGAGACAGACACCCGCCAGCCACCTTTAAGCACGAGTGCTCGTAACGGTGAAACCAGTCTCGTGTAAGCGTACGCGTAATGTCGGTCCGGGCCGCTTCATCTCACAATACCGCCGAACCAAAGTATGACATGCTGGTAAGCAGTATGACTTGTATCGCCCACAACTCACTTGTGTTCTACTCGTGCATATAACATCAACGCATAAAACCTAGGCTCGGATGCCACTGTTGGGGAATGTAGTAATTTTAAAATTTTCCTACGCACACGCAAGATCATGGTGATGGCATAGCAACGAGAGGGGAGAGTGTTGTCCACGTACCCTTGTAGACCGTAAGCGGAAGCGTTAGCACAACGCGGTTGATGTAGTCGTACGTCTTCACGATCCGACCGATCCAAGCACCGAACGTACGGCACCTCCGAGTTCGGCACACGTTCAGCTCGATGACGATCCCCGGGCTCCGATCCAGCAAAGCTTCGGGGATGAGTTCCGTCAGCACGACGGCGTGGTGACGATGATGATGTTCTACCGGCGCAGGGCTTCGCCTAAACTCCGCGACGATATGACCGAGGTGGAATATGGTGGAGGGGGGCACCGCACAC
>NC_041385.1:786868249-786881808 GCF_002162155.2 Triticum dicoccoides | reverse complement strand
CCCCCCCCCCTCCCCCTCCTAGTCCAATTCGGACCAGAGGGAGAGGGGGCGCACGGCCCTTCCTGGCCGCCCCTCTCTCTTCCCACCAAGGCCCATGTGGCCCATTAACTCTCCGGGGGGTTCCGGTAACCCTCCGGCACTCCGATTTTCTCTGAAATCACCCGGAACACTTCCAGTGTCCGAATATAGTCGTCAAATATATCAATCTTTATGTATCGACCATTTCGAGACTCCTCGTCATGTCCGTGATCATATCCGGGACTCCGAACAAACTTCGGTACATCAAAACTTATAAACTCATAATAAAACTGTCATCGTAACGTTAAGCGTGCGGACCCTACGGGTTCGAGAACTATGTAGACATGACCTAGAACTATTCTCGGTCAATAACCAATAGCGGAACCTGGATGCCCATATTGGTTCCTACATATTCTACGAAGATCTTTATCGGTCAAACCGCATAACAACATACGTTGTTCCCTTTGTCATCGGTATGTTACTTGCCCGAGATTTGATCGTCGGTATCCAATACCTAGTTCAATCTCGTTACCGGCAAGTCTCTTTACTCGTTCCGTAATGCATCATTCCGTAACCAACTCATTTGGTCACATTGCTTGCAAGGCTTATAAAGATGTGCATTACCAAGAGGGCCCAGAGATACCTCTCCGACAATCGGAGTGACAAAACCTAATCTCGAAATATGCCAACTCAACATGTACCTTCGGAGACACCTGTAGTACTCCTTTATAATCACCCAGTTACGTTGTGACGTTTGGTAGTACCCAAAGTGTTCCTCCGGTAAACGGGAGTTGCATATTTCTCATAGTTACAGGAACATGTATAAGTCATGAAGAAAGCAATAGCAATATACTAAACGATCAAGTGCTAGGCTAACGGAATGGGTCATGTCAATCACATCATTCTTCTAATGATGTGATCCCATTAATCAAATGACAACACATGTCTATGGTTAGGAAACATAACCATCTTTGATTAATCAGCTAGTCAAGTAGAGGCATACAAGTGACTATATATTTGTCTATGTATTCACACATGTATCATGTTTCCGGTTAATACAATTCTAGCATGAATAATAAACATTTATCATGATATGAGGAAATAAATAATAACTTTATTATTGCCTCAAGGGGGCTCGGCAAGGAGACCCGCTATCTCCATACCTCTTCTTGTTTTGCGTAGAGGGCTTTTCGGCGCTGCTGAAGAACGCTCAGATGGAGAACAAGATCAAAGGGGTGTCGTTTGGGAGCACTGGCCCCCACGTCACACACCTGCTATTTGCGGATGACAGTATTGTTTTCTTGGAGGGCTCCCAAGATTCGATGCACACTTTGAGAAGTATCCTGGCTGATTATGAGGTGGCATCAGGACAGAAGGTAAACCTACAAAAATCATCTATATTTTTTGGTAAGGGTTGCAGGCAGGAGGACAAGGAAGGACTCAAGCAAGCTATTGGCATTACCTCTGAAGCCTTAAGTGAACGTTACCTCGGTTTACCAACACTGGTTGGGAGATCAAAAGAGGGCACGTTTAAATATGTAAAGGAATGCGCAACAGGCAAGGTCTCTGGATGGAAGGGACAAGGTTTGTCAAAGGTAGCAAGAGAAGTCCTAGTTAAATCTGTACTTCAAGCTACTCCTACTTTCACTATGAGCTATTTTCAACTCACAAAGAAAATGTGCGGGAACCTGAAATCAATCTCTTCAAAATTCTGGTGGGGTGCAGCAAATGGTGAAAGGAAAGTACATTGGATTTCTTGGGATAAGATGTGCAGGGCAAAGAGGGAGGGGGCATGGGTTTCCGGGATCCGGAGGTGTTCAACCAAGCATTGTTGGCTAAACAGGCGTGGAGAATCTTGCAGAACCCTACCTCTCTCTGCGCCCGAGTTCTTAAAGCACGGTATTTCTCTGAGGGATCAATTATGACATCTACGTGCCCAAGTGGGGGATCATACACCTTTCGAAGCATTTTGCATGGACGGGATTTGCTGCGGGAAGGACTTGTCTGGAGGATAGGTGATGGATCATCCATCAATGTACACCATGATAATTGGATTCCGCGGCAAGGGAGTCTTAAACCAGTGGGTCAAGTTTACGTACAGGGAATCACCAAGGTGGCTGACTTACTTACTACTGATGGTACTCGATGGGATGAAGCAAAGGTTGATGAAATGTTCACAGCTGATGATGCATGTGATATAAAGCAGATAGTGGTGGGCGGCCTGGGTAGAAGTGATTATCTGGCATGGAATTTCATGAAGAATGGACAATTCACAGTCAAATCAGCATACCACTTAAGGATGAGCATGAAGGGGGCGAGGACTGGACAGCCGGGATCCTCGTCTTCGCTCAGGATGCACAAAACTTGGTTGTCACTATGGAACACCGATGCACCAAATAAGGCGAAGATCCATACGTGGCGGTTGATGCGAAATGGTTTGGCTGTTGGAGATGAACTATATAAGCGTAGGATAAAAGGTGGTGTGTCTTGCGTGGCTTGTGGGAGAGAGGAGTCAGTATACCACCGGTTTTGGGCCTGCCCGCACTCAAAAGCTGTTCTGGAGGGCGCTAAGAGAGGAGTTGATGGCACCTGTAGTCATTCCGCCAGAGATGGATGGAACCTTTACAAGCATTTCTTCTTGGATGAAGGACTGGGTCGCTGATGCTAATGACGAAGAACGCGAGACAATGATCCAGGCGCTATATGGGATGTGGCTGGCAAGGAACGAGGCGAGGGACGGTAAGCGTATTGCGGACGCACGAACCATTGCTGAGAGAGTGGTCTCACACATGAATCAATGGAGAGAGGTACATCCGAAAACTGCCAGAGAAAACAAGCCGACGCAGGTAGAGAAGTGGAAACCGCTTGACTTGGGTTGGATAAAGGCGAATGCGGACGGTGCTACAACAAAACTCAGATCAAAGGGGGCTGGAGGAGTGGTCCTACGAGACCATGAAGGTGCGTATCGGGGAGGGGCTTGTGTGTTTCTTCCCAGCATATCCGGCCCAGAGCTCCTGGAAGTAATGGCCAGCCGGCGGGCGGTGCAACTTGCTATACAGCAAGGTTTTCAGAGAGTTCATCTAGAGCTTGACAGTAAGGAGGTTGTGGCAATGCTCAATGGCAGGAGCAAGAATCTAGTTGCGGTTGGGCCTCTTGTTGAAGAGATCAAGGAGCTACTTCAGACAAGACAGGACTACAAGGTGAGCTGGGTGCGAAGATCAGCAAATGGTGCGGCGCACAGACTAGCAAAAGAGGGTATTGGCATTGAAATGAATAAAGAGTGGCTTGATATGCCACCTGAATGTATTCTGCAGTGTGTTGCAGATGAAATTCCGGGTGTTGGTTAATTCTTGCAGCTAGTGCAGAGGAGACGTGAGTTTTTTGCTTAATTCCTGCAGTTAGTGCAGATGATACTTTCAGGTTTTGTGGACTTGGTTTGTTTTATTTCAATAAATGCCTTACCCCTCAAAAAAAACGAGTAGGAATTTCCCCACTGTCGTTGTCGGTCGTTGTGCATTACGCATTATTTCCCGTTTATTCTCTTTCCGTTGCGAGCATTGCATTGTTTGTAGTTTATTGCTATATTTTATTAGTTTCCTTTGTTTCTGTTTTTTCTATAGGTGTTTTGAGCCACCATGGAACAAGCACTATGAAAAGGTCAAGGTTGGATCAATGCGGAGGACTGCTAGTCACCAGCTTAGTCATTTTGATGTGTCAAATATGACATGTTCAAAGTTCTCAAATTGAATCTCCAATACCACAAGGGCATTGGGGTCATTCATATGAATCCAACAAGCCCAGGAACATCAGAATCGGAGTTAGTATAAAGAAATAACGGGCAAAATACTAAACTGCTCCTGAAGGTCCTGAGTTACAAGATGGTTTCTCGTACGACCATGTTCGGACACGCGATTCTATTTGGTCTTCATTTGTTCCCACGATATTTCCTTGGCCACCAAGGGAGGTATTGGGACTGGATTTGGCTCATCTAGACCCAAAAAGGCCTCCTATATATACACCTCCAACCCTAGTTGCCGACTATCATCATCTTACGAACGTTCATATCACCATATCTATCTCCCGAATTGCTCCAAGACTACCACCATAGAAGAAGGGCCAAGATCAAGGAGAAGGAAGAGGAGGCTTCGCCACCGTGCCATGCCACCCTTCGGTGCAGTGCCATCTCCACCGTCGCCACTCCATCGGTGCCATCTCCATCAACATCACTATGTCCTTCTCCTTCCCCTCATCAACACCACTATGTCCTCCTTCCCCAGACTTGATCGGCTTGTACCCTGACTCTTTCTTTTATGTTTATCATCTAAAATTCCAAATGAACTATGCATTTTATTGTTTTTTAATTGTTTGCCGGGTGTCTTGTAAAAAACACTCGGTAGAGACTGACACTCGGCAAAGAACCTTCTTTTGTCTAGTGTTTTTTGTTTGATGACTGTACCACTCGACAAAGTTTCTATTTGCCGAGTACAATTTTTCGCTCGGTGGTTTATTTTTTGAGGAAAAGCCATCATGGTGGTTTATATTTCATGCGCAAAAAATGATACATCATTTGTTAATTCATCTACTAGAAACCCTGGAGCTTTCGATTTCCGAACAATTGTATGAGAGAACTCCGAGTTTCTAGCCAATACATAATACAAGTAAAATTTCTAGCAAGAAAAGAACATTCTTCATAAATTGCGGCTGGCCGGGCCCAGCGAATTACCACCCCTTGCATGACTTCGATGAACTCCATGCAGTCGGACTCGACGCAAATTTTATTGCACCCAACTTCATTTACGAGTAAGAGCCCATCTCCACAAAGGGGTATCACTGCATGAAGCCGCGACCAAGAAACCAGCTTCATCTCGTAAAAAACAGTCCGCAAACAGCCCGACATTCGGCACCATGTCTTTTTAGAAGAACAGGCTTATTATTACATGCAGTAGTCGAATAATACACCGTCGATAAAAAAAGGCTTATTATTATTACAGGGAGTGGTCGAATGATATACCGTAGATAAACAAAGAGGCCTCATAAACAAACTTGTTATTACAGGCAGTGACAGTTCTAAGCGCTTCGAGTGAAATTGAATCTGCTGCAATCCATATAGTGTGGCAGGCTAGCAGCCTGAGAAACCCGAGCCGCTTCTTCTCCATGTCGAAGTCGAGCACGAGCTCCTCCAACTGGGCTCCTCCGAGTATCACCGCCGGCGCCCTGCCGGCGCCGGCATCCACCCCCTTCATCTCCACGAACCCAACGCACGCCGTCCCCGGCTTGACGTCCACCATGAAGTTTTTCCCAGTCATCCACCAGTCACTCCCGCCGTCGAGCGCCAGCCCGACGTTCGGCACCCAGTACCCGCCGGGGTTGTTGCCCAGCGACTTCGTGTCGTAGCACAGCTCGAACGGCGCCACAGGCTTCACGGCGCGCGCCACGGGCGCTCCGTTGGCAGGCTGCGCCGCTAGGGCCTTGGTGAACGCGTCCACCAATGGGCGGTACACGTCCCGGCGGAGCATGGCGTAGGGCAGCCTCGTGCTGAGCATCACGAGCGCGCGCTCTGAGACGGAGACGCGGGTGTCCTCCACTTGGATGGCCTTGACGGAGATGTAGTGCGCGGGGCTGCCGCCCTTGGTGACGAGCGGCGTGTACGGCATCGACCGCGTCAATTGCGGCCACGGGAGCGGGCCGCCGCCGAAGATGGCCGCGCCAGGGCCGCCGCTGGGGAGGCAGAGGAGGAACTTGTTGTCGACCTTCTGGGTGGACGCCACCTGAGCCGGCAGCGCCAGGCCGGAGCCCCCGAGCCCGGCCACGCCAGTGGAGCCCCGGGGCAGCGACGCCAGGAGCTTCCTCGGCGCGCACGCCGCCAGGACCCGGACGTTCACCTCGCTCACCGGGTAATTCCCGGTGGTGGTGCTGGCTACGAGCGTCGTGCGGGCGAGGCTCCCGGCGGCGCAGGCGCCGGTGACCGGGTTGTATGGGTACGCCTTGCACGGCTTGTGGTGCCTGTCGCTGCCGCAGCTGGACGCGGGGCAGCCCGGGGCCGGGTAGGCGTTGGCGAGGAGGCAGGTGGGGCTACTGCACGGGATGTCTGTCGGCAGATCGCCGCGCTGGCACGTGGACCAAACGAGCGGGCCGGCGATGTCAAGGACGAGGCTGGCGCCCTGGTGGAAGGGGATTGTGTAGAGGGAGGTGGTGGGGTCCTTGGTGACCGGTGCGAGCACCGGAAGACGTTGGCACGACGCCAGCGCAACGAGTGAGGTGGCCAGGACGAGGAGGAGCAGTCGTGCCATCTTTGCTTGCACAGATGGGCAGTGGAATACTCTTGTTTGTCAGAGTGGAACTGGATGTCTGGATCGACGCGTGTGCGTCTCATTTATATAGTGGGTTGGGTTCTACCGAGCGAGCAAGTACGATCTCTGCACACCGCAAGATATGCATGCAATGTGCGTAGACAAACCATGCTTGACCCTACGCGTCGACCAGCTCAAGAAAAGTATACTCGCATGCACGTGCGTTTGGAGCCCACTACCCACCAGATTGTTCGTTCTCTTGTAACCGCCACACTCTCGCTCTCTCGTCGCTTCCGATGTGCAGCAGCCGAGCAAAAGCAGGGCCTGCAGAAATTGACTAGCACTTCTCTCGTGCAGCGACCAGCGAGAGAAGGCCGCCGACTAGGAAACTTTACGTCGTTTACGAAGTGTACACGTCATCCTCACACGTGTTCTCTGCGTTTTTTCATGATAATATATGTCTCATTTATATCATAAGGATTATAATGCAAACCACGTACATACCGAGTACCGACCTGACAAAACTAAAAAGACAGCAGAACGCTAGCCTTTGCACACAGAAACATCAGCCAAGAAGTAAAATTACAAACAAGACGGAAGAATCGTCTGAGTTTGACACCAACGCCCGTCACTTGCCTCTGGCACCACCATAGCAGCCACCAAAGAAGAAAATGACGGATCACCTCCACACCCGAGCTCGACGCGGCTCCGTCGCTGATATGCAGTTTTGCGGACCTCCAAGGTGGCTCGCCAATAAAGGCGAAGCCATTGCTGTCGTGGTCCTAGGGCTGACAGTAGAAAGGGGGATAGGTATGGAGAGGCAAGATCTTAGCTATGCTGAAGATGTACACACGAGGTTTACGAGTTCAGGCCCTTCTCAGAGGAAGTAATAGCCCTACGTCTCGGTGCCCGGAGGCGGTCGATTGGATTATGTGTGTTGTATTACAGGGGGTGCGACCCTTGTGCAAGAGGAGGAGGGTGGCTTATATAGAGTGCCAGGACCCCTGCCCGCCTCCATTATAAGGGGCTTAATGTACATAAAGTAAGGGGCGTTACTGGTAACGCCAGCCTTAAACACTCTTAATGCTTATAAAGGGTAAGGAGTGAGTGTCTGGCCGTTGCGTGATCTTCCGACTCCCGGTCTTTCGCTAGGTCGAGTGACTCTTCATATGGTCGAGTGACGGTAGGGAGGAGGACCGTCGAGTGATGTGGTCGTCGAGTGGATTGCACTCGACGCATTCGACCAGGGCTCTCCTCACTACTAGGGAAAACCTTATACACAAAATCTTAGCAGCAGCGCGGCACAAAAAGAAGTGCTACTGCTAATTAGCAGTAGCGCGGGTTTTTAACCCTCGCTACTACTAAGTTGATAGTAGTAGCGCGGGTTTTTAACCCTCGCTACTACTAAGCGGTCTCTACCGTGCCCACCGACACATGCCATAGTAGTAGCAAGGGGTATAAACCCGCGCTACTACTAAGTTGATAGTAGTAGCGCGGTTTTATACCCCTCGCTACTACTAAGTACGAGGTAGGTGAAGTCGCCATATCCTCGGCCGAATCCCCATCTCCTCCCCCAAATCCCTCCTCTCTTCCACCACTCACTCCTCTCACTTTCCATACGCTCTCACATGGACCTCTTGCCCATGCACCCATCCTCCTCCATGGCGCCGAAAGAGGCCGCCGCCTCGCACCACCGGCGTCTAGGAACTCGCCGGTCTTCCACCGACATCTAGGAGGCCGCCGCCCCGCGCCACCACACCGGAGCACCTCGCCACCGGTGACTAGCTCCGCTGCTTCCTACATCACCTTCCTCTCTCCCTCGGTTTTCCTTTTCTCTCTCTCCCTCTAGTTTGACTCACCCTCCCATGTCCATGCCCGTGCAGGTCGTCGCCATGGATGACCCGGAGTTATCTGGCATGGTCGGGAAGAGAAGCCCCACGCCGCGGCCTGGCTCTGCCATAGAAACAGGCCCTCTCCAACAGCCACTGCTGGATCTGGTCTTTCATTGTCCGTTCATGCCTCCGGCGACGCCAATCATCGCTAGATCTTACCATTGCTGCAATTGACAGCACGCACGGGATCGAGATTTTTTTTGTTTTTGAAAGTAATAGCAGTAGCGCGGGGTATAAGACTCGCTACAGCTAATTAGTAGTAGCGCTGTTTGCAACGCACGCTACAGCTAACCATGTATAGCAGTAGCGTGTGTCAACACGCACTACTGCTACAAGTTAGTTGTGGCGCCATATCAATAGCGCGGGCACCCGCGCTACTGATACACCCAAAATCGCGATGCTGCTAGGCTTTTCCCTAGTAGTGCCTGTTGTCTCTTGGTCTTTTTATCTTCCAGGGTAGTGACCTTGGGTAGGACGTATAGGTCAGGCCTATGATCCTACCCTAGGTCTGTATCCTTGTCAGTAGCCCCCGAATGGATTAAGGTGCGAGTGGAAAGTAGGATAAAGTTGGACCTATTCTGAGCTTTGTGCCTTCGCGAGTGTTTCCTGCAAGACTGAACGCCCGCGTTGCTACTTTAGTGTCGACTCGGTCGTCTTGATCCATTCAGAGAGCTGTCGATTGAACTGGTGACCCCATGCGTCGAGTGTTGTGTTGGAGCGCGCGATCTTGGGCACGATTGTTTGCGGTGAATCTCGGATTTCGCGGGATACGAAATTTCGGGGAAGTGTGCGTGCTGGAGAGCGCAGAAACTGGCGGTCCGGATAAGTAGCGATGCCTCGATCACCGCGCCGCCTTTTTCGCCACATACGTTGCGCGCAATTGTAGCAGGATTTGATGGGATTGCTCGGCCCCACGCGTCAGTCACTCAGAAGTGACCCTTTATAAGGCGACGGGACCGGGGGCGCTTGCACTGTGCACGCCTGCTTCTTCTTCTTTCTTCTCCGTTTCTCTGCCGCGTCCAGCGCCTCCGCTCCTGACACTGCTGCTCTCTCGCCATGGTGAAGGACAAGACGGCGGCGCTAGATCGCGCTAAGAAGGAGACGGGGGCGGCGAAGGGCAAGAAGCAGGGCCGTGGATCGTCATCGCGCGCGGGGCTGCCGCCGGGCTAGATCTAGGGCGATTGGATCCGGTCTTCGGTATGGCAGGAGGATCTGGCCGAACTGGAGGAGTCCGGGCTGATTGCCAAGGGAGCGGCGAGGTTGCCGAAGGGGGAGACGGAACCGCAACCTTGACCGAGTGAGTGTGTCCTGCTTGCCACTCACGTAGACCGGGGTTTCTCGCTCCCCCCGCACCCTTTCTTTCGTGGGTTTTTGAACTTCTTCGGTGCACAGCTCCACCACTTTTCCCCCAACACCATCACGTACCTAGCTGCATTTGTGTCGATGTGCGAGAACTTCTTAGGGTGTCGACCGCACTGGGGTCTCTTCAAACACATCTTCACCATTCGCTCCCAGTCGGTAAAAAAGGCGAAGTCGAGTGACTGAAAACTCATGTTATCCAGATGTGCGGGAGTCTAGGTATCCAAAAGAGGAATAAGAGCGCTTTCCCTACTGTGACTCTTCCTGAATCTGTTAGGGGTTGGCAGTCGTCCTGGTTCTATTTCCAGGACGTTGCGGCTCCAAGTCAGTCGACCGGTCTTCCTCCTTTTTCATTCGACCGTGTCCAGACTCCCGCTCCACTGAAAGTTACTGCTGCTGAGACCATGGAAACGAGGATGTTGGTAGACTGAGTGGTCCAGCTCATCAATGATGGCGTTACTGGCTTGGACTTGCTGGAAGTGTTCCACAGTCGGCGCATCCAGCCTCTCCAGGCCCGCGATCACCCAATGTGGTTGTATTCCGGACCGGACGACACCGCTAGGGTCCATCCAGAAGAAGTGTTGCTCGAAACCGTAGCCTTGTGGTTGAAGGGTATCACGGGCAACCAAGACAACCCTAGAGGATCCAGGCGAGTCGTCCCTTTCGGTGATGACAACCCACCCGACAAGGTACATTCTCTGTTCCGACTATTTTCCGCTCGTGTTCTGACTGTACTTGATGTTGGCTGACTCTTGCTTCGATCGATTTGCTTTGCAGGTATTCACTGAGATGCATTCAATGCCCAACGGCGAACAGGCTTTGGCGCAGGACCAGGAGGGGGAGGATAGTGCAGAGGAGAGTGGCGAGTGGGAGTCCCTGGGAGAAGAGGAGGAGGAGGAGAGAGAGGAGTCAGACGAGGAGGAAGAGGTCGACTCGCTGCCGCGCTCTGAACGTCGATCCAAACAGCAACATGATCCGTCTGGCGGGCGTGGGAAAAGTGTGGCCCCGAGTGCCACTACCCAGAAACGCACTCGGACGTCGACTCCGGAGTCGACGGAGAAGGTGGCCAAGCAGCCTAAAGTTTCTCCTCCCAAGGCCCGGAAGACACTGCCACGAATCAAGATGGACGTCCCTGTCGCTTCGGGGTGAGTATCTTGCTTGCATTTTTGTAAGTCGACTGAAGACTTTCTTGTTCTGACCCACTAACTCATGTGTGTTTCCAGCCCCATCTCTGCTGCCACTGACATGGACATTGACAAGGCGCCAGGAGACAAAGAAGCCACCTCACGAGTTGGTAAGTCTGATCGGCCAAGCTTCGTTGAATCGTGTAGACTGTCAATAGATAGAGTTTCTGACATTTTCTCCTTTTCTGTAGTTCTGCAAGAAGTTGTTGTGCTCCCTGATGACGAAGAAGAAGTGCCTCTACAGGAGAGGAAGAGGAGGAGTGGGAGTGCTGGCAAGAGGAGGCTTGAGGTTCAGATTCCTCAGTCGACGACGGCGCTCGAGGTGGTGGTCGAACGCTCTGGAGAGCATGTTCGGACCAGCGTCACATTCGCCAGCCCGCTGACGACTGATCGTCCGGCGGGCTCGACCACACCGACTCATGCTGCCCCAATGCAGCTCCACGCCTCCGACCCAGCGAATACCTCGGTTGCTCTGCAGCCATCACTTTTTGCTGCGTATCAGACTCCGGATGACTCGCCGAGTGCTGCTAGGGAAGCTCTGCACCAGGTGAACCTTGTCATGGAGCAGGTGAAGGTGGTGCACGAGCCCAGCCAAGTGGCTTACAACGCCAGTACTGCCCTTCAGGCCAATGTTCAGGTCAGCAAAACTCCGACTGAACTTTCGAATGTTATCTTGTATCTGATCACCCACTGGGGTGTTTCTTTGCTTAGAGCTTTGAAAAATTTCCATTGCACTCGACTTGAGTAGAATCTTAGTAGACTTTCTGAACTCACGCTGGGCAGACCCTGCTGAGTATTGATCTGAACCAGTGGGGGCACGCTAAGTGCACCCACTGGGTGTAGTCCCCGAGACCACGGTCGACTGCTGGTAGTCGACTGAGGTCTTAGAATGTATCTGTTTTTTTGAACTCACGATGGGCAGACCCTGCTGAGTATTGTTCTGAACCAGTGGGGGCATGCTAAGTGCACCCACTGGGTGTAGTCCCCGAGACTACTTGTTGGATATTTGATTCGACAGTAGTCTTAGAATAGCTTCTCTCCGTCGATTGTCTTTTATTTCTTGTCGACTGACATGGCACTTTTGCTGACTATAGAGGTCTTGTGATCTTGGAGCTCGTCTTTCCGAGTTAAGGAAGAAGCATATCAGCGTTGAACTTGACCTTGAACTTGCTAAGAAGAATCTCAAGACTGCTCAAGAAGAGACGGCTATCATGGGAGGTAACCATTCGACCGTTTCGTCTGCTTAGTAGACTTTTCGCTGCTTTTCATTCAGTCTCTTTGAACCGAGTGACTTCACATAAGCAGATGTGCGTAGTGAAAATCGCCAACTTCAGGCTCGTCTGAAGAGTGTTGTTTCTTTAGAGAGAATGAAGGAGGCGTTGGAGAAGAAGGACCAGGACCTGGCTGCTGCTCAAAAAGAGGACACTTGCGGACCAGAAGACGACACTTGCGGACCAGAAGCTGGCTTCAATCGGCAAGTTGGAGGATGAGAATGCGAAATTGAAGACGGCCGTCTCAGACGCCAATCGTGAAGTTGAGAAACTGAGGAAGGACAAGGAGAACTTGACCGCTGAAGTTGATGGTCTCAGGACCAAGACGGGCAAGCTAGAGTCTCATTTGGAACAACTTGCGGCGAAGCTTGTCTTGAAGCTTGAAGGTATGACTGTTCAGTTAGATAGCTATCGTCGACTGAGATTTGCAATACTGTCGACTCATTGTTTATTGTGATGGAACAGAACTCTGTCAGGTCTCGACCCTATCAACTGTCCCATGAAAGATGAAGTTGCGATGAACTTGCTTCGACTGGAATCACGCTTTGACGGTGTTGTCGACTATCTGGCTCGGCTGAAGGCCGCGATGGCCCGAGTGGACGCCGAACTCTGGCCTCAGGCAGAACTTCCTCAAAGTCTCGAGTCGCTGATGACTCGACTCAACCAAATCCCTGACCGAGTGCAAGAGTGGAAGAAGTCTTCTACCCGGTGTGGCGCTGACGTCACCTTGTCCCTGGTTCGCGTGCACTGCAAGGAGGCTAAAGAAGAGAAGCCGGCGGCCCTCAAGGTGGCAAATACTAAGAAGCACTCTTTCCAAGTCTTCATGGACACCTTCCTCGAGGCAGCCACTCGCATTGCCGACAGCATCGATCTTGACAGCTTCTGTGATCCGGCCAGTCCTTCTCCCGCCGAGTGATTGAAAAAACATTATGCCTCACCTTTATTTGCCTCGGGATGCCGAGTGCTTTTGTAACCATTAAACTCCTCCGGGTCTGGTGCCCGAGTACTTTTAATCTGCGGTTAGGGAACTCTGGATTTATCTTTTAATATGTTGGGTTTATCTTCCAGTGAAGTCTGCTCTTCACTTGGATCGGTTTTGTCATCACTTGATGCAGGTGCTGAAGATGGGTCAGCAGTAGACCTGTTGACGATCCCTTGGTAGCACTGATCAGCTCATCAGCAAGGTACTCAGCAATGGTCTTGATGTTCTTGTCATCAGCGAGGGACCAATCGTTGGGTGCACACAATCTCGTCCTTCTTCTTGACGGTGCAGCCCCCAGGTGGGGGGGGGTGTGGGCAACCAGCGGCCTCACTCACCACTCGGTATGATTTTTCAAACTTAGGCGAGCACTGGGCTGCAGCTAAGCCTCCGAGCGGGAGGGTCGCTCGCCACTCGGTAGGATTTTACAAACTTAGGCGAGCGCTGGGCTGCAGCTAAGCCCCCGAGTGGGAGGGTCGCTCACCACTTGGTAGTATTTTTCAAACTTAGGCAAGCACTCGGCTGCAGCTAAGCCTCCGAGCGGTAGGGTTGCTCGCCACTCGATA
>NC_041385.1:786867566-786868239 GCF_002162155.2 Triticum dicoccoides | reverse complement strand
ATCCCGTTATCAACGACATCCAATGTCCATAGTCAGGAAACCATGACTATCTGTTGATCACAACGAGCTAGTCAACTAGAGGCTCACCAGGGACATATTGTGGTCTAAGTATTCACACGTGTATTACGATTTCCGGATAATACAGTTATAGCATGAATAAAAGACATTTATCATGAACATTGAAATATAATAATACTTTTATTATTGCCTCTAGGGCATATTTCCAACAGGTTGCTCACCACTCAGTAGGATTTTTCAAACTTAGGCGAGCACTGGGTTGCAGCTAAGCCTCCGAGTGGGAGGGCCGCTCACCACTCGGTAGGATTTTTCAAACTTAGGCGAGCACTGGGCTGCAGCTAAGCCCCCGAGTGGGAGGGTTGCTCACCACTCGGTAGGATTTTTCAAACTTAGGCGAGCACTGGGCTGCAGCTAAGCCTCCGAGTGGGAGGGTCGCTCACCACTCGGTAGGAGTTTTCAAACTTAGGCGAGCACTGGGCTGCAGCTAAGCCCCCGAGTGGGAGGGTTGCTCACCACTCGGTAGGATTTTTCGAACTTAGGCGAGCACTGGGCTGCAGCTAAGCCTCCGAGTGGGAGGGCTGCTCACCACTCGGTAGGATTTTTATCACTTAGGCGAGTACTGGACTGCAGCTAAGCCCCCGAGTGGGAGGCGGAC
>NC_041385.1:786852166-786867405 GCF_002162155.2 Triticum dicoccoides | reverse complement strand
TCGGTAGGATTTTTCAAACTTAGGTGAGTGCTGCTCACCACAATCTCGTCCTTCTTCTTGACGGTGCAACCCCCGGGGGGTTGCCGTTTGGGAGGACTTTTTATTACTTAGGCGAGTACTGGACTGCAGCTAAGCCTCCGAGTGAGAGACAGACTCACCACTCGATAGGATTTTTTCTAACTTAGGCGAGCACTGGGCTGCAGCTAAGCCCCCGAGTGGGAGGCAGACTCACCACTCGGTAGGATTTTTCAAACTTAGGCGAGCACTGGGCCACAGCTAAGCCCCCGAGTGGGAGGCAGACTCACCACTTGGTAGGATTTTTCAAATTTAGGCGAGCACTGGGCTGCAGCTAAGTCCCCGAGTGGGAGGCAGACTCACCACTCGGTAGGATTTTTATAACTTCATCTTAGGCGAAACAGATTCGCAGCTAAGGCAACACATACAAAAGAAATAAACAACAATCATTCGGAAGACTGTAAAATTATGTCTTTTGATAATCAAACTAAGAGGTACGTCTTATTACATCAGTCTAAATACTTAAGAGTAAAAAGGGCGGAGCATTTCCGCATTCCAGACGCGTGGTTCATCTTTGTTGTGCTCGACGTTGAAGAGACGGTATGCCCCGTTGTGGAGCACCTTGGTAAACACGAAAGGGCCTTCCCAAGCGGGGCGACCTTGTGTGGCTTCTGCTGATCCACTCGGAGGACCAAGTCCCCTTCCTGGAATTCACGACCCCTTACGTTCATGGCATGGAATCGACGCATGTCTTGCTGATAAATGGTCGATCGGATCAAGGCCATCTCTCTATCTTCCTCCAGGAGGTCAACTGCATCTTGTCGAGCTTGCTCTGCTTCTTCTTCTGAGAAGAGTTCGACTCAGGGAGCGTTGTGGAGCAAATCACTCGGCAAAACGGCTTCGGCTCCGTAGACTAAAAAGAATGGAGTCCGTCCAGTCGACCGATTGGGGGTGGTCCTCAGCCTCCAAAGCACTGATGGGAGCTTGTCGACCCAAGCTCCTGCCGCGTGCTTGAGGTCACGCATTAACCGGGGCTTCAGTCCTTTGAGAATCAATCCATTCGCTCGCTCAGCCTGCCCATTCAACTAGGGACGGGCGACCGAAGCGTAATCGACCCTCGTGCCTTGGGAAGCACAAAAAGCTTTGAACTCATCAGAGTTGAAGTTTGATCTGTTATCAGTGATGATGTTGTGTGGTACGCCATATCTGAATATCAACTCTCTGATGAAGCTCACAGCAGTACTTGCTTCAAGGTTTTTAATGGGCTTGGCTTCGATCCACTTGGTAAACTTGTCGACTGCTACCAGCACGTGGGTAAATCCGCTCCTGCCGGTCCTCAGAGGTCCAACCATGTCCAATCCCCAAACAGCAAAAGGCTAGACGAGTGGAATAGTCTTTAGAGCTGATGCAGGTTTGTGGGACATGTTGGAATAAAACTGACAACCTTCACACTTGTCCACTATTTCCTTTGCCATCTCATTGGCGCGCGGCTAGTAAAACCCGGCTCGGTATGCTTTGGCCACGATGGTCCGAGAGGACGCATGGTGACCACAGGTCCCGGAGTGAATATCATTGAGGATCATTCGGCCTTCTTCTGGCATGATGCACTTCTGGCAGACCCCAGTTACACTCTCTCTGAACAACTGTCATTTTATCACAGTGAAGGCTTTAGACCGTCGAACGATCTATCGAGCCTCTTCTTCATCCTCTAGGAGTTCCTTCCTAAGAATGCATGCAACGTATGGTACTGTCCAGTCGGGAGTGATGACCAAAACCTCCATGACTAAGTCGACCACGACTGGGATTTCGACTTCAGTCGGATCCGTGGCACTCTTGGGTTGTGGTGATTCTTCGGTGAAAGGATCTTCCTGAACTGAAGGTGAATGAATATGTTCCAAAAACACATTTCGGGGAATGGCCTCTCTCTTCTATCCTATCTTTGCCAACTCATCTGCGGCTTGAATTTTCAGTCAGGGTATGTGGTGAAGCTCCAAACCTTTAAACTTCTTTTCCAGCTTTCTCACTGCAGTGCAGTAACCAGTCATGGCTGGGCTCCTAACATCCCATTTCTTCATCACCTGATTAACCACCAAATCTGAGTCGTCGTAGACCATAAGGCGACCGACGCCGAGTGAAATGGCCATATGTAACCCGTATAAAAGTGCTTCATATTCGGCTTCTTTATTGGAGGAATCAAAATGAATCTGGAGAACATAACTAAGCTTGTCTCCGCGGGGGGATACCAATACTACTCCAGCGCCTGAACCATTCAGCATCTTGGAGCCATCAAAGAACATACTCCAATGCTCCGAGTGAACTTGAGTCGGCAATTGCTGCTCAATCCACTCGGCAAGGAAATCTGCAATTGCTTGGGACTTGAAAGCCTTCTTTGCCTCAAACTTGATATCTAATGGAAGGAGTTCAATCGCCCATTTTGCCACTCGACCGATTGCGTCTCCGTTATTCAAAATTTCAGATAGTGGCGTGTCGCTGATGACTGTAATGGAGTGGTCAGAGAAATAATGCGCAACCTTCTTCATGGTCATGTATATTCCATAGACAAGCTTTTGATAATGTGGGTATCGTTGCTTGGATGGAGTCAAAACTTCAGAGAGATAATAGACTGGGCGTTGAACCTTGTAAGCTTTTCCTTCTTCCTCTCGCTCGACCGTGAGTACTGTGCTGACACCTTGTCCAGTGGCTGCAATATAAAGCAGTAAAGGCTCTTTGCTGATTGGCGCAGCGAGCACCGGCTGGGTGGAAAGCAGGGTTTTGAGCTCTGTAAACACTGCATCAGCTTCTTCAGTCCACTCGAACTTATCAGATTTCTTCATCAGTCGGTAAAGGGGCAAGGCCTTTTCACCGAGACGATAAATGAATCGACTCAGGGTGGCCAAACAATCAGTCAGCTTCTGAACATCATGCACTCGCATGGGGCGTTTCATTCGGATGATGGTATCAACTTTTTCTGGATTAGCGTCGATCCCTCGTTCGGAAATGAGAAAACCGAGTAACTTTCCTCCTGGAACTCCGAATGTGCATTTTTACAGATTAAGCTTGATATCGTATCTCCTTAGGTTGGCAAAGGTTTCTGCAAGGTCGGTCAATAGGTCGGAACCTTTGCGAGACTTGACCACAATGTCATCCATGTATGCTTCCACATTCCGACTGATTTGAGTGAGCAGGCACTTCTGAATCATTCTCATGAATGTGGCTCCGGCATTTTTCAAACCGAAAGGCATGGTGACATAGCAAAAGCACCCGAATGTGGTGATGAAGGATGTTTTTATTTCATCGCCGCCATACAATCGGATCTGATGATATCCGGAATATGCATCCAAGAAAGACAAGCGCTCGCACCTCGTAGTCGAGTCAACAATCTGATCGATGCGAGGGAGAGGGAAGTGATCTTTCGGGCAGGCCCAATTGATATGCTTGAAATAAATAAACATACGAAGTGAATCATCCTTCTTAGGAACCATGACTACATTGGCTAACCACTGGAGTGGTAGATTTCAGGGATGAACTCTGCTGCCAACAGTCGAGCCACTTCTTCGCCAATTGCTTTCCTCTTCTGTACGGCGGACCGCCGAAGGTGCTCTTTGACGGGCTTTACTTTGGGGTCAACACGCAAACGATGCTCGGCCAGTCCCCTGGGCACACCTGGCATGTCAGAAGGTTTCCATGCAAAAATATCCCTGTTCTCACAGAGGAACTGAACGAGTGCTTCTTCCTATTTCTGTCGAGCGTTGTTGATATATGAGTCGGTGCAGCATTGGGATCCGTCGGGTGAATATGAACTCAAAACTGCTGGATTAGGAGTCGACATTGTCGAGTGGTATGCTTCAGGTAAATCAGATTACCTTCTTCATCCTTCTTCGTGTGGATGTGGCATGGCAAATCCAACACATCATTTCCTGCTTGATCTTTGACCTTTTTAGGGGGCCAGGGCCCCTTAGGTTTTCCCTTAAACTTTCCTAGACTCACTGCCGCAATCTCCCCAGGTGCTGCTGGTTCGGCCTTACACTTCTGTTTCCGACTGGAGTTACCCCCACCGGCCTCTTGGCCGACTGGTTTGCTCTTCCCGCTACAGAGTCGATCCTCCTCTTCTCCGTTAGCGTACCGGGTGGCTATCTCCATTATACGAGTCAGAGTCATATCCACAGTCCGACCGAATTTCAAGACCAACTCTCTGTATTTGACGCCTTCCTTGAAAGCGCACACTGCCTGATGCTCTGAAACATTTTCAACGGTGTGATGCAAAGTAGTCCATCTGTGAATGAATTCCCTCAAAGTCTCATTCGGCTTCTGCACACAATGCTGCAACTCGGGCAACCCTGCTGGTCGCTTGCACGTGCCCTCAAAAGTTCTTACGAACACCCGAGATAGCTCCTCCCAACTGTGAATACGGTCCGGAGTCAACTAGGTCAACCATGCTCGGGCCGACCCTTCCAACATAACAGGGAGATGCTTCATCGCTATCTCATCGTTACCGCATCCAATCTGCACAACCACTCGGTAATCTTGAAGCCAAGTTTCAGGCTTGGATTCGCCTATGAACTTACTAACCCCGGACGCCAACCTGAAGTTGGGAGGAATCACCGCTGCCCTGATGGCTCTGCTAAAACACTCGGGACCGGAAACATGCACTCTGCTGCCACTTGGACGATCTCTGCCAGGGTCTTCTCTGTGTGCTCTGTTCTGGTCGACCAGGCCTTGAACAAGGATAGACCTCACGTCGAAGCCCGGCTCTCTTGGATCAACTGAAGCTCTGCGCTCGCCACTGTGACGGCGCATGTCGTTGTTCCGCCGAGGCACATACGACGCACTCCTCGGAGGAGGCGTGGGTCCTCGACAACGATTGTCACGGTCAAGTGGATGATCGTACTGCCCACGGCCTTCACGCCGTGGAGGCAATCTTCGGCTGTGAGACGACTGAATCGTGTCCGCTGCAACGGATCTGCTGTGAATCCTATTCCGCGACTGAGATACTGATGTATTCTGCTCTCCTGCTGCCCTGAGCAGGGCCCGGATCTGCATCAACCCTCTGCCAGCTTCTGACTGGGAAGGTTGGATCAACTCTGCTATTCGGGCCGCGGCTTTGAGATTCTGAATCGGACTGCGGTATACCTTAGGTGGAGGTGGAAAAAGCTGTCGTCGACTGGACTCATGGATCCTCTCCTAAGCTCGCTCATCGAGAGCCCGCTGGAGGTTATCCAGTCGAGTGCGCTCAGCCAAATTAGCCAAGCGTACCTCCTCCAAGGCCCGAGCCTCGGGGGTTTCTCCAACAATGGGCGTGTGGAGTGCATCCATGTTGCGGTGACGAAGTTCTTCCCTCTGCTGCGAAGAGAGGGGCTCGGGTCGGTATTCCTCATGGACGCGCAACGGATCGCCACCTCCGTCCCCGCCGCCCTCGTGGCGGAAACCGGGCGGGCTGTGAGGCCCATCGACCATCAAGACTTCGGCCGCAGGATCGCTGCTATCGCATTCGGATGCGGTCTCCGTGGAGCCAGTCGACAGATCGAACAGGCCGTGGAGAGTTTCGTTGGGCTCGATTGTCGCGACTTGATGGGTGGTCGAATGGCGAGCCACCGCGTGTTTCACCCACCGCTGAAGCCGCGATCGACCAGACCGCTTGCGGCGGCGAATAGCAGGGAGGGAAAACACCATCGAAGCCGACTGATACTGAGTCGACCGCTGCCGGAGAAGGACGCCGCGAACGCACGCGCGGAAGTGCGTGGCCCCTCAGACGGGGAGCGCCTCAGTGTCCATGGGAGCTTCTTGAAGCCACGCGGAGTCATCGGCGACGAAAACGAGCGCGCCAAGATGGATCTTGTGGCCCTCAGCCAATCCGCCGCGGGAAACCATGATGATGATGATCGGTAAAACTTGCAACTTCACCAACAAGTCGCTAAGACACCTGCCCCAAGGTGGGCGCCAACTGTCGTGGTCCTAAGGCTGACAGTAGAAAGGAGGGTAGGTATGGAGAGGCAAGATCTTAGCTATGGCGAAGATGTACACACGAGGTTTACGAGTTCAGGCCCTTCTCGGAGGAAGTAATAGCCCTACGTATCGGTACCCGAAGGCGGTCGATTGGATTATGTGTGTTGTATTATAGGGGGTGCGAACCCTTGTGCAAGAGGAGGAGGGTGGCTTATATAGAGTGCGCCAAGACCCTTGCCCGCCTCCATTACAAGGGGCTTAATGTACATAAAGTAAGGGGCGTTACTGGTAACGCCAGCCTTAAACACTCTTAATGCTTATAAAGGCTAAGGAGTGCATGCCTGGCCGTTGCGTGATCTTCTGACTCCCGGTCTTTCGCTAGGTCGAGTGACTCTTCATATGGTTGAGTGACGGTAGGGAGGAGGACCGTCGAGTGATGTGGTCGTCGAGTGGATTGCACTCGACGCATTCGACCAGGGCTCTCCTGTTGTCTCTTGGTATTTTTATCTTCCAGGGTAGTGACCTTGGGTATGACGTATAGGTCAGGCCTATGACCCTACCACAGGTCTGTATCCTCGTCAATTGCCATTGAACGAATCAGACCGGGGCAACACTCTGGACACGCCGTCGAACTCCAGATTTGACACCCCCGCCCAACTAAGATGTTGGAGGAGGAAACCATACCTGCCTGCCACGAACCACAAACCCATATCCACCATCTTCCCGACGCCGTCGATGCAGACTACAATCTGCATCCGCTCCTGGACTATCTCCCAAGCTCCATGCCGGCGCTGGAGTAAACACCGACGCAACGGCGAAGCCCGAGGACACAGGTCCACCATGAGGACCCCCCGCCGCAGCACCATCCTTGCTTGAACAGTCTGGTTCCAAATCCACCCCAAAAGCGGATCGCCTCGTTGGGGAAGGATCTAAAGATTTATTAGTCCGCGCCGCCATTGCCACTGCCGAAGTCATGACAATGAACAACCCAAAATTCTAAAAAAATAATACCTAAAACAATCCACACGCGTGAATCCGACGATCCCCCTCACCACCGATGACCAAGGTCATCAGCGGAGGGAAGCCGTCGGAGGACGGCGACGGAGGAAGATGCCCTGGCGGCAGGAGGCGAGATCGCATTTCTTTCTTCTCCTGGAAGAAAGAAAGCGACCCGTTGTTAGGCTTCTAACTTGGCAAGAGGCAAGTTAGAGGAGCCAGCTCCATCCCTGGTGGCTGGCTCCCACGTGTTCTTTGTGTTGTTCCGCATGTCTACTCCAGTAAAACATAGTCAAGTATTTGGAGCGTATATCTATTATATACTAAAAGAAAATTACGGTTAAAAAATAGGGAAATAAGCTAGAAATTCTCATGTTAATCAGAAACATCCGGCCCTTGATTTAATATCTTAAAAAACTGCAGCTGTTGGATCTCAACCACTACCTATTTACATTAAAGATGAAAGAAATTACCGGAGGTAGACATAGTGTGGAGACCGGATTGATATGATCTAAGCAAACGGAGATAGACATAGCATGAAGATCAGATTGACTTGTCCTCGCTTGTCAAGCAGCCGCGGCCTTCCTCCTTCGTGTCTTCTATATTTGACGCTCTGATCTTATTTTTGCTGCCGATATCATTTCGTGAGGTTGCTGCCCCAGGCCTGTTCCATCACTTCCTCCTTTCTCCTTCCATCGACGATGGGGAGGAGAAGACGTCGCGACGGAGGCGGTAGGGAGCGCCGCCAGGAAAGGGAGCGGGGCGGAGGCGAAGCACGGGAAATCAGGGGATGATGCGCTGGAGGAGGAGAAGATGCATCGGCAGCGGCTCACGCTGGATCTTCGTATCCACCGTCGTCGGCTGCTCGCCAAGACTCGAGCATCAGTAGTAGGATCCCGTGCGGAGGAGCAGAGAGGTGGTTGCTCGGCCCAGAAAGAGGAAGGCAGAGGAACGATGTTGTCGGCTAGGGTTCGTTCGATCCAATCACTCTATCGCCTTTACGCATGGACCAGCCACACAGGAAGCGCCACGCGAGGGCAATAACATGGAGTGACGAAATTGCCCCTGGCGGCCACCCAATTTTACAGGCGGTGGCATGACCCCTCTCCCATTCGTACCTACACCGGTCGCACAGGGCTCCAGAGTCACTGACAGTGGTGGACCACCCAGGGCACGGCACACCAATCAGCGAGATAAGGAAATAAACCAGAAGTAAGAAAGAAGCAACACTATTAATTGGTTGTAACATCAGTTTTGAGCCAACAGCGACGATCGGTCCATCAAGAATCCAACGGTCAGGATTTGTTTGGACGGCCAATCCGACGGCTCAGAGTGCAAACGTCCTGAGAATGCTTCATTTTGCTCCACAATCTAACAATGGGATTCTTGTTTCGATAACCTTTCAGGCTGAAGGGGCTACTGGCTGTGTTGATGCTACAGTTACCAAGTCGTTTTACTTTGCTCCTGAAATATCTGCCCATCTGCCTTATGGTCTTCTCTGTACTTGATATTTAGCAATCTTTATGCCTCATATCACCACTTGCTTTACTGGAGAATTGATTTGACCGCTTGATAAGTGGTCTTCTTAATAGTCAACTTTTAGTGTGTTTCCTGTTTGCACCCCTTTGTTGTAGCTGACAATGAGAAGACGCTGACTTTTCTCTTTGCTGCCTTGTAGAACACCTTGGGGTACAACTTTTCAAATTTAATTACTTGCATGTTGCATCGTAGTTCCAGACTTGTCAATGAAGCATTCTTATAATTCAGTTTTCTACTGCATCTACCACAGTGAATGGTGATTGTCTGTGTTTCTGGTTCTAACCAGAATGGTATTGTTCTGCGCCCCCTGAAATCTGTTAATATTTTATTGCATTTATCTGTTGCACGGTTTACAATTATTACTAGCTCCTGGAGATCATTGGTTCCGGCCTTGCGCGACCATCTTTGTGTGTACGTCCTTATTCTGAACATGATAAACCAGCTATCTCGCTGAATAGAAGTCCAGTACCGTGTTGATGCTTTAGCAGCACAGTGACCGCATAGCGCAGTGGATTAGCGCGTCTGACTTCGGATCAGAAGGTCGTGGGTTCGACTCCCACTGTGGTCGTTTTTTTTCCTTTTTTTCTTTCTGCTGTCAAACTTCTCTTCAGGACAACAGTACGGAAAGACAACTCTTATTAGACCACGGGTCGTGCCCTTTTTTTTCAGCAGTTAGACTCACGCAAACACAGGCAAAAATCAGGTTCTGCAGACGGTTTGCAGAAAACACTCTTTTACGAATTTGAGTCAGAAAACACTGATTTTCTGTCTAATCTTTTGAAAAAAAAACCCTGATCGGTCTATTTGGACATTTTAACCGCGATTATGACATGTGGGGTCCCTAGTATTTTTACAAAGGCACCCTTCAATTTGAACAGAAAAATGCAATTGGGCCCTTGCCACACCAGCTCAGCCGAACTCTGCCGCCGGCCATCTCGCGCTCGTGCACTGTCGCCCACGCCGGTGCCCGGCGGCGGCATAGCTCAATGACGAGGGTTACTGCCTGGCTGTGCCCGTGTTGTGCGCTGTTGCTGCTGCTTGCGCCCGTTCGGCTCGCCGGCGTGTCGTTGCTTGCTTCGGTGATGTGTGCCGCTGCTTGCTCTTCTTGGCTCCGGTGCTGCCCGCCGCCGCCGCTGCTCGTGCTCGTGTTGCGTGCGGCCGCGCCGTTACTTGCGCTTGTGCTGCTCCTCGCCGCTGTTGCTTGCTCCGATGCCGCCGTCGCTGCAGGGAGGTCGCAGCCGATCCGTGCACTAGCTGTTACACTGCCGCCGTGCCTGAAGGAGGAGGCCACGAGCATTCTGAGTGGTGATTCCGAGGCCAAAGCCGCCGCTAGCCCCCACCCATGCTTCCAGGAGCAGGGCGCCGGCCGACCCGTGCGGCTCGGCCGTGGCCGCCGGCCTCGACCTGGAGTAGGTTTTTTTTGCGGGGTCGACCTGGACTAGGTTGTGGCCATGGCAGGCGCGAGGATAGAGCCGCCACATCGTAGGAAGGAGGCGGCGAGCATCTTGGCCTAGGCCCCGGCGGCGGTGGCTTGTGGGAACAACGGCGGGGCCTGAATTTTTTTTTAGGAAGGGTTCTTTAGAAAAAGCCCAGTTTGCCACATCATCAAATGCGGGCCCCACATGTCATAATTGCGGTTAAAATGTCCAAATAGTCCAATCAATGTTTTTTGCAAAAGATTAGACAAAAAATTAGTGGTTTCTGGCCTAAATTCGTAAAAGAGTGCTTTCCGCAAACCTATGCGTTAATGTGATGGTTTTCTGCAATTCACTCGATGAGGTCGCTGGAGAAACAACTCAGTACAAATGAACTTCGCCGGTTTTTGAATTTCTTTGTCCTGTCAAACTTCTCTTCACGACAACAGTACGGAAAGACAACTCTTGTTAGACCACGGGTTCTACCCTATTTTTTCAACAGTTTGACTCACGCAAACACGGGCAAAATCAGGCTCTCAAGGAGCACGACATGCACTCTCGGACGGTTTTGCACGCAGTCATTGAGATGGGGTCGCCGGAGAAACAGCTCAGTACAAATGAACTTCGCATGTGTGTGTATTCGTCTCTCCTCTATATCTCCTCTCTACATAGAGGGAACGCTCCCGAAAGTGAAATGATGCAACCGGCACGTAGAGGTACAAAACGTGTCAACAACGAACTCAAGAATTGATACATACACCGAGAGCTAAGCCGTGCACTGCCATGCAGAAAATTCAAGGCCAGCGGATAAAGCAGCAGCCGCTCTGCCTTCAAAGATGACATGTTCCATCTCGAAACCATGATCTTTCCTTGAAGATTGTCTGCTTTGTAAGTAATGTGCGACACAACTTTTGAGAACTTTCTCAAACATTTACCTTAGCCTCTAGGTGTGATACATTGGCATCATGAAAGTTCCATTCTTTTCTGACTTCGTTTGCATTTTTCATAACTAAAAAAAAAACTTAATGTCCGGGGTCGTCTCCGGCACCCTCATGTTTGGAATTCATTTTCATTCTTTGATAAGGACTAAATATGGACATGAGAACACAGATATGAATTTTTAACTCAATTGTTTTCTATTTTTTCATGCATTTAGTACAATTTAAAATCACGACTTAAATGTAGCGAACAGATCTAAAAATGCCAAATGCTGACATGGATCATTTAATGGTGTATTTTAAGTGAACAAAAAAAACAAAGGTCAACATATGAAGTATGGTCTTCAATGTCCAGATGAATTTTGCATTTTATTGAATGTCTAAAAGAGGTTCGTAAAGAATACCCATTACACGACCGCGTCACCCCCGCGGGCGACCAGCCGCGCCCCAGTTCCTCCTCCGCCAGCTCTCCCTCACTCCCCCCTCCCTGCCGCCGTCGCCGGCGCTCGCCGCCGGGCCTGGCCCGAGCGACGCTGGTGGCGGCGGCTCTCGGCCATTCCCCTCTCGGTTGCTCTCCGGCGCGGGGCGGAGGGCGCCGGGGGGTGCTCCCTAGGCGGCGGCGGTCCGGCGTGGCGGCAGGGCTCCCTGGCACGGCGCGGGAGATCCGCTGGACTGCGGCGTCGCCGTTGGCGGCGGGGTGGCGTGGCAGCGCGGCCTGGCGGCGCCCTCTCGGCCTAGATCTAGGCCCTTCGTGCCCCATCTGGGTCTGGGCGGGCCGACGGCGGGGCGGGTTGGCGGAGTGGTTTCCAGGAGCCAGGGGAGCGGCGATGGGCGTTGGGGGCTGGCGGTGCTGGTGCCGCCCTGCTGCAGCGTGGCCGGCGGGGTTTAGCGGGCCCGATCCGGGCATGGCCGGGCCAGGGGTGGCCTGGTATGCCCTGCTGCTACGTCCAGACGGCGTCCGCGACGGTGCCGGAGGCACGAGCCTCCTGCATGACGGCGGAGGAGGTGGTTCCCTCCCGCGCGGCTATGGCGCTGCTGCTCCCGTCAACCAACGCCTCCTCTCCTCGTTCTTTTGGCCTCGTGGTAGTGATCGCAGTGAGGCGGCGTGGGTGGTGTTGCGACCGCGGTGGCGCATGTTGGTGGGCGGCGAGCTGGCTGGTTAGCTCCGATCCGATTGGGCGGTGGGGTCTGGAGTTGGGAGAAATCCTTGCCGGGTCTTCCGGTTACGATACGGTGACGCCTGCGGGTGCCACAATTCCTCCCTGGAGGGTGTCGGTGGTCTTCATTCCCCTCTACCCTCCGCGTGCCGGGGGAAACCCTAGGACACGTCCGGGCAGCAGTGTCATCAGCGTCGCATTCCTTCCTGGAGGTGCTGCTTGGTACGCGGAAGATCGGAGCCTAGGATTGTGGTGGGTAGATTTCGGAGGGCACAACAGTAGTGGGTCATCCGCGCTTTGTCGAGCTGCCGATGTTGGCATTGTTTCTTCTTCTTTTTCTTTGGCTTGTTGTGCTGCTCGCCCCAGCGTATGCTATGTAATCGGTGTTGGTGCTTTGGAATACAAATCGGGGGAAACTTTTTCGGCAATGTCTAAAAGAACTTATTTATTGGGGGCATCAAACTACTGGTAGTTCACATTCTATCTCACTAGTCAACTAGTCGTAGGCCGTCGGATCAGAAGCAGGAAGTCGTCCGATTTAGTACTAGTTTAGTCCTGCATGAGATTAGCGATAGCCGCTAATTGAGTGCTTCTTAACTGCTTCCGCAACCCATGTGCTCTACCGCGCTCGGGTTACTTTCTCTCCATCCGATACTTCCTCCCTGAACGTTGCTTCCTAGTAGCAGGCCATCCATGTGATGCATGCCTCCCTGAACGTTGCTTCCTAGGCTAGTTGCATGCTTCCTTAAACCACGTTCGATTACCTGATTCAGGCACCCATGTGATGGAAGCATTATTTGTGAGAACCAAACACATCCTTTCGTTTAGGAAATAGATCCCTAAATTCTAGTGGACAATTGGGATGCCTTTTCTCATGAGAGGAAAACAATCTATGTCGACCACATGCCACACAAGCATCGGTTGTCGTCTATGCAAACATTGTTTCAACCAATGGACACCTATTTTATGTTCTGTAATGGAAACATTTTTCAGTGTCAATGAAACACTTCACGTTGGTGGAAGTCACTTCATGCAATTTTTTTTTTTTAAAAAATGCTTCTCCCTGGTGATCCTCCTGCTCCCTGGTGATGAAGCACGTATTGGATATATATGAAGCATCAAATCTCTGTACCCAAAAAACACTTGAAATCACAACACATGTGATTTGTGAACTGTGAAGGGTCAGTATCACATTAGCATCCTTGATCAAAGATGTAGATGTAGATGCAAAAATTAGGGATCAGTATCACAACACATGCAGTTTTTCTTATGTTTCCAACACAAGAAATTTTTGCTTCCATGCACAAGAAAAGTGTTTCCACCGCAAAAATAATTTGCTTCCAACGAAGCATAAGATTTCTCCATGCTTCGTCCGTTCATATAACATGTTTCTTATCCATTGTACAGTGCTTCCTAAAATAAATATATTTATGTTCCCTAATAGTACTTTCAGGTTCATACAACAAATTTGCCTTTTCAAGTCACAAATAGTCCAGTGCTTCCTAAGTTAATATTGTATACTCCCTCAAAATTCTGGACTCGCTTCCCTTTATCTAGCGAGCGGTCGTCTTCATTGCGAGGTAGATCCAGGTGTTGCCTTGTTTCTTGGTGCATGCACTAGTTTCCTCCATATATACATGTCTCGTCGGCATAGATAGGCCCCGAAGCCATAAGAAGGCTGCTTGAAGCATTTTTTTTGAAACGGAGGCAAAAGCTTTGCCTCATCCATTAATTAAGATAGAAAATAGTTTGTAACAAGACACCCAACAAGCACGGCATGCGGATTACTCGCGTGAAATAAAAGACCCTACCTTCTTTGCGCCGGCGATGACCCAAAGGTTGGCCTCCGTAGAGATGGAGGAGAGCAAGATTGGCGGTGGAGCACTCTTATGCTTAAACACTCTTGCGTTACACTCGTTCCAAATTGTCCATGAGACGAGCATAGTGAGGGAGGCCTTGGCTTGGTGGTTCGGCGTACCATCGGCGCAGGTGCTAGCTCACCACTCGTCCACCGAGTCGAACAGGGGCCCAGCGGAAGTGTCAAGCCCGTGCATGAGGAATTTCTCAATGACCAAAGACCAAAGACGTCGGGTGTAGTGGCACTTGTAGAAGAGGTGAGCTCCACACTCTTGCACCGTGCTGCAAAGAGGGCAGAGATCGCAATTTGACCACCCACGCTTTGCCAATCTATCCGCCGTCCAAACTCTGTCTTGAAGGGCCAACCAAGCAAAAAATTTGACTTTGGGGGTGCCAAACCTTCCAAACCATTTTGTCCATGGGAGGAAGGACCGTCCCTAGGAACTGCGCCCTATACGCGGAGGCCGCCAAGTATTGCCCACATGCATGTAGGCATAATGCATAAGTATCGAAGGTAGGAAACAACAATGGCACTATGTGTATGTTGCAGTACTGATAAAGAGAATGCAAACAATACAATAGAACCGTGCATACAAATTAAGACCAAAATTTGGAACCTAGAAGGCTAGAACTACGGAAGCAAACTACCTAAAACGAAGAAACATATGCATAATCATATGGGAGCATGCCATGTGTCCAATGGTGATAACGAAAACAATAACTAAATTGTAAAATAAGACGCAAGATGCATTGGTAGCAAAAACCATCTACACTTCAGAAATATTTGTAGCTTCATATATAGGAAGCATATAAAGGTTAATATCTCACCAATTCTCATCTTCATTGGAACCATTGAATTTTGAAACTAGGTAATTAGTATGATTGCTGCCAACACACGTACGCAAGCTCTGATGATCTAAATACCACAACAATAAAAGAATTCTAGACTAACAAGGAAATTATTAGATGATCAAATGGCCTAATACATGAGAAGATCAACATATAGGCACACAATGAGTAGTCGGCACACAATGTTTAGAAACGTTATTGCAATGTTGAAATTACAAATCGTCAGATTGGAAATAAACTGAAGCAAGCATAGATGATGGGGGGACATAACAAATCGTCAGATTGGAAATAACCTGAAGATTCGAAGAGAGGGGAAATACCGGAGGCCGCTGCTGGTTCTCTGGCCGACGGTTGCAACCCAACAGGCGTTTGAGCAACCTGCCGAAGCACCAAGCATGGAGTAGATGAGAGGATCGCTCCTCCTAAGGGCATTTATAACCGATCCCCAAAACGGCCATAAGGGAGTAAGTTTTTTGGTTTACTCCTTTACAGCGGACCTAGCCGATCCCCTAAAAACGCTAACGGAGTAT
>NC_041385.1:786836046-786851665 GCF_002162155.2 Triticum dicoccoides | reverse complement strand
CGGCAAAAAGCTTGGGGATGACAAAGAACCACTGGGTCCAAGCTCCGCCTCCAACTGCGCCAATTGTGTCCGGGGTGGCCACCATGTCTCCGGCAACGGCACGCCGCCCTCCCACCGCACCTACCGGAGGCAAACGGGCTCACTCGTGAAGAAATCTTGTCCTCTCTTCAGAGAAATCTTGGCCTCTCTTCAGAATGTTGCTGGCGACCGAGGGGGTGGTGGTGATGGTGGCCGAGGGGGTGGTGGTGATGGTGGCCGAGGGGGTGGTGATGGTGGTCGAGAGGATGTCGAGGTTGATTTCTTTCCCGAGGACGTCGTTTGAGTGGTAGTGGCGGAGAGGGTGGTGGTGCATGCCAAAGATTGGCTCGATCCACAACATATACCACCCGTAAGTGTAGCATTTTTGGATCAAATGTTTGTGGTTATGCGGCGAATAACCATAACCGTGCAATGCCACCCGTAAGTGTAGCATTTTTGGATATAAAGGGGGAGGGTCGGAGCCTCGGAGGGATATTCGTGCGGGAGATTTTGGAGGGGGTTATGAAGGCGAATGATTTTTTATAAGGGCGACGGGATAAGAGGTATCTTGACCGTGAGATTTAACCAGAATCAACGGACGACGATGGGTCTGATGGCCGCTTCTTATCAAACCACTGATGGAAAGTGTTTCTTCCCTTATTTATTACACGCAGTAGTGGACGAATCCACCTGTCGTTAAACAGATTTATTATTACAGGCCGCCGCAACCCGTAAAGTGCGGCAGCCTGCTAAACCCGAGCCGCTTCTTCTCCATGTCGAAGTCGAGCACGAAGTCCTCCATCTGGGCCCCTCCGAGGATCACCGCCGGCGCCCTGCCGTCGCCGGCCGCCACTCCCTTCATCTCCACGAACGCAACGCACGCCGTCCCTTGCTTGACGTCCACCATCGAGTTCTTCCCGGTCATCGTCCAGTCACTGCCGCCATCGAGCCCCAGCTGGACGTTGGGCACCGCGTACCCGCCGAGGTTGTTGCCCAGCGTCTTGGTGTCGTAGCACACCCCGAACGGCGCCACAGCCTCCACTGCGCGCGCCACGGGCGCTCCGTTGGCATGCTGCGCCGCCAGGGCCTTGGTGAACGCGTCCATCAACGGGCGGTACACGTCGGGGCGGAGCAAGACGTAGGGTAGCCTCGTGCTGAGCATCACGCCGCCGGTGGCGAGCGCGCCCACCGGTACGGGGACGCGGGTGTCCCCCACTACAATGGACCTGGCCGAGATGTAGTGCGCGGGGCTGCCGCCCTTGGTGACGAGCGGCGTGTAAGGCATCGACTGCGTGAATTGCGGCCACGGGACCGGGCCGCCGCCAAATATGGCCACGCCAGGGCCGCCGGTGGGGAGGCAGAGGAGGAACCTGTTGGCGACCTTCTGCGCGGATGCCACCTGCGCCGGCAGCGCCAAGCCGGAGTTCGCGAGCCCGGCCACGCCCGTGGAGCCCCGGGGCAGCGACGCCAGGAGCTTGCTCGGCGCGCACGCCGCCAGGACCCCGACGTTCACCTTGCTCACCGGCTTGCTCCCGTCGGTGGTGTTGGCCACGAATCTCGTGTGGGAGAGGCTCCCTGCGGCGCACGCGCCGCTGACCGGGTTGTACGGGTACGCCGTGCACGGTTTGTCGTGCTTATCGCTGCCGCAGCTGGGAGCGGGGCAGCCCGGGGCGGGGTAGGCGTTGGCGAGGAGGCAGGTGGGGCTGCTGCACGGGATCTCCGCGGGCGGCTGGCCGCCATCGCACGTGGACCAGAGGAGAGGGCCGGCGACGTCGAGGACGAGGCTGGCGCCGTCGTGGAAGGGGATTGTGTAGAGGGAGGTGGCGGGGTCCTTGGTGACCGGAGCGAGCACCGGAAGGCTTTGGCACGACGGCAGCGCCACGAGCGAGGCGGCCAGGACGAGGAGGAGCACTGGTGGCATCTTTCTTGCACAGATGGAGCGTGGAATTGTTTGTGGGTGTGGAAGTGGATGTCTAGATCGACACATGTGCGTCTCATTATATACCGTGGGTTCTGGTCTTCTGGAGCAAGTGCGATCTCTGCACACCGGATTCACCGGCGACCCTACACCGTAGACAAACCATGCCGACCCTACAGCTTGGATGGTACTGCTACCGCTCTGCCGCAAAAATGGACTACTCGCGTCCACGTGTGTGGAGTCTACTACCGACAAGATTGTTCTTTCTCGCTTACTTTTTCGTTTCTTTTTTTGAGGTTTTCTCGCCGCTTCCAATGTGCGGCGGCCGAGCAAAAGCAGGGCCACTAGAAATTGACTAGTAGCACTTCTCTCCTGCTGCGAGTAAAATTCGGTGGGCCACCGACTGGGGAAACTTTACAGCCTTATATTATGTGTACACAGCATCCTCACAGGTGTTCTTTTGTGTTACTCGTATGCCAAAGGCAGTAAAAAATAGTGCAACTATTTCGAGTGTGTTTGTGTATATATAAAAGTAGACTAACTCATTGCAACAAAAACAATTAAAATTGGTCGCATGTTTGGTTGGTCACTTTTTTCTTTCATTTTTGCAGTTTCTTTTTCTGCTTTTTTTTTCTTATTCTAACTGGTTTAAAATTTTCTCTTTGGGTTTGTTTTTCCTTTTTTTTTCTTTATATACGATGAAGATTATTTTCTTATAGGATAAACATTTGTAAAGTAGGCTTGCTAAAGTGTGCCTTGTGGGCACTGTGGGATATCCTACGCTCCGGCCGCTTCGCGCCAACCGGCGCGCTAAGCACGCAGACGCGCTAACCACATGAAAGGGCGCGTGGAATTGTGGGTAATAGTCTACCATAACGTCTTACGACCAACCCCTCGTCGCTCGCCTAAATGAGCATAGTAAAAGGGTATGTGGGACGTAGTTATTACTATCAGTATCATAGCAGCAGTAAAGGGATTACAATCACGTACAATTTTCCTTAAAATAATATACTTCAATTTTATTTTGTTCCCACGACCCCACGATTGTGCATTGACCGGTCACTAGGTGCTAATCCCTTTACTGCTGCTATGATAATCTAATAATTAGTACTACATGTTACCATAGTTGCACTCTTCTTTGTACATACTGCTATTAATACATCACCATTTTCAGTTTCGGTAGTAACCATGCTTAATATGTTACTATAGTAATACAATACTACATGTCTGGCAAAGGTTTTACTACATTTAGTGATAAAACAATGGTAACTCAATGCGGTAAAAAGAATAGGTCAATTACTATCTACACTCAATCAATTACTGAATGAACTTAGGTCCATTTACCATCCATGCTTAATATGTTCCTATAGTTATATATTACTACATGTCTGGCGAAGGTTTTACTAAATTTACTGATAAAACCATCGGTAACTCAATGCTGGTAAAAGAATAGGTCGATTACTATCTATACTTAATCTATTACTGGATGAAACCTACGATATCTCAGTGCCGGTAAAATATCTAGGTCTATTATCATCTATACTTAATATTTTACTGGCAATGAATACTGATCAACACATCGTAAGAGAATTACTGCCAATGAATACTGACCAATCCTCCACATGCGGTTACCCTCAATCAACATGCTGCCTTCTCCGCGACCCGCGCCTGATTAGGAGCGGCATGCGTGTAGATTAAGTTAAAATGTGTGCACGCTCACAATAGTGCTCACAATAGTGAACTTTTTTAATGTATGGTGAGATCTTTTTTAATGTACGGTTTACTTTTTGTTCACAAGGTGACTTTTTTAGTGTATGGAGAGCTTTTAATAATATATGCAACACACAAAACTTTTAAAAATACACAGCCAAAAAATTTCGGAAAAACAATTGTTAACAAAAAAAAAAAAGAGCAAAACATCAAACAGCTACTCCCTCCATTCCATTCATCTATTTTGGAACGGAGGGAGTAGTTTAAAACACATAACAAACATATCATTTTTTTTAGTAACCATAACAAACATAACAAAATCGCTGAAGTAGAGCTCTTTAAAATTGGGCCGGCCCATTGGCGCTCGGTTCAGGAATCGCATGCACTGCTTGATGCCAGTGGGCGTTGAATTTCTTGAACATGAGGTCTGCAGGCCATGCCAGGTTATGTGTCCATTATCCGAACAAAAGTAGATACAAATATTTCCAATTTATAAAAATAGTCTTTCAAGTAGATACAAATATTTCCAATTTCTATGGCAAATGTAAGATGTGCATGAAAAATTTATTAAAAAATGACCGCATGTTTAGTTTGCCACGCTTTTTTTCTTCTGTTTCATACTTTATTTTTCTGCTTTTTTATTTTCTATTCGAACTGGTTTGTTTTATATTCTTTTCCTTTTTCTTTTGAATTCTTTATTTACGTAAGATGAACATTATTCTAATATATAAAAATACTTTTTTAAATGTACCTAAATTTTTTAATATGCACTAAACATTTTATATATATAGTGATTTTTGGAATGTACGGTGCACATTTTTAAACATACTGTGAAATTTTTATTTTACAAGGTGAACTTTTTTTAACGTATGGTGAACTTTTAATAATACATGTTGCACATTTTTTAATACACACAATTTATTTTTAACACACAGCCAACAAATTTCTGAAAAACAATTGTAAGGAAAAAACATAAGAGCAAAACATCAAACAACTAGTTTAAAAAATATAACAAAATCGCTCTAGTAGAGCTCTTCAAAGTTGGGCGGGCCCATTGGCGCTTGGTTCGTATCGCGTGCACTGCTTGAGGCAAGTGGGCGTCGAATTTCTGGAACATGAGGTCTCTGTGGATAGATATGGATATGCAGGCTATGCCAGGTTAGCAACCCATCATCCGAACAAAAGTAGAACAAATATTTCCAATTTATACAAAATATATTTAAAGTAGATACAAATATTTCCAATTTATATGAAAAATTTAAGATGTGCATGACAAATATTAGACACTTGTAAAAGAGATAAAGAAACACAGAAAATCAAAACCTAAATAAAAGCTTTGAAAACAGACATAGAAATTAGTGAAAAATCCATATAGAAGACCAAACACAAAGAAAAAAAGAAAAAAATAATGAAAGGAAAAAAAAAGAAAAAACATGAGAAACCAGAAAAAGTTGATAAAAGAAACACATAAAACAAAATAGTCGCTGGAAACAAGTCTACATAACCTTCCAAAAACTGTTTTATGTGGCATCCCACTAAAAGAACAAGCCCCTGCGCCACAAGTATTAGAGCATCTACATCCCTCAAACATCCGTGAACGCGTCCGTGCAAAGACAATGTCTGGTCTGGTGATAGGGAGATACTGCAGGCCACCAAGAAGACTACGATACTCAGTAGCATCATAAGGAGATAGAAGATCACCATGAATAGCAGAAAGCTTGTCAGTAGCAGACATGGGTGTGGAGGAGGGGTTGCACTTGAGCATACCAGCATGACGTAAGAGGTCCAAGAAATACTTCTTCCGAGTGAGATAGAGTCCATCAGAAGTGTGAGCAACCTCCAATCCTAGGAAATAATGAAGCTTTCCAAGGTCCTTAATAGCAAAATTAGAACGAAGAGCCGAGAGAAGACGAGATCAGCAGAAGTCGCTGAGGAACTGACAAGAATGATGTCATCAACATAAATCAGAAGATAGATGGGGACATCGGAGCGTTGGAAAAGGAACAGTGGTGTATTAGCCGTCGATGGAACAAAACCATGAGCATGGGGACTAGTTGCAAGGCTAGCATGCCAAGCACGGGGTGCCTGCTTCAGACCATAGAACGCGCCGTGGACTGAGATGCAAAACTCCCATCAAGAATGGACCACGCATCCTGAGACGTGGTGGCAAAGAGAACCATGCTGGACACAACGTCAGTGAGAGAGGATCGGATGGCGGAGAGGACCTCTTGGTCTTGGGCGATCCAGGCTCGGTACGCCGAGTTGAGCATTGTGACATGAGTATCGACAATCGTATTCTGTGAGACGAATTGCACGGGGCACAACAATGTCCCATCAATAAAACCCTCGAGATAATGTGATGTAGGGCGGAACCCTATGTGGACGATCTTTCACGTTTGGAGGGGATCCTACGCGGATTCACGAAGAACACACGGAAGCACGAAGGGGAAACACAGGGAAAACGAGAGAGAAACACTAAACCGTCATAGAATCAATCACACGAGTGCTAGATCACCGAACACAAAGAGATACGCGAGATCCAAAGTCAACAAAGGTAAGGATACAAAGGTAACTGATCTTCTCCGTGAGGAGGTCTTGAATCCGCAAGGGGATCTTCCCACGAGGGGGTCTTGAATCCGATTGGATCTTCTCCGAGGAGGACGCGGTCTCTCACGAAGAGGAGATCCGATGGATGAGCGAAGCTCTATCTCTAATCTGAGCTAAATCAACGCTAACCCTAAAACGTACGGGAGGAGGGAGTATATATAGTCAAGGGGCGAAGGGATACACGGGTCTCTGCCCAAAGAGGCTGCGCGCAGGCAGGGGCGCCGTATGTCCGGGCTCGGGCCGGATGTCCGATAGTTCATGAGGGACCGGATGTCCGGGCTGGTGGTGCCGGATGTCCGGTGCTTCCGGAGGGACCGGATGTCCGGTGCGTAGGCCGGATGTCCGGGCTGTTGGGGCCATCTTCGGTGCATTCGGGATGCCTGGGCCGGATATCCGGGCGGGAGGTCGGATTTCCGGTGGGTGGCCGGATGTCCGAGCTGGAGGCCGGATGTACGGTCGCTGTAGCCTTCTTCTGCAGGGGCTGGCCGTGTGGATCTCCAGGGACCGGATGTCCGGGACCTTGGCCGGATGTCCGGTGCCTGGAAGCTTCTTTTGCCTTCTTCCATTGGTTCACTTCTTCCTTGGAGTTGGGGTCTTGTCCATCTTCATGTGCATCCTCGGGAGGGTCCTCCTGATACCTAATCATGCACAACATTCCGGATTGAGGTAGTAGCCATGTCTCGAGAGGGTCATATGATATTTTACTAAGGAGAGAAGTCACCTCGGTCTTGAGAGCTCGAGCTCGTGCTCTTGTCATGGGTCCTCTTGGTGCTTGGTGAGGCGACGGAAGGTCCATGGAGATGACCGAAGGATGCTCCGCATCATCTCCCCCCCCCCCCTTGTGAAAGATCCGACCTCGGATCGAAATCCTCATCACCATGGTACGGGGAGAGATCGGAGACGTTGAAGATGTCGCCCACATTGTACTTGTCGCGTGGGAGATCGATCTTGTAAGCATTGTTGTTGTAGCGTGCTAGCACCTTGAAGGGTCCGTCGGCTTGAGGGAGAAGCTTGGACTTGCGTTCGTTGGGGAAGCGGTCCTTGCGAAGGTGTAGCCACACGAGGTCTCCAATGTTGAATATCATGGGATGCTTGTTGACGTTGAGCTTGGTCGCTAGTCGTTGTACTTGGCGCTCGGTGGTGTGCCTTGTATCTTCATGCATCTTCTTGATGTAGCTTGCACGGGCATTTGCGTCGAGGTTGGTGCGCTTTTGTAGAGGAAGAGGTAGAATGTACAATGGGGACAACGGGTTGAAGCCGTAGACGACCTCGAAGGGGGACTTGCCGGTCGTCGAATGTCTTGCATGGTTGTAGGCGTACTCGGCAATGGGTAGACACCGCCTCCCACTCCTTGATGTTCTTCTTGATCAACACGCGAAGTAGAGTGGAGAGTGTACGGTTCGTCACCTCCGTTTGGCCGTCGGTTTGAGGATGGTATGCCGAAGAGAACAATAGCTTGATGCCGAGCTTGGCACATAGGGTCTTCCAAAAGTAACTCAAGAACTTGACATCGCGGTCCGAGACAATCGTCTTTGGCACTCCATGAAGTCGCAAGATTTCCCTACAAAAGAGATTGGCAATATGTGAAGCATCATCTATCTTGTTGCAAGGAATGAAATGTGCCATCTTAGAAAATCGGTCCACAACAACAAAGACGGAATCCTTGCCATTTTGAGTTCTAGGCAAACCAAGTACAAAATCCATGCTAATGTCTTCCCAAGGTTGATAAGGAATAGGAAGTTGCATGTAAAGACCATGGGATTGAGCTTTAGACTTAGCTTTGCGACATGTAGAGCAACGGTTGGTGAAGCGTGAGACGTCACAGAACATCTTGGGCCAAAAGTAGTTCTTGGAGAGCGTGGCGAATGTCTTGTCACGTCCAAAGTGTCCCATGAGTCCGCCTCCATGAGCCTCTTGCAAAAGTAGCAAACGAAGAGAAGACTCGGGAATGCAAAGTTTGTTAGCTCTCATAAGATAATCATCCTTTATGTAGTATCGTTCCCAAGACGTGTGCGTCAAACACTTAGCATAAGGGTTAGCAAAAGAAGGATCATGCTCATACAAGTCTTTTATATGCTCAAAACCAATTACATTCAACTCAAGTTGAGTGACAAGTGTGCATATGGGTGAAAGTGCATCCGCAACTACATTTTCCTTACCCTTAATGTACTTGATCACATAACGAAAAGATTCAATAAATTAACTCCATTTGGCATGAAGCTTGTTCAATTTAGTTTGACCTTTTAAGTACTTAAGCGTTTCATGATCGGTGTGTATGACAAACTCATGAGGTCTAAGATAATGTTCCCAAACATGTAGCACACGCACTAAAGCATATAATTCCTTGTCATAGATGGGATAGTTAAGTTGAGCACCGGAGAGTTTTTCACTAAAATAAGCAATGGCTCGTTTTTCTTGCATCAAAACTCCGCCAATTCCGGTACCACTAGCATCACAATGAACCTCAAAAGTTTTCTCAAAGTTGGGCAAAGCAAGAATCGGAGCATGAGTAAGCAATGACTTGAGCTCATCAAAAGCGGTGGATTGCAAAGATCCCCAAACAAAAGGAGCATTCTTCTTACTCAAGGCATGCAAAGGAGCGGCAATTGTGCTAAACTTTTCAAAAGCGGCGATAAAATCCTGCAAGACCAAGAAAACTGCGCACTTGTTGCAAATTGGTGGGTTGGGGCCAAGTTTTAATTGCCTCAATATTAGTTTCATCAACATGGACACCTTTGGAAGAGACAACAAAACCCAAGAAAACCACTTTGTCAACGCCAAACGTGCATTTTTTCAAGTTTGCATAAAGGCTTTCCTTGCGAAGGGTTTGCAAAACAGATTTAACATGATTAATATGCTCTTTCATGGTTTTGCTAAACACAAGAATATCATCAAAGTAAACCACAACAAAGACTCCAATGTAAGCTCGAAGCACATGATGCATAAGACGCACGAAAGTACCGGGAGCTTCCGATAGACTCATAGGCATAACTAACCACTCATATAAGCCAAATTTTGTTTTGAAAGCAGTTTTCCATTCATCACCCTCTTGTATGCGGATTTGATAATAGCCACTTTTAAGATCAATTTTTGAGAAAAAGTTGGCTCCGCTAAGCTCATCAAGCATATCATCTAAGCGAGGAATGGGATGCCTGTAGCGAACGGTAATAGCATTTATAGGTCTACAATCGGAACACAAGCGGAAACTTCCATCGGGCTTAGGCACAAGTATAACGGGAACGACACAAGGGCTTAAGCTTTCACGTACATGACCGTTGTCGATGAGTTGTTGTACTTGCCGTTGAATCTCCTTGGTTTCTTCGGGGTTGACACGGTATGGAGCTTTGTTTGGAAGTGGCGCTCCGGGGATGAGGTCGATTCGATGCTCAATGCCTCGTAGTGGAGGTAGACCCGGAGGTAGCTCATCGGGGAAAACATCTTGGAATTTCCTGCAAAAGAGATTGAAACACTAAAGGTAGCTCGTGAGAAGTGTTAGTTTTTGGTGCTCCATCCTTGCACACAAGGACAAAGTGCATCACACTCGATGGGTTCTCACACACTTCTCTCATCTCACTTTTGGTGGCAAATAGGATGAGGTTTTTCTCTCTAGGCGAAGAGGCTCTCAAATTTGGATTTTGGCTCTCACTCACTTTTGGGTGGATCACTTTCGCACTCTTCTCTCCATGATTGGTGGTTTGCTTGTCGGCTATCACTTGACTAGGAGACATAGGTCGTAGCACATATTCCTTCCCTTTCATCTTGAAGCTATAGTGATTGGTACGCCCATTGTGGATGGCACCACGGTCGAATTGCCATGGTCGACCAAGAAGGAGGTGGCAAACGGTCATTCATCACACTCCAAAGTGTCCTCATAAGCACCAATTTTGAAGGAGACTTGGACCGTATGCTCAACTCGTATAGTGCCGGATTCACTTAGCCACTGAACCTTGTAGGGGTGTGGGTGCTTCCTCTTGACCAATTGAAGCTTGGAGCATAGTTCTTCACTTGCCAAGTTGTGGAAACTACCTCCATCGATGATGACCTTGACGGACCTTCCATTGATGCCGGCCTTTGTGTGGAAGATGTGGCATCGTTGGTCTTCTTCTTGTTGATGTTGAAGAGTCAAGACTTTGGAGACAACAAGAGCGGGGCTCGAATCCTCATCACAAAAGACTTGATCATCTTCATCCTCGTTCACGCGTCGGTGCATGGCCACTTGCTCAAGGGCTTCCATCTCCTCTTCACTCATGGAGTCATATGTACCATCGTCATTGAGGATCATGGTGCGCTTGTTCATGCATTGGAAGGACTTGTGGCCTCGGCCGCCGCAAGTGAAACACTTGTAGGAGCTTGTTTTGACGGTCTCATCGGTCGGAGTAGATGATGAAGCACGCGGCTTGAAGTTGCTTGTAGTAGGAGGAGGATGACTTGAACTTGCCGAAGTTTTCTTGTAACTTGACTTGTCGTCGTTGCTTGGATAAGGCTTGGTTGATGTAGATGTTGGAGGAGTCCTTGAAGCTTGGTTGTTGGATAAACCGTAGGTCTTGGATGAGTACTTGGCGTACTTGAAGTCATCTTGCACTTGACGTTCGGCCTTGGTAGCTTGATGTATGAGCTCAATGAGGTTGGAGTATGGTTGGAAGTCGGCAATCTTCTTGATGGGATGGTTGAGTCCATTCAAGAAACGTGCCATTGTTTGCTCATCATCTTCCTTCACATTGGCTCGAATCATGGCTATCTCCATTTCTTTGTAGTATTCTTCAACACTCTTTGTTCCTTGCTTGAGGAGTTGTGGCTTCTTGAAGAGATCGCGGTTGTAGTAGGTTGGCACAAAACGTGCTCGCATGACATCCTTCATTTGAGCCCAAGTGGTGATTGGTGGTTCACCTCTTGCTTGACGGCGTTCAAGGACTTGTTCCCACCATATGAGCACATAGTCTTGGAACTCAAGTGATGCCATAGCGATCTTCTTCTCTTCCTCATATTTGTGCAAATGAAAGATTTTGTCGACCTTCAATGCCCATGAGAGGTACTCTTCGGGATCATTGCTTCCATTGAACTTGGGCATTGTGAACTTGAGCCTGCCATAGCGTTGCTCTTCATTGTGTTGTTGGCGATGGTGATGATGACGCCCTTGACGTGGAGGGTAATCATCCTCATGTTGCTCTTGGCGCGGAGGAAGTCCATTATCAACTTGCTCTTGTTGAACTTGAGGTTGAGGTGGAGCTTGACGTTGCACACGCGGTTGGTAGTTCCTCTCTTGGATTTCTTCGCGAAGAGCTTCTTCTTGATTGCGCCTCTCGCGATTGCGATTGGCGATGGCTCGACTTGATTCTTGAAGGGCACGTTGCGCCTCAAGAGCTTGCGCTTCACGTTGTTGTTGTTAAAGACGTTGAGCCTCGGCATCTTGTTCCTCTTGGTGTAGACGCGCTCGTTCTTATTCTTGGCGCCGTAGTCGTTGTCGTTCTTGGGCTTGAGCAAAAGCGACTTGGTTTGATTGAGGACGAGGTAGATGCTCATCGACTTGCTCTTGTGAATGCTTGTCATGTAGTGGGTTGCGAGACGCATGACGGTCTTGGTGCGCTGCTCGTCAAAGAGTGTTCGATGATGGTGTACTTGAGTCGGAGAAGGTGTCGTCGGAGTGTCGACTCGAGCGGCTCCGTCTCGAGGATGAAGAAGTGGAAGGACGCCGGTTCCTCATGAAGGCGCGGATCTCATCCATTCTTGCATCATTCTCTTGCTTTTGAGCGTCGAATTTGTTGTCGAAGTAGTCCCTCATTGCTTGTTGTTCTTGGTGCAATGCCTTTTGAGCTCCAAATAGGTGGCTCTTGGTGACAAATGATGTCATGTCGTCGTCGTTCTCGATCAGAGGTGGTGTGGTAGAAGAACTTGGCCTATCCATCATTCCAACCAAAATGTAAGTGGTAGAAGGAAAAGAACGTGTACCAAATGTACCTTGACCGAAGTTGAAGATGAATCAAGTTCACTCAAATGCGGACAATGAAATAGCACTGTTGGTACCAATTCTTGTCGGTTCTCACACCTACAGACGTAAAAGCTTATGGTGGAGCTTGGTTAGGATGGTGGCACAAAATTTGATGCAATAGTAAGTGAGCTTCAATAATGTTGGAAAAGATTCACAAATTTGCAAATGCAACAAGTAGACCAAAAAAGTATGGGTACACGGAAACACACACGCAAATAGATAAATGGGATTGTGCAATCCAAAAGTGAGCCAAAATGTGGAAACCACGAAAATGCTCTTGTTGCACAATACTAGAGAGAGGCTAGCACGATTGCACAATAGGCGGATACGCAAACTTGTGCACAACCTAGAAGGCAAAAATGCAACGATCTCTATCCCAAGTATGCTATATGTATGATATTTCGGTGCTATGATCCAAGATGATCGGATATGACATTCTTAATGTTGTATGATGCTATGGTTCTTGCTTATAAGCTCTTTGCTTATCTTTCCTCTTTGCTTAAAAGCTTGGGTGGCTATTTCACTTTTGAGATCTTTTCTTATGCAAAATCTCACGAACCAAGATAACAATTGTGTATGCTATGACAACTTTGTGACACACAAGTTGATCTCAAGATATGCACCACTATTGTATGGTATGTATGCTATGGAGTATGATCACTAATGTGCACAAGTCACGTTGCCTGCAATACTCAACGGCTAGTCTCGATGGGTAAGCTACGCAAAATGAGGCAATGTGGGTTATCAATGCAATTGCAAGGTATGACAAAGATGTCGTCGAAGTTACCGTCCTTGGCGATGATGAGTAGTCGATGGAGATGAGCGGTGGTGATGATGGAGTCGAACCGTACCTATATAGCCGAAACACAATAGGACACAGAAAACTACAACCCAAACTCTCAAAGACCAAAACGTGTCAAAATCGACATAGGAGGTAGCGGTTAGCGGTGGTGCTGTTTGTTGAAGGTGGTATGGGTATGCGGAAGTAGACGTGGGCTCCGGGGCAAAATTGGGCGAGGATATGGTGGATGGTGGCGCGGGGTGGAACTGCTGCTGCCAGGGGCCGGATGTCCGGGCCAGACGCCGGATGTCCGGTACACCGGATGTCCGGTGGACACGGCGGATGTCCGGGCTCCTGGATCGGGGACGAACGCGATGAACTCCATGGGAAAATTCGCAATTCCGGGGCAAAATTTGGACAGATTGGTGGATGGAAAAAGGGTGGGGAGGGTGGGGAAAGCTAGATCCACACGCAGCAACACAAATCCATGGACCAAATCCAACAAAATCTCAACTCACCAACAAATCACAAAATATTTTGGGGCTATTTTTGGTGGGGAATTTTCGGATTTAGGACGAAAACAACAAAATCAAGCTAGAAAAAGAGGGGTAGGGACTCCAAAAACGTCATCAACGTGGCTCATGATACCAAGATGATGTAGGGCGGAACCCTATGTGGACGATATTTCACGTTTGGAGGGGATCCTACGGGGATTCACGAAGAATACACGGAAGCACGAAGGGGAAACACGGGGAAAACGAGAGAGAAACACTAAACCGACATAGAATCAATCACACGAGTGCTAGATCACCGAACACAAAGAGATACACGAGATCCAAAGTCAACAAAGGTAAGGATACAAAGGTAACCGATCTTCTCCGTGAGGAGGTCTTGAATCCGCGAGGGGATCTTCCCACGAGGGGGTCTTGAATCCGATTGGATCTTCTCCAAGGAGGCCGCGGTCTCTCACGAAGAGGAGATCCGATGGATGAGCGAAGCTCTATCTCTAATCTGAGCTAAATCAACGCTAACCCTAAAACGTACGGGAGGAGGGAGTATATATAGTCAAGGGGCGAAGGGATACACGGGTCTCTGCCCAAAGAGGCTGTGCGCAGGCAGGGGCGCCAGATGTCCGGGCGTCGGGCCGGATGTCCGGTGGTTCACGAGGGACCGGATGTCCGGGCTGGTGGTGCCGGATGTCCGGTGCTTCCGGAGGGACCGGATGTCCGGTGCGTAGGCCGGATGTCTGGGCTGTTGGGGCCATCTTTGATGCATTCGGGATGCTTGGGCCGGATATCCGGGCGGGAGGCCGGATTTCCGGTGGGTGGCCGGATGTCCGGGCTGGAGGCCGGATGTCCGGTTGCCGTAGCCTTCTTCTGCAGGGGCTAGCCGTGTGGATCTCTAGGGACCGGATGTCCGGGACCTTGGCCGGATGTCCGGTGCTTGGAAGCTTCTTTTGCCTTCTTCCATTGGTTCACTTCTTCCTTGGACTTGGGGTCTTGTCCATCTTCATGTGCATCCTCGGGAGGGTCCTCCTGATACCTAATCATGCACAACATTTCGGATTGAGGTAGTAGCCATGTCTCGAGAGGGTCATATGATATTTTACTAAGGAGAGAAGTCACCTCGGTCTCGAGAGCTCGAGCTCGTGCTCTTGTCATGGGTCCTCTTGGTGCTTGGTGAGGCGACGGAAGGTCCATGGGATGACCGAAGGATGCTCCGCATCATAACGGTTGCGAAGGAGAGGTTGGAGTTGTGCACGCCAGTAGAGGTAGTTGTCAGCCGAGAGCTTGACGGTGTGAAGATGGCCGAAGTGAAATGGAGGCGACAGAGGTGCCTCAACCGAAGGATGGACCGTGAGGTCGGGTAGAGCCGAGGCAGGCATGGATTGTCCAATCTGGGAGTTGGCATAGGCCCTCCCCCCCGTGGTTGCGATGGCCGATGCAGCAGGTCCGTTGGATTAGCTAGGCAGGGGCTGCCCGATCTGGGAGCTGAGCCCTCCGTGGTTGATATGGCGGACAAGGCAGACCAAGTGAAGAGGATTGCCGGCATGACGGTGTTGGTGTTGAAGAAAGCATGGCCTAGCAGCTGAGAGAACATCGGGCCAGCAGCAACCGTCCCAATCGGGAATGATGGGAACGACGCGGACGTCCCAGTAGCTATTGTGACGCCGGCAAGCAGCGTAGAGAGAGTTACAGGAAAAGAAAACCGAGACAATTTGTAAAAAGATACTCCTACCTCTCTTCATATTTACAAATAAGGCTTTCCCTCATTCATTCTTATCTCCCACAATCTTATTGTTGAGCAATTAAAAAAAAGAAGCCTCTGAAATAATTTGGCATGGTGGCTGCTGCCGGCGTCGTCCATCCCTATGTCTCCGCTCAGTCCGACCATAAATCACCACCACGCCCCACTTCTTCCCACCTTATCTCTCCTCTTTCTCGAGATATCATTATTTTTTAGTTTTTATACATGAGATTACTCCCGCATGGGTCAATCACAACAGGTGTTTTGTGAAAAAAAATACATCTTGATGGACCGTGCAATGCACGCCAACCACGGCAGGGCCAGTCCTAATGTGGGGTGGGGGCAGGGAGGT
>NC_041385.1:786804765-786835802 GCF_002162155.2 Triticum dicoccoides | reverse complement strand
CTCTAAATCAAGCTTGCAGTAAAAAAGAAGATGTTGCATGTTCTGCCTTGCGTGGCCTGGCCCAAGTAGCAACTGCTAGATCGCTATAAGCACACAACGAGGACTCCTGAAATCTAGAGCGACGCATCACTGGCTGCCGATCACGCACGACGCTCGCGCTGACGACTTGCACGGATCTGGCACCCGGCGCAAGACAGTTTAATTGCTATTTTGCCTAATCGCTTCATCGCCTTACAGCGCCGTCGCCTTGCCTGATCGCATCGCCATCAGTCCACCTCCTTGCAGCGGATGCAACCACAGCACGCGGCCGCCAGGAACAGGCTAGGCGAACAGGATCTATGAGGCCACAGGGACGCCCGGTGGCAGTCGGCAGTCTTCTGCTGTCCGTGCGGCCACGTTAGGAATGGGAGAGAAGGTTAGCCTAATAGCCTATAAGTGCCTTGATGATATACAGAAATTCATAGATGACATCGATATTGCATCTTTTTTATTGTGACAGGACAACGATGATGGACTGAACGGACACTGTTGAGTGATGCATTTGCATCTTGCGAGTTTGACTTTATATTCGGTAAGAACTTTTTTAGGTAACCCATCACTCATGCCGTATGGTTATTGATTGGGTACTTTTGTAGCTTTTTATTAGTTTCGAATTACCAGTTGTTTCTTTAAATTTTGGCATGTTCACCTAATCTATATAGTATACATCGTGCAATTTTATCCACCGAGAAGAAATTACTGGATGAAGATTAATTAGTAATGATGCATCTCAGAATGTTATGATTTTAAGGTAATATGCATATATTGTTTGATGCAATATTGATGCACTTGAAATGTTTTTCGTAATATATTAGCATATTGGCTTTTTTTTTGAGAACTAGCATATTGGCTATCATGTCATCATTATATTGAAGGGCCCCTAATTTTAGTTTTGCCCGGGCCCCAAAATTAAGACCGGCCCTGCTCAGCGGCCAAGTGACGCATGCATGCCGGAGCTCGGCAGCCAGCTACACACACGCACGGAAGAGGTGGCTCGGCGGCCAGCCTTCACGGCACGCAGCGAGAACACCGCAGAGTGCAGTCTCCGTGAGAGCATGAAACGCAAATTCCACATGGAACCACGTGCGAGAGCTTCTCTTGGTTGCGCGGAGGCGGAGAGATCTGGATCCAAGTAGAGTTTCCTCTATGAATTGATCGACCCTTTGACCATAATTATCAGACAGCTAGGTCTACTATGTACGCCACCCGGATCAGTATACTAGTGCATATCATCGTGGACTCGTCGCTCTCGCTCATGGCCATCAACGAGAATCCCGGCACGCTCATCGGGTCTACTCTCTACTCTTCCACTTCCTGCCAAAAACTTGGTTAGAAAACCAGCAAACATCATCGTCTCTCACGTACACACACTGTCGATCTAGCCACAGTGCTCCGCGCGCGGTATATAAGGAGCTAGCAATGGCACCTGCTGGATCGACCACAGCACAGCACAGGCCAGTCCAGATTCCAAAATGTGGCAACCAAAGGACCTCGTCCTCGTCGCCATCTCGCTCTGTGTGCTTGCATGCACGGTGGCGGGCGACGGCGGCGGCAGGCCGCTCGTGACGGCCGTCACAAGGGATGCCGCCACCTCCCTCTACACCATCCCCGTCAAGTCCAGCCGCCCGCTGCCGCTGGTCCTCGACCTCTCCGGCCCCATCGTCTGGTCCACCTGCGACGGCGGCGCCTCCCACGACACGCTCGAGTGCAACAGCATGGACTGCATGCGCGCGCACCGCTTCCATCCGCCCAACTGCCAGCATACCGGCTACGGCATGCCGGACGCCCACAACCCCTACCGCTGCAAGTGCACCGCGCACCCGCACAACCCCGTCTCCGGCGACACCGCGTCAGGGGACATGACGCGCGTCACGCTCTCCGCCAACGCCACCGACGGAAGGAACCCGTTGGGCCCGGTGTCGTTCACCGCCGTGACGTCCTGCGCGCTGGACTCCCTGTTAGCGGGGCTGCCGGTGGGGGCCGTCGGCGTCGCGGGGCTCGCGCGCTCCGGCCTCGCCTTCCCCGCTCAGGTCTCGCGCACGCAGGGCGTCGCTAACTCGTTCGTGCTCTGCCTCCCAAGCGGCCAAGGAAACGGCGTCGCCATCTTCGGCGGTGGCCCGCTCTTCGCGGCGAATGGGCGGTCCATCACGGAGTTGCTTGGCAGCGGTACCCCGCTCCGCAAGCACGGGGAATCCCCCGGCTACTACATCTCGGCCAGCAGGGGCATCGCCGTGGACGGAGCGCGGGTGCCGCTGGACTCGTACGCACCTCTCACCATTGGCTTCTCCACGACGATCCCGTACGCGGAGCTCCGCCACGACGTGTACCGCCCGCTCATCAACGCGTTCGACCAGGCCATGGAACGCCAGGGTGCGATTACTACCGGTGCGAGGGTCCCCTCACCGGCTGCGGCGCCGTTCGAGCTGTGCTACAACTCGTCCAGGCTTTCGCCGACGCGGTTCGGCTACTTTGTGCCAACGGTCGAGCTGATGCTGGAAGGCGGCAGGAACTGGACGGTGTTCGGCATCAACTCCATGGCGCAGGTGAACCGCGCCACGGCGTGCTTCGCTTTCGTCGAGATGAAGGCGGGGGACAAGTCCTGGTATGGCGGCGTTGCCGCGCCGGCCGTGGTGCTCGGAGGGTTTCAGATGCAGCAGAACCTGCTAATGTTCGACGAGGAGAAGCAGACGCTCGGGTTCACCGGGCAGCTGACTGGCAGGGGGCTCTCGTGCGGCCATTTCAATTTTACGATGCCCGCGTAACCTGGTGTTGCAAGTTCAAATGCTGTGGTCGTGTTGCCTGGATTTCGAATTTCCTCGCGTCTACCTAACACGTTTTTTCCACTCCTTTTCCCGCGAACAAAATACTCTGTGAAGCCAGATGGCTACACGAAAAATATATATTCCATCTGTATAACATTTGTAGTGGTAGTATCATAAATAGTGTGTGTGTGTGTGTGTGTGTGTGTGTGTGTGTGTGTGTGTGTGTGTGTGTGTGTGTGTGTGTGTGTCTAGTCATATATCTAGGGTATTGTTGAACTCAAATTGATGTACTGCCCTGGTTTATCAGTCCCCCTCATATTTAGCGTCATATTTTGACCAATATTTTCAATAATTAAACAATTTAATTTTGGATGACATGCATTAACATTTTGTTAGTCAAATCTATGGTCAAAATTTGATAGAAAATAAGAAGGGGGCAATAAACAAGACGAAGATAGTAGTTGATAATTTCATTTTATGTTGTACAAAAAGAATATGGAGATAGAGTTTTATTTTTCACTGGTGTCCGCAATGGGGGTGTCTACACCGATCATTTGCCATGGAGGGAGTCAAGAGGCTGAGGGGACTGGATCAACACCACACAAAAAACAACCATAGAAATGGGACCACCGCCGTCGACTTCAAGCAACCCGCCTACAATGTCAACTCGCGGTAGTAACAATCATGGTATCTCTACTGATGCCTGTGCTCAATTATGTGTTACTGAACCTGATCTTGGTCTTAGGAGACGTATTGAAAGTTTAGTTCCAGACATTAGAGATGCTGCTAGATGGATTTATATAAATGTGGGTCCATGCCAACCAACTGATCATAAATATAAAAAAATACCCCCAGGAAATTCTTGAAAAAAGAAGCTTTCATGCAAATTGGTTCAAGAAGCATGGTGACTGGCTGGAATATAGTGTTGATAAAGAAGCAGCCATTCGTTTCTATTGCTTTCTTTTTAAGACCCAAGAGCGAAAAAATGGCATTGAGGCATTCACAAGGGTAGGATTTAGAAATTGGAAGGATTGACCTAGTGTTCCGGATACACATGTCGGTAAATATGTTAGTGCTCAAAATAAAGCTAGAGCACATTATGAGGCTTTCAAAAATCAAAGGCAGTGTGTGGCACATTTGATGGAGTGTGGTATCAAAAAGAGTGAGAGAAGACTAAAAAGCTCATCTTAACATTACTTTGGGTATTATCCGATTTCTTTTGTGTTGGGGAACGCGGTAATTTCAAAAAAAAAACCTACGATCACGTAAGATCTATCTAGGTGATGCATAGAAACGAGAGGGGAGAGTGTGTCCACGTACCCTCGTAGACTGAAAGCGGAAGCGTTTCAATAACGCGGTTGATGTAGTCGAACTTCTTCGCCATCCAACTGATCAAGTACCGAACGTACGGCACCTCCGCGTTCAGCACACGTTCAACTCGATGACGTCCCTCGTGCTCTTGATCCAGTTGAGGACGAGGGTGAGTTCCGTCAGCACGACGGTGTGGTGAAGGTGATGATGATGCTACCGGTGCAGGGCTTTGCCTAAGCACTACGATGGTATGATTGAGGTGTGTAACTGTGGAGGGGGGCACCACACACGGTTAAGAGAAACTTGTGTGTCTTTGGGGTGGCCCCTGCCCACGTATATAAAGGAGGCACTACAAAAAAAATACACTTCCGTGATGATACGTGTTTGTCACAGTAGGTCGCGTTTGTTGTCATGCATGTACATCCATGACTAATTTATGACAGAATCAAGATAGTCATACCTGTGCTGTCGTAGATGTGTTCCATGACATTACCAAAATTATCATCACGGAAGTGTCCACTTCCATGATGATAAATCGCGCATCACAGAAGTGCTTTCGTCAAGGGTGACCGACATGTGGCATCCACCATAACGAAACGCCGTTAAGCTATCGGGTCGGGTTTTGGATCCGATAACCCGTTAACAGCCCCGACCAATGGGGATTTTCCACGTGTAAAATCATCATTGGCTAGAGGAAACACGTGTCGGCTCACCGTTGGGACAGATGTCATCCGCTCATTGGACCGAAGGCGCCTATGATACGGCGACACGTGAGACGGCCCAACAGAGGCCCATTCCTGTGAAAAGGCCGGCCCGTTTGACTTGGTCAAAAGGTGGCGGGCCGGCCCACGGAAAGCCTGTTAACAGCCTGTTCGCATATAGCCCATTTACAACCCGCTAACCCAGGGCCCGTTACGCCCTATCCGAATTAGGCCCAGTAGCGTCATCTGGGTCGTCCAATATGATTCATCCCGTTTTAACTTCCAGCCCATGTGTGGCCCATGACTTCTTTCGGCCCATATGAGGACCTTTGTAACTCTTGGCCCATTAACGACCCATGGTGAAACTGGCCCGTAATGAACAGTGTATCACTTTATGCCCATTAACGGCTCGTTATTCCATTGGGCCGTTTCCAGCCCAAGTTATCTTCCAGCCTTCTCAGGGCCCATTGATTCTTGGGCTCACTTGCAGCATTCGGTTACATACGGCCCGATACTGTCATTTTCTGCTTGTGGGCCAAATTCAGCCCGTCATTACAGTCGTCCCGTTTGTGGACCGTTAATACGTTGGGCCGTTCATGTCAAAAAAAACCCGTTGGACTGTTTTCATAGAGTTATCAAATACGGCCTATTAATGGCCCGTTATGGTCCACAAATAGTACGGCCCATGATTGGCGAAATGATGATACGCCCCGTAGAAGGCCCATGGATCCTACGGCCCGTATGAGGCCCATGGATAGTACGTCCCATAGAAGGCCCATGGATCGTATGGCCCGTAGAAGGCCCATGGACCCTACGGCCCGTAGAAGGCCCATTGATCCCTACGACCCGTATAGAAGGCCGATGGATCATACGACCCGTATAGAAGGCCAATGGTCCTACGGCCGAACGAAGGCTCATGGATCATACGACCTGCAGGAGGCCCATGGTTACAACAGTCTGTGTGTTGCCATGATTATTTTGGCCTAGTTACCAAAAATAGGCTATTGTGGCCACTAGAAAAACATAGAAAAATAACTGCAGTGAATACAAGCAAACAACTAAACAAGACAATAAGAAAATAAATAAGCAAGCAATTAAGGCTAGCCTATTACCGCTATTACACATATTACATCCACTGGGCATCAAAGTTTGCCACCTGTGCAAATATAGGGAACAAAGCAACATATTACATACACTGGCCGTCAAAATTGGCCACCAGTGCAAATAAACGCAACAGCAAAACAAGAGCATAACTGAAACAACTTCAGAAGAGCTCAAGAAACGTTATCCTGGGTATCCACCATGCTGGCAATAAGCTTAGCAAGCTGATTAGCTTTGTCCTGTTTGGCGCTAAAATCCTCCAACGCTTGCTGTTGCAGCAGAAAGTATGCATATGAATGCTCCAGGGACTTTCGCAGTCCTTCCGCTTCTTGTCGCAGCACAGCTGATCGATGTCTTTCATCTTGTAGTTGAGACTCAAGAAACCGAACTGATTCAGACAGTGAGTTTGAATAGCTTGTGCAAGCGGTAGTGGCCAGTAACTCGAACACTAAACCAAGACAGGACTTTGGGGTTGTCTCGCTGTCTTCAAGATAGTCTTCCTTAGCTGTTTTATCAGCTTTGTTGGAGACCAACAAGGATGTGTCACTATCCTGAACCTTATTTACATTACTTTCATTACCATTGCTTAATAAGTCACTCTTCCCCAATATTCTGTCAGCATTCTAAAAGAAGAAACAAGCAGACACATAACAAGTTTAGCATGTACTAGTATATGAAACTCATTTTGGTGAACCAGTTCATTAGTAAGGTGGACACGATTAAACTACCAAGTCTTCTATTGCCAAGTACTAGTACATAATAAAAGCATCAAACAAACATATATCTATTTCCTATGGTCACTGCATTGTCTTGCCAAATAAAAATAGAGACACGGTTCAAATCATATCAGTTCAAGACAAAGCAGCAGTGAAAGAATACAAAGCGTGGGAAACTACACGGCACAACAAGATTTTAGATGGGTACCACGGCCTACATGTACAACAACACTATTGGCTCTGTTGTGATGCTAGTAATGTGCATGATATGAAAGTCAACTGTATACACAATTGAAATTGAAATCAAAAGAGCTATTGATAAGAGCAAACGTGTTAAAAAAACATGCGTGAACATACCTGTTGTGCCATTGGAGTTTCGATTGGATCCTTCAATTTAAAAATAAGTTTGTATCAGTAAATACAGTGATACAAGAGCAAAGCAATCATTGTTAAAAAAGGCGCGCCTAAGCGAGCGCTTAAGCGCGCCTAGGCTCTAGGCGTTGGCAAAATGCATTGCGCATAACTATGCTTAATCTGTGCATAACTGCGCATAAGCATGCGCTTTGGTCACTAAAGTGCAAGGCGGTGGCAAAATGCACAATTAACGCCTAGCGCTTTTTTGAACTATGATAGCAATGGAATCTTAAATTAGAACAGTTGTTCTTCAGGTTTAGGCACTTGTTCTACATGAACAGAGTATAGTAAGACGCAAGAATATAATACTTAAAAATAGAAAATGAGCTCATAGACCTTACCGCATTCTTGGTTCAGGACCAGTACAGAACAAGGCGTTCCCAGTCATCGTCCAGTAAATGTGTCTCAGGAGAACGTAAGAGAATTTGATGAGTTTCTTTGCCGATGAAGTACGTTTTCTTCAGGTAATTCCGATATTGCCACCAAGCATTCTTGAAGATAGCAGAGGTATTAGCACAGGTTACCTCATCTTGAATTTCCAAATCGGTCCTTCTCTATAGAGAAAAATGGGAAAATTTGCTGTATTATAACCATCATGGATGTAGGATGTATGGGACGAAGCAAAGTAATTGCCATGAATAACATTACTTACACATAACTCCTGGACAAACACCTGCAACTGGCATTTCCCTTCATCTTCAGTATAATATTTCCAAGATGGCAAGATACGCACATACGATTTAACAACATCAAATGCGATAGATGCTAAACTATGACTGTCTGGTTGTGCTTCCTCCGCAGGAATAGGCCTACTAACCGGTGGAGTTGGGGTTCGCCGTGATAGTACTGGCCCTTTGGGCACTGGAGCTGCCTTACTAACTGCTCTTGTTTGGGAGCTCTGTGGTGGAGATAGTGCCGTGTCAACAGGAACTGGGTTACTATCGGCTGGGGTTGGGGTCAGATTGGGTGAAGCTGGTTCTCTGTCCATCGCAGTAGGGGTACAATCTGCGAGAGTTTGGGTTATGTGTGGTAGGGCTGGTTCTTGTGCATGTACAACCGGGGTGCTATCTCCACCAAGAGGTAGCACTGTTTTATTTGAAGACCGTGTTTTTATTCCGCTAGATACTGGCATCAGCCGCTCCAATTCAAATGGCTGATAAACATGAAACATAGTTGAATGTACAGACATTGTATGAGAGACAGATGCAATAGATAGTGTGGAAAAAAGAGGGCGTGAAATAGTTGACATGTATATTGTTTAACTAAAACGGATAGCATGACATAATTTCATATATATGATGTCTATCTAAACTGGATAGCATAGCATAACATAATTCGAAGATATGATGAATAACTAAACAGGATCGCATGACATAATTCACCTACATGTTATCTAAGTAATCAGGATCACATCATTTAATTCACATATGTGATTTATATGCTAAACAGAGGGCATTCGATATGATGTCTGAACTAAGAACATGGTGTTGAGTATTGTGTATATGATGTCTAAACTATGCAATGCAAGACACCGTATGCATGACATGAGCAGTATAACCGTGCCAAGTTAGAGCATACACCTCAGTAGGGGAATAGGACTGGTCATCTGTCTCTGAATCCATCTCTGAGGAGCTATCGGGACCCAACAAGAGATCTGCTTCGACAGGTAGCACTGTCTGCTCTGAAGGCCTTGTTTTCACTCCAGATTTTTCCATCTCCCACCCAAATGGCTGATTCATAGGAAGAGTAGTTTAATGTACAAACATTGTCGACAAATGGAAATGTAATGAAGAAAAGGATGGGCAAGATATCATTGAAATATATGATGCCTGATTAAACAGGATGGCATTGCATATTTCACATATATTATGGCTGGCTAAAAGACATGAGACTGCATAATTCCCATATATGATATAGAAACTAAACAAGTGGCATTACAGAACATGTCTAAACTAAGCAGATGACATATATGATGTCAAAAGTAGGCACTGCAAGGCAACATATGCATGATATGACTAACATCATCATGCCAAGGTAGAGCAAACACCTTGGGGGGTAAATAGGAGTGGTCAGCGGCGTCTGAATCCGCCTCATAACAGATATCTTCCTCTGGATTACAATCTGGAGAGGGGTGGGGAGGGTTTGCCATTGAACCCACCATGAAGCGATGTCTGCATGACATTGTATTGCCGCGCAAAACTCTTTTATTTTTCTCTACATGTTCAGCATGACTGTGTACAATATCTGACATGCATACGAAAAAATATGGTGAGATTATGTAAGGAGAGCATGCAGAAATTTAGAGTGATGGTAACAACCAATGGATGGATCCAAAAATAATGATAGCAGGCTGATGATTGCTTTAAATTAATAAAAAGACAGATGATGATTGCTTTACTATTTGTTTCCCACCCAAGATGAACAACATAGGCATACCCTAGGTGAACCAGATATTAGATAGACATACTATTCATTGCTGCCTCGATATGTGCCCCACAACTAATTTAGAACTCAAGTTTGAACATTAATTTGGACCTGAGTTGGGAGTCCAAGAGCTGGACAGGACGATAAAGTAGCAGGTAAGTTTAAGCAATGCATAACATAAGCAGAAACAAAAGAGTGCGACCTCTCTTGTGGACCCGTGTACTCCTCAGGTTCATCTGCTGAGTCGATGATGGTGATGCCGTTGGGGTGGGTGCCGACGGCAGGGAAGGAGATCTGAGGCGGCGAAATACGGTCAGGAGTCATGATGTCTGGTTTGGTGGATGTTTCTTTGATGGAGCAGCTCAGGTGAGGTGGACGACGTCGCGGCAGGAGTAGGACAAACCACACAAAGTTCCCTTCGACCCGTACCTGTAACTGAAGTAATTCTGTAAGGGATCATTTGGCTTGCATGATTCTTAAAATGCAGGGATAGGAAAAACACCGGAATAGGATAGGAAAATGCACATGGTAAACAGAGCATTTGTAAACACAGGATTTCTGTCAACTTGGGTGTTTGGTTTACAGGAATTGGAAGAGCAGAGGAATGCAAAGAAACATGGCCAAAATAAAGAGAAACCGTATGAAAGTGTGTACAGTTAGAATGTTATTCTGGCACTAATGCACTTGGTCTTGTTTTCATGCATAGGATTTTGAAAAGTAGGTCGATATGGATGTTTTGCTTCATTCCTTTCAACAATATGCATGAATAATTGAATAGTAGAGTGCCATTGGAAAATTCCCTATTGCTATGTTTTTCTGTTGAACCAAAATAGCCCTAATGGATCGACGTGAATGTATAGTAATAAGTGATGCAACAAGTGTACAACCTCTTTGCCGTAGCCGTGTCGACCTCAGCATCATTGGGTTGGTCACTGAAGCAGTTGAGGCAGAAGTGGCTGTCAGAGGTGTGGAGGAAGATCTGAGGAATCTGTAGACGTTGTCCAGGGCGCTGCTCTGTTGTGATGGATCGTTCTGTCGTTGGAGCAGCTCCGGTGAGCCATAAGACGTCAAGGCTGAAGCAGCACAAGACAGACATCGTCAATCTCAAGTGGGATTCTAATAGCATCTCCAATAGATGATGTAAAATGGAGGTAAAATTAACATCACATAAACCACCTGACTACAACAGATGAGGTAAAAACTGTTGACTCTGAACTTAACTATCGAGACTGAAATTTACTGTGGAATCTAAATGCTACTGTCGAAACTGAACGCAATGGTAGCAGAGAGGCACTTGACATGTAGTTTAGGGAGGGCCTGCAGTTCATCTTCAACTTGCACCCCCTGAGCCGCCAGCCACCACCGGCCGAACCGCCGGCCCCAGCGCCACCTCGCCGCCCCGAAACAACTCGCCACCGCCGCCCCGGCCAACCCTCTAGGCCCCCCGCCCCCACCCTGAACCCTAAGATAGATAGTGGGGTACCTCTCTGGCGAGCCCCCGTCCCCGCTGCGGGTGGTTCTTCATTAACTACGGTGAGCCCCCCCAACCCCTGAAAATTGACTAACCCAAAAGTCGATTCAGTAGACTGAAGTGTGGCTTAATCGGAGTAGAGCAGCAGAACGAGCGAGGGGGAGAGCAGCAACAACAGCTGGGCGAGCGAGCGATCGAGCGAGAGCCGAAGCAGCAGCAGCAGCGCGAGCGAGCGAGTGAGAGCCGGAGCAGCAGCAGCAGATCCGGCTGGTATGGCCGCCGCCGTCGAAGGGGCCTCACACTGGGGGAGAGCCGCCGTGGAGATGTCGCCCGCGGTGCTGACTTCAAGGTAGCCGCTCCATGGGGGTGCGGGATGGAGCACCGTCGGTGCCGGGAGGTCGAGTTAAGGAGAAGGTGCGATGCGATGAGTGTACAACCTCTTTGGTGGCGCCGAGTAGGCCTCGGCTTTGTCCGAGGAGTCAGTGAGGATGCTGCGGTTCCGGTGGAGCAGGTTAAGGTCGCGCTGTGGGGATGGAGCAACCGCGATAGACGAGGCGATCATCGGATCAGCTCCTTGGAGGTGGAGGACGGGGCGGCTGAACCGGCTGGACGACGAGATGGACGACGGATCCTCATCCGGTGAGGTGGACGAGGGACGTCGAGCTATTGCGGTGGATGACGTCGTCGTGGAAGAGGCTCCAGCTGGGCAACAGTGATGTGGCGGACGGAGGAGGATGGGGTTTCGCGGCTGGAGCAGAGAGGTTACGGCGGCCTGGGATTTCGAATGGCGAAAAGGGGGCGATGGGAGGGGGTGAAGCATGACTTAGGGACGCGCTTGTCCAAAATGTAGGGTGTGTTACAAAAGTACCCCCCACCGATTTGAACTAGCGGCCCTTTCGGCTCAGGGTTAGAAGGTGGATTTCGCGTGTCAGAATTTGGCAGTTGGAGGGAGTTTTCGTGCGCGTTGTAATTTCGGGAGAGCATGGCGCGGGTTGTGAAGGCGCCAGTTTTGGGAGCACGATATCTGAATTTTCGGGATATAACAAGACGCGGGTTGAATTTTAGGGACAAGCCTAATGTGTAGTAATATTGTACTTGTACGTACCAAATCAATTCGCACTTCCCTCAACCAAAAAGAAAATGAAAAAAATAAAACTATTCACAATACAAAAAGAGAGAGAGTCTTGCCCCGTTTTACTATACAAATGCTATTCAAAGCTACTCCCTCCTTCCATCTATATAGGGCCTAATGCGTTTTTCGATGCTAACTTTGACCAAATATTAGAGCAATGATATATGACATGCAACTTACACAAAGCACACCGTTAACTTCGTCTGTGAAAGGTTCTTTCAATGATATAATTTTCACATTGTGCATGTCATGTACTATTAATCTTGTCAATAGTCAAAGGCGGTCTTAAAAATCTCATTACGCCCTATATAGATGGAAGGAGGGAGTATGAATCCATGTTATGTCTGATTAAATTTTTTCGCTTGCTGTATAATGCATGTAACCTACTCATACCAATATTTTAGTGCATTCCAAATGTCTATACTACCGCTGCAATTCGAGCTAAATTTGAATTCATTTCTCTATTTCAATAAGAATCTACAATCATGATTGTTGCCAACTTCAACCATCATTCGTGTATTACCTTAATAACACACCACATGATTACTATAGAGATAGATATGAACTATGTGTACTACATGAAATCGATTTCTATTTTTTGAATACACTTGATGTTGAATCCAAATAATAGTACATTTGATGTACTAACTATATATTCATAATCTAAACCAGTTCCATACGTACACCGTGTTTATCACACAAAGTGTAGTGCCCCGCCCCGTACATTATGATAAGTATTTAGACCTGAGTTACAAAAGCCACACATTAGCCCAAATTATAATCAATGTTCTACATTATGATATCTTCTTCAAGTATCCGTATCCACCTTTTTATAATGAATTATGATATTTGTTCGTCTTTTACACCTTCACGATCCTCTTCTAGTTGTAGCTAGCTAGCGCTAACTTTCTATCATGCATGCACACGCCCGCCCCCCTCACACACCCTTAGCGTCCCCTCCATCGCGCGCGTTCATTATTTCTCTTTATGTCGTCCACCAGCGGTGTGTGTAGGCCCCCGGCTCCTTCTTTCTGGCACACACCAGTCGATATACCTCTCTAGCCAAGTGTGCCTACAACAAACACATATATACTTTCCCTCTTCTCTTCTCACCGTCCATGCCCCCATATGTCCAATACGATTCCACGCAGGTGCACACTCCCGCCCCTCTTTTCATTAATCACATGCTCGCACACTCCTCCCCCCTCGACATGGTAGGCCTCTCGCACCACCTCCTAGCCACACCCTATCCCCCTGTCTGCCTCTCCGGACCTTATTTGCTTCTAACACATGCAGGCGTGTATATGAACTAATCTCCCTACATATAGCCAGGTCAACTATAATTCGTTTTCACCAAGCACCGATACACTTACCTCGCTAGTTATTTCTCTCCTTTTCTCGGACACACGACGGTTGATCTTCCTCTGTAGTTACGCATGCTTACCACAACCATATCTTCTCCCCTCATCATCCTTGAATACCTCCCGACCCATCTCTCACACGCACGTGCATAGACAGACAGACATCCCCCGCCCTCTCTTACTGATATTGCACTCATACCCTCCGTTTGTCTAGCAGGCCTCTCCCACCATTTGTGAGACGCCACTCCACCATCAACCCTCCGACGCTCTACCTTTGTCTTTTTCCCAACCTTATTCCTCTGCTACACATATCCATGGATGTCGATCGATTTCCCTCAATACATAGCTAGGTCTCTCTCCTTCCCCACACATATACTAGTCGACCGGTCTCTACCCCCCCCCCACACACACCGATAGTCGAACATTGTAGGTAGGTATCCATGCCACGGAGAAGAACTGCACCTCTGCCCTCTCAAATTCCAGTAGGCCATCTGCCCTGTATCTTTGACGTGGGCAAATACAAATTCGATGGCACTCTTTATCAATCGCGCAGCCACACACTTCATCTCTGTTTTCAATTCTATCGATATCTCACGTCCATGACTCCGTTTCACACACATTGCATATGTTACGTTTTTCTGATTGTGGTATCATCAACACATTGCCTCTGTTTCGCACAAACCATCTCTCTCACACCCACCCACGTTCGTACCTGCACCTAAAGAAGAAGTGCACGCAGGACGCAGGTACTCACGTCTCGTTCCCGGCCACACCCGCGCGGGAACACGGTGGAGTTCGTTTCTGTACAAAAGGCAGCCCACGTGATAATTTGACGCGTGTAGCGGTTGTTTACTCGAAGGAGGGTCGGGTACCATGCCTAGAATATAAAACGATTGCCGTGGGGAAAATGGAAAAATGGGTTTGTCTCTCGTGAGTCTCGTCACACAATCTCACACAAGGCTGCCGTGGCCTCCCTCTCTCAGCGTTGGTCAGTGATCCGGCCGCATCTCGTCCACTGGCGGAAAGGGAGGATGTGCATCGTCTCTCCGTTCGACGGCGTTGAGGCAGCTCGTCCCGATCTGTGGTACCCGCCGTTCTCTCTGACCAAGCTCCGGTGCGGTAGGGCCTTCGCCACTTGCTCGCTGCCGTAGTATGGGCAGATCCCGGCCGCTGGCGCCCTCCTAGTAACATCCCGACGACCCTCAGGTACAGCTTCCTACGGCCTTGCTCCACTGCCCATCTTCCCACGTTGCTGCATGTGGATCTTCTTTAGTTGTTTGCTTAAATCGTATCTCGGCCGGCGTACTTTCCATCTTGCAATCTCATCCTCAAACCATTTTTGATAAACCACCATGTGCTATCTTTCCCTTTTTACATGGAACATGCTTCTTTTTTGTCGGTGTATGTGTCTTCAACTCGTGTTATTGGGCAGTAATTGTTTCCTTTCGACCTCCTTTTGCAAATAGGGCTATCCATTTTCACCTCGTTGCTATTGCGACCTTTTGGTGAACTGCACAAATCACTTTTCCGAAGAGTGTTTTGTGCAGTTCCGCCAAAATGTCACACGAGCAACGTTTTTACATTTCTGTGGGACTGCGGAAAGGGAGATTGGTTTTGCTATCCTCCTCATCCAACTCCGTGCCTAATCTTCTCCAACAAGAAGTTAGTCCTAAAGAGAGATCGTAGAGGTGATCGGCTTCTATTTATGTGTGTTATGTTTCATCATCTAGTTCCACTATTATTGTAATCACACTGACTGGATATCTTTGCAAACAGGGATGGTCCGCCCGATTTTAGTGGAGTTGCACAAAATGATCGGATTGTGGTGTCCTTCATACACCTCTTTTTTGGCTACAGAGCTGGGTGAAACTAGCTGCCAAGCAATGAACATTGTGCCAAGGAAATGGAGCCATGCCTACGAACAACATCGATCAATTATATTTTTTTCTTTATTTTTACATCTTCTCACAACTTTGTCTTCAGTTGTGATGTGATTATTGGCGTTGATCTGTGAACCATTCAGATGCATTAGCCATGGTAGTTTCATTTGTATTTGATGGAATGTTGTAACGAGATAATCTCGAGGCAAGACACATGAATCATAAGTTGCAACCTTTTTTTTTCCTGCGGGAACCAGAGTTGAAACCTTCATAGCATCACAGTACAATTTCATCGAAATTATGCGTACATATAAACAAATCCTGAAGGATTGATAGCAATGCTAGAAACAATTCAACTTCTTTTTGCCGACATGTTGGACATCCTTCATCCGGCTCCACCTGCCATGCAACAATATTGAGTGCACAACACAACTTCAGGGAAAGATTCACCCCGGTCGTTGCGCCGCAGTAGTAATGACTAGTGAGCAGTCAAATCACAGATCCCCACCTTCGCCACAGTAAGTTGCTCGGACGAAGCAACCATCATTTCTCTGTTCGTTGAATCCACTGGTACTCCCATATTCCCACAGTAATAAGTTGCTCGGGCAAATCAACCATCACTATATCCGCTCACGTGTGATGACCACAGGAGCTATCCATTCAGATTGCATGTTAAAAAAATAAAGGTCGATAACTAATGCGGCAAACTTTCAACAAAAAAACTAATGCGGCACCTCGGGCCAACGCGGCCAGATCGCATTTTGCACGAGAAATTACACAACATGTTTCATTGACATGTGGTCCCGTTCCAACATATCAGTGAGACGACGGCGAGTAGTAGGAGTATTTCCGAACCGACGTGTAGGCCGGGGCACCCCTTCGTGAATCGTGGCAAACTGGCAACCGTCCACTGACTCTTCGTCTTTCCCTCTCAATTTGGAACTGCTGTCGCACGCTCTTCCTCTCCCTCCTCCATTTTCCTTTAGCCCTTCACCCTTTCTTCTGCCATTGTTCGATCGTCTTCTCCATGGAGGGAACAGGACGGAAACGAGCCCGTTATTCTTGCCCCAATCTGAAAGATGACGTGGTGGAGGAACTCATTGATCGGTGCGACGTCATCACCTCGGCTAGCATGGCAGGTTCGTTCAAGCCCATTCTTGACTCAACTAATAACATCATTACAAGGAACCCAAGAGTCAAGGAGCGGTTTGATCTCCCCTATCTTCTTCGCCGTGACCCTGATGACTGGCGCCGTCACGACGGAGGCCTCGCCCTGTGCAAGTTGATGCCGCTTGATAATGATACCTATGATGTTAAGAAGCCATCGCTTGAGGGCAAGGCTTGGGTAGGCGCAAATGGAGATTGGGTTGTTTACATTGAGTCCAACTGCAAGTGGGAACTTGTGAATGTGTACACTCGTGACCGGGTTCCACTTCCAAAAATCTCAGCAGACTGCCCAGAGATTGAGCACACCGGTATTGTACGCACGTTCAAATACAATCATGGTGACTGTCTTCTATGGAAGATAGCAATTTCTTGAGTTCCCAACCTCTCTTGGAATTACAACAACTATGAAGTTGTTGCTATCTTCGACAAGCTTGTTGCCTTCCTTGCTGGTTTGACTCGATGGATATTGCTCAAAAATCAGTTTCTGTACACGGATGAGTACTGTGATGCAATTGAATACGAGGGCCTTGTGTTTGCTGCCACCACCCATGGCACTATTTTTGCATGGAATCGTTGTTTCGGTACGTTTGTCTTCCAACGTAATTATAATTGTTTCATCCACATGCATGCGGGTTAGGAAGTTTCCCTTTACTAATTAACCTTCTTGTGCTTCCAAGGTCATGCGAACATTCCACCACCTATACTTTAAGATTTTTATAACCAAGGGGGAGATGACGATGGTGATGATCACGAGCATGAGGACGAGAAGCGCCCATATACTATTTGGTGCCTGGCAACTAATTCCGATGGATCACCTCTTCTTGTGTGTATACAGCCCATTGATGATGTTACTGCTAAGGAAGCAGGTGTAGTCTCCCATGGTCGCACTCTCCAGACCTATTCCAACACCCGTTGCATGGTATTCGGGATGGATACTAGTGTGCTAGCGCCGACTCCTTCACCCTGGTACAGAATTAATAGTCTTGGAGAAAACTCGCTCCTCCTTGGACAAAACTATCCAATGATGGTGAAAGGCGATCCAACTGCTGTTGACACAATGTTACTACCATTTATGAGAAGCAACTGTGTCTATACCTTGGACATTTGGGTGGTTCCTACCTTGGTACTGATATAGTAGGCCACTTCAGCCTGGATGATCAGTCCTGCGTTGGTCTCCAGATCGAGAATGGATGGCCCGTCCCAGAGAATCACTTGTGGTTCAAAGCAAGCATTTCCAACGCCGAGGAATGGTTGAGTTGAAGTTCATTTCATTGCTTGTTATTTGTTGTGTGGTGAAAACTTTAGTATTTATAATGTATCCTCGTTGTCGATGTGGTTTGATGACCTGTTGTATGTAATAAAATGATATGCCTGTGATAAACTTACTAAATTTATGAATGGCTTTCGAGTCGCTTCTGTGAGTGAGTGGTGCGACGAGGCAAAAATATATTTTCTGAATACATAATTGTACGTGCATTGCAACAGGTTATCGGATGAGGCCAATCAACAATACTAGTACACTATTTTTACTAGCTTCACATGCTTCGCGCGTTGTGCGGGTGTTTTTATTATAACCATATTGTACTACGTAACCAGCACCTCGAATCCTCGATACTAGTAGTACTATATAGTAAGTAGTAGGAGTAGTAGGGTGGCATGTGCAAGAACAAGCATTCACGTCTAGGAGTACGGCACACGCCACCAGCACGACTTCCATCTTACACCATATTTCTTGGAGTCCGTGCTAGAGCAATCTCTTCAACCTCATCGTTTCTCTTACTCAGCCATCGCGCGGTGGGCGAGGTGGGGGTTTGCCGATAGTCGGTTTCCTTAACTGCGGTCCCACTTGTAAGGCCAACTGCAACGCACGACCCCAAACGGATCTCCGTTTTGCACGAACTCCAACGATAATTTTGAGTAGAAAAAGCAAGACCAAAGAAAACAAGAACCACAAGAATACATTTTACTACTCTTGTAAGTTGGATTAGTGCCTTCTCGATGCATTCATTGTTGATCTGCGGAGGCTCGATCTTGCGTGCTTCTTTCTTCTTTGAGTGTAAAGAAGTAGACGTTGCTTCCTCACATCTAGTCTCATGTCTAGCCTCTATTCTAGTACTCCCTCCGGTCCGTTTTTCTCTGCGTCTAAGCAGCAACACGCATACCAAGTAGGAGTATCAACAAGTGCACTAATCTCATCTATAGCCTCTGTGCTAGCTAAAAGTGATAGAACATCTACTAAATTGCGCTCTATCAATATATGGATGTACTCTTCTTCCCAATACAAAAACTTGCATCCATTCTACTCCCTCCGTTGCACAATACATGCCTTCTATTTGTCAAAATATATATGTATCTAGACATGTTTTAGTATATAGGTACATACATTTTTGGACAAATGGAAGTCAAGTATTTTGGAACGGAGGGAGTACACAATAATTTTTTTAAGTTAGCACAACTAGTCTAATCCGAGAGCACAACCGAAGATTTGGTCGGGTTCTTCCTCATGCACATACGAAACAAAATGAGTGAATCTACACTCTAAAATATGTACACAAGCCAATGCACTAACTCCATCTGATCCAACTCATGCACATACACGCACAACATGGAGCACACAACGCACGTACACAAGACGTGCATGCACACACGCTCGGCCGCAAAATGCACGTGAATAACACATGCATGCGCACACACTCGGCTGCATGGAGGCATGCGCCATCCGCGGCGACGTCTGGTTTGTCGTGCTACAGTGAAGCTCGCACGCAACAGCGCATACGCATCTCTTGCAGCACCTCTTTGCCGTCGTTGCTCAACTACTAGTCGGAGACGAAGACGACCGCAGCCTCGGCCTTAGAGCTAGCACCGATGGAAAAACACGCACGCTGCACGCACACTAGCACATACGGAGGGCCCACGACGTGGTGGTGGTGCGTCCCCAGTCGCCTCTACTCCTTCTGCGCATGTTGTCTATCAAGGCGGCTGTATGCTAATGATGATGTGGGTGAGATCTTCTAGGACTCAGATGATGACGAGGAAACTTATGAGACATAAGGTGACGTACACCGTCAAGGTCCACGGTCAAGGGGGTGCTAGCAAGTGCTTAGATGTGCTTAGAGCATGTACAATAGAGCTGAGTCAGTGGGATATAAGGAATAAACAGTAGTATATTTCTGCTTAGGCTGGTTGTAATGGGGAGTATCATATACTAGTATCATGCATATGATACTAGTGTATGATACTAGCTCCGTAATGCATAGTATCATATAGTAGTATCATGTAGTACTTTATTTATTGTCATGCATGACACAAAGTAGCATAGCATTTATTATGATACGGTATCATGATATGATACTCCACTCTTTCTTTCTTCATTTAATGCTATGACACCTCGTCAAAATTGCCTAGTTGGCATGCATGATACTACCATTACGACCAGCCTTAGTTGGAGGAAAGAGAAGAGGAGAGAGAAGGTAAGCGGGCTCTTCGTGAAGAGCCAGCTCTAGCACATGCTCCTAGGCACTTTGTACATGTTGACTATAAGATGGGCTATAGGCTTATAGCCAGCAGCTGGCTATACTATTAATGCTCTTTAGATGAGGTGAGTGCATTAAATGGCTTAGTAACTCAAGTGTTCAATGCATAGGTGCTTAGTTTATTGGTGCCACATCATATTTTATGCCTACGTGGCAGGCTTAGCATCTATACATGGTGGAGCACTGGGAGAGGCCAAGGCTGGTCATAGTGGGGAGTAACTTGTACTGTAACATATTACTATGTTACTCTAAACATCTCTATTAACCGGAAAGGAGGGAGTAGTAACATAGACTAGCGTCATATGCAGAGTATGGGAGCACATGATATTTCGCCGTCCAGACCGATCCCAAGTTTGATTCTCACCTTCTTGGCCCAACAAAAACCCCTCCCCCTCCCGCGCATGCTTCCTGCCCGGTGCCAACTGAGCCCGCCGCTCCACATTGATGGCAAGTCAGGGCGACGCGACCTCTCACTACTTCCGCCGTTGAAGCGGCGCGCCGACCGAGGGCACCGCCCGCTGCACGCCCGGCATTTCAGACTACACAGTGGATAGTAACTTTTAGAGCTAGTACTATAATTAGATGACATAAGCAGGCTATAAGGATTTAAATATAGTATTTGTGATTAGTTGAAGGAGAGAGAAGAGAAGTGGATTGTAAACGTGTAGCCGGTTGTACTCCAACATACTCTACTTTGTGAGACAAAAGGTGGAGCCATTATTAATGATATTGTATTTATACTAAAGGGACTAACGGATGCCTTAATTACTTCGTTTTTTGAGACAAACCTTGGTGGGGCTATTATTGACTTTTTTGAGCTATTATTGACTAGGACGTGGGGTTTGGGGGCCAAAGGCCTACTATTATACTCCGACCTGACATGCTCTACCCTAGCCGCCTCTTTATCATATGGTTTCACACCGTTCCAGATCTTAGCGCCGCCACGCAATTCTTCTCCAACCCTCCTTCCGGCATGCACCGCGAGAAGGGACAGTAGTCCTCCGAACCACGCCTTTCATGATCCTGTACGGGAGAGGGGCGATCAGGTTTTTGGGGAGCACACTCCTGTGACTACTGCCAGCGACGACTTCCTCAACGACAGCCTTCTTCCCCGACCTCGGTAACCTCTTCATCAACAACATGAGTGACAACATCAACCACATGGGTTCTGCTCCCACTGTACAGTATGTGATTCTGTCCTCCTAGTTTAGTCCGCATCATTACTTTGATGTTTGCAATTGTCGTCATGATCTATGTACTGCTGATTCGGATTAAATCTCATACTAAATTGCTCATATATTCAACAATCCAATCCAAAAACCTGATCACAGGCAATTTACTCCGAGTGGTTTTGCTGCACTTTTGAAGGTGCCTACTTTTAAGGGGGTGCAATATAAAAGGTGGCGCACAAGAGCAGTATATTGGTTTCAGATCATGTACTGCTATGACGCCACTAAGGGTAAGCCTGAGGGCGATCTTAATCCTACACAACAGGAAGCTTTTCAGAACATGGATACCCTCTTCAAAGCCGCCCTACTGAGTGTTCTTGACCATTCCATTGTGGATTCGTATATGTTGTTTGACAGCGGCAAAGACATGTGGGCTGCGCTCGAGGCCATGTTTGGGCCCTCGGGCGCTGGCAACGAGTTGTACGTCATGGAGCAATTCTGTGACTACAAGATGACTGATGAGCGCTCTGCTGTTCAGCAGACTCATGAGATACAGTCACTCTCTAAGGAACTTGAGTACTTTAGGTGTGTGTTGCCGGACAAATTTGTTGCTGGGACCATCATTGCCAAGCTTCCACCTTCGTGGAACGATTTTGCTACTTCTCTGAAAAACAAGAGACATGAGTTTTCTGTTTTGGATCTCATTAGCACTCTTGATTTTGAGGAGAAGGCGAGAGCAAAAGACACACGTGCTCGGGTCACCGAGGGAGCTTCTAGTGCCCACATGGTACATGAGAAGAACTTCCAGCCCAACCAGCCCCAAAACAACAAGAACAAATCTCAGGGGAAAGGCAAGTTTGATGCAAAGAACAAGCCGTCACATTCTACCAACTACAAGAAGAATTCTCATAACGGGAAGGGATACAAACCTCAATTTTGGTAGCAATGCAGCAAATTTATATGGCTGCATCTACCTGCTGTCAGCTAACCTCATGGTGCTCCAGGTATTCCTACATTCGCAACTAGGTACAATGACCACCACAAGATGAAATTAGATTATTCGTACGTTGACATGCTGAATGCAGTGCGGAACGATCCTGTCATGTGTGGAGGAGCAAACAAGCAGTGCAGCCGAAGGTGGAAATCAACCAAGGACTTATGAAATTATATGTAATCTTCCTCAGGTAGGTCAGTATCCCCTTTGTCCAGATGATCGTGTTTTGTCATGCCGAGCTATTGATATGTGCTACTGTTTTGCAACACCGTTTAAGTATAGCTACTGTTTTCCTATCTTTTCAGATTCAGGACAATGAATATGATATCAGGGGAACTGCACAATATGGACCCATGTTGAGTCATCTCTATTGCCTCATGTGTTTGCTGCAAATGTGTCAGCATCAATTGCAAGATGAGGCAGCTAGCTAGCTGTGGAGTTGCCAACATGCTCAAAGTGCTCGCAACATTGAGAAGAAACAAGCATGCCCAGGAAATTAATGCATGCGCAGGGAGGCCATTTTCTCAGAGAAGCATCGACCAATTTTCTTTATTTCCACACCTTCTCACAATTTTGTATATTGGTTATAGTATGGTGAATCATTAAGATGCATAGACATGCTGAACTTTTGTTCTTCTGAATGTTAGTTTAATGTGAGTGTCTGCATCCAGTACCACATCCTCTAATTTGGTGGATGCACACAGAGAAAACAAATCTCCTTAGTTTACTCCATAACCACCCTATTAAATAGGCCTAGCAACAAACCAGGCACATGTAGTGGCCGACGGGCACATGCATCCTGCATGCATGGCCAGTCATGCAGCAACGCAAAAGAAGAGAGCGGTTCTTGGGAAAAAGCGAGTAGTTAGTGCAGCGGGCCATATAAACACGAATAGCTCGCTCTCCCGCTTCCGTCTCCCCACCCAATTCCCCCTGCTCCCCAATCTTCCTCACTCGTCCACAAAACCCCGCTCAACTTCTTCCTCACTCGTACAGAAAATGCCTGCTCCTCTTCTTCCACTCATACAGAAATCCCCAGCCCTCCTTCTTCCCCACTCGCACTGCCACTAGGATCGTCTCTGGCTACTCTGCTCAAACCCGTGAGCTCGGCGCGATGCCCACAAGGAAAATGGAGTCGGCTGGCCCCAGCGCCAAGAAGATGAGGCTCCCGCCAGCGGTGACGCCGGTTGTAGATCCCGCATCCAGTAGCGCGGGGAGAAGCGGCGAGCCCCCCACCCGGATCCGAGGAACCGGTAGAATCTCCGGTGGACCGCATCAGCGATCTCCCGGACGTCATCCTTGAGGAGATCATCTCGCTTCTCCCCACCAAGGATTGCTGCCGCACACAAGTCCTCTCAACTCGGTGGCGCCCTCTATGGCGCACTGCGCCCCTCAATCTCGACTGTCGTCAGATATCTGTCCTTCCTGAATTTGATCTCATCAGAGCCATCGTCTCCTCTCACCAGCAGGGCCCCGTTCAATGCCTCTGCATCCCGACAAGCTTCCTGCTGTCCATACCCGACAAGGTGGACGCTTGGCTGACATCTCTTGAATTCGGAAAACTCCAGCAGTTTGAGTTCTACCATTACCACGAAAGTTTCATACCACAAACATACCAAGAATTCGTGCCCACACCACCGTTGTCCATCTCGCAGTTTTCTTCCTCTCTCCACACCGCCACCTTCGCCCGGTGCCATCTTCCAGACGATCTGGTACAAATGCTTCGACTCCCACTGCTAAAAAAACTTTCGCTTGTGGTGGTTTATCTGTCGGAGGCCTCACTGCACAACATCATCCACTCTAGTTGCCCCGCCCTGGAGCGCTTGCTACTTGTTTTGGGAATAGAAATCGGTATCAGTTGTCTCCAAATAAAGTCGCCTCACCTTAAAATCATTGGAATTTGTTTTGAAGGACAACAACTCATCATAGAAGATGCCCCTTCACTTGAAAGGTTGCTCCTTGATAATTGTTATACACCTTCAGAAATAACTGTCGTCTCTGCGCCCAAACTGGAGATCTTGGGTGTAATTCGTGACCCGTTTAATAATCACAAGGAGTTGGTGTTTGGCTCCTCACCTTTTCAGGTACCGTATATTATCATCTACACATTTGTAATCATATGTTGCATTTTTAATTTGTGCGCATAAGTTTTATATCATCTTGGAGTACACTTTGGGTACTAATATTATGTTATATGCTCAATGAAGAGTTCGTCCATTGATAGCCTATCAATGCTGCTGGATTCTGTCAAGATCATATATATCAGAATGTATAGTTTTGATCTGGACATAATTATTGGCTTGCTGCGATGCTTTCAATCTCTGGAGAATTTATACATAGAGGTGATGATTTCATGCACATTGAAAGTCCATATATATTGTACTAGAATTAACTGTTCATCTGTCGTTCTTTCGACATACTCTTTTTTCAAACCTTAACAGTTTTCAATCTTCATGTCTACTTAGGCAGAACCACATGGAGAAAAACATATAACCAATCGTTGGCGTAATAAGCACAAGGATTTTCTCAGTTCTCATGACATTCGTTTGAGGACAATAACGATGGGATGATATGCATCCAACTAGGCAAACAGAAGCTTTGTCACATTCTTCCTGTTGAATGCGAGGTTGCTATTGTCCATGAGGCTTAATTTTTACAGCAAGAGATTTCTCACGGACAAACATGTTGAACAGCAAAAAAAAGAAGTTTCAAGTGGACAAATGGGCTTCTAAACGTGCTCGGCTTCTATTTACAACAAGTTGTAGACATCCTAAAATAATTTTTTTGCATAGGATGTTGATTTTATGGATCAGACCGATCCATTTGTTTGTGACTGCAAAAAAGAGTGGTTGGGTTAGATGTTACTGTCATGTTCAATCTGGGTTTTGTCTAAAAATTTGATGAACAATTAATCCTTGGGCTTTTTGTACCATTTGTATGCTTGACTTGCATGTTGTTGCCCTCATACTCCCCTCCACCTGCCACTACACTGCCGCATCTTCCATGGCTGCTGTTCGTTCCCGTCCGAGGCCTTGCCATCATTCTCTGCCTTGGTTAGCTCGCTGTACTCGCCGCCGTCTGGTGTTGTCAACATGATCAACAACCAAGAGGAATCAGGAGATGACTGTACGTGGAGAGGCTGACAGTAGGGACCCACCAGGGTCATTGCATTTCGCAAGCAGGTGCCTCGTTATGACAAGCCAAAACAATACTTCCTCCTAATTGTTTGACAACTAGGTTCCACGCCATTGTCAATGTAGTCAATAAACGAGAAAATTACACAACGAGCGGATAACACCAGGGACCCAACAGCTCGCCCAGTTGTTTTTCAGTTTCATAGACGAAGCTCAACTGCGCGCTGTGCGGGGGCTGTGGCTCGTCTAGCCCACGCTTACGCTTTTATTAAGCACATGACGAGCCCAGTTGATATTTTTTTCTTTCTGAAATTGGCTAGCCCAGTTCTTTTTTTTGGAGAATACGAAAACCGAGGCCTACTTGCTTTTCTCAGCCCTGCTGGGCTGCAAATCTTTCAAGACGAGGAGGGATAAGAAATGGGCTTCCCCAGAAAACGGGCTATAAGTTGTAAGAAATGGGCTGTAAATTTTTAAACCAAAGCCAACTGGCAATTGCATTAAAATATCATATTTTAAGGATTTCTCTACTCTCTACTCTTATAAAAACCGAAGCCAACTGCCAATTACATTAAAATATCATCTTTTCACCCACAAGATAAACTACTCATACAAATGCATCTTCATGTTCCGTGCAACGAACGGGCATCTTGCTAGTTAAGATTCTAAATTTCATTCATTTTTTTGTGGAGAATTGTTTTTTGAATTTTATTTTGATATAATTTTTTGAAAACTATTTTTAACATGACTCAAAATCTCGTGATTAAAAGAGTTCGGACCCCACCGAAATATGCAAAATTTCGTTGAATTTTTTAGCAGTGCCCAGAATATATGGTCTGTAATGCTAATAAGAAGAATATGGGCTTCAAATATCCTTCAGAATTAGCAAATGGGCTGTAAATTATTGAAAATAATGGCTAATGGGCTGTATGCTGTTTTCCACAGATTTGGACGCTGACTTCTGGGCCTACTAGGTTGATGATGACGCTGTCCTAAATTTTTTTTGACGAGTACGCAAGGCTTTGTCAACTTAGTCAACACACAGCAGTGACTGTTGGATGTCCATCCAACTGCCGCCGTGCTTCTTCAATCTCTTATCTTCCTGCTCCAGCCGCCCAAACCAGCGCCGGCGGGACTGCCTGCTGCCTCCTCCCGTGGCTGGCTGTGCTACCGCTAGGCCATCCCTCTAACCACCCACACATCCTATTATTTTCCGGTGACATCACCCTCACCCAGCAGCCGATCAGTCAGCGCTCGTTCTCCCCTCAGCATGGGCATCCACTGCCATTGCTTTGCCGGCTCCTAGTGATTCTCTTCCTGGGCCCCGCCCTCGTCCACCGCATTTGTGCTCTCGGCGCGGCGAGGTCAACATGGTCAACAAACAACAGCCATCGGAAGAGGCTGACAGTAGGGGCCCACACAGGAAAAGGCCTGCTTATTACACACAAAATAATGATTCCTCCACCTGATAGCTGGGACCCACCGGAAGGGTCTCTGTATTTCGCGAAAAAAACGTTCCCCCCGCTGTCAGCTCGGACCCACCGGAAATGCCTCCTTATTACGCACAAAAAAAAAATGAATACTCCCCCTGCTAGCTGGAACTCACCTTGTTGGGAGGCTGACTTGTGGGCCTACTAAGTTTACGGGGACGGAGGGCTTTGTCAACTTAGTCAATATGAACGACTCTAGCTCCAGTGACCGTACGATGTCCATCCAACGGCCGTAGTGCTTCTTCAACCTCTGGCTTCGTGCTCCAGCCGCCCAAAGCAGCGCCGGTCGAGCCGCGTGCTCCTGCCTCCCGTGGCCGGCTATGATGTCGTGGAGGCCTCACCGCTGGCCACGCCATCCCTCTACTCACCCACACCCCCTGTTATTCTGCAGCGACGGCAACCTCACCCTCGTACTCCTCTTCGCGTGGGCATCCACTGCTGCGTCTTCCCCGGCTCCACGTCGTCCCCTTCCTAGGCCTCGCCGTCGTCCACCGCCGTGGTGCTCTCGGCGCGGCGTGGTCAATGTGGTCAATGACCGACTTCCATCGGAAGAGTACTGTGCGTGTAGAGGCTGACAGCTGGGTCCACGGCGGCCGCAAGGAAGTGCCTCCTTATTACGCGCAAAATAATTATTCCTCCACTTGACAGTAGGGACCCACCGGATGACCCACCGTATTTCGCAAAAAAACGTTTCCCCTGACTGCTGGGACCCACCAGCTACATCTTCGCACGCAAGGAAGTGCGTCCGGGCAAAAAAACGATTCGCCCCCTGACTGCTGGGACCCAGCAGCTACATCTTCGCACGCACGGAAGTGCGTCCGGGCAAAAAAAAAAAAACAATTCGCCCCCCTGACTGCTGGGACCCACCAGCTACATCTTCGTAGGCAAGGAAGTGCCTGACAGTCGGGACCCACCTGGTCCAAGCGTACGTAGGGTTGTCATTCTGGTCGCGAACGTGTACGTACATACTGGTCGATGTAGAGGTGCACACGTGTCATAGTAGAGGGGCGCACGTGTCGTAGTAGAGGCGCGCACGTAGCATGTACACGTACGTACAACGGCAAGGGTGCAAGAAAGAAAATACGCCCAAGTACGTTCATACGGGCAGGGTCTCGAATGCCTACTCGCGCATACGTACATGGCTCGGTCGGAATGGAGAAACAGAGTCGTCCTCATGTTCATAGGGAGGCAACGGAATGCGTCGTGTTCATGGGGAGGCAATGGAATGCATCGTGTTCATCGGGAGGCAACGGAACGCGTGAGAGCCAACCACCTTGGATGGAACAGGCGATGGAAACGAGGCCTGGCGTACCGCACAACGGAGGAAACGGACCTCCTACGTTCGGAACGGAGTCCTGTTGATCGGGAGGGGTGTGGCGTACCGCAAAACGGAGGAAACAGACCTCCTACGGTCGAAACGGGGGTCCTGTTGATCGGGAGGGGTGCAACGTACCGCAAAACAAACGAAACAGACTTGTGTTGGAGCGCTACGGTTGAAACGGGGGTCCTGTTCATCGGGAGGGGTGTGGCGTACCGCAAAACGGACGAAACAGACTTGTGTTGGAGCGCTACGGCCGAAACGGGGGTCCTCTTCATCGGGAGGGGTGTGACGTACCGCAAAATGGGACTCCACGGGATACTGTTCATCTCCACCGTCGACCTCCTCCAGCCTCCACGGGGCACCGTCGACCTCCTCCAGCCTCCACGGGCTCCTGTTCATCCAGCCTCCACCGTGCGCTACTCCACCGGCTACTGTTCAACCACCCCTCCACCGTGTACTGTTCATCCAGCCCTCCACCGTCTACTGTTCATCCAGCCCTCCACACCACGGGGTCCTGTTCGACCACCCCTCCACGTCCACCCCTCCATCGTCTACTGTTCATCCAGCCCTCCACACCACGGTGTCCTCTTCATCCAGAGGCAACGCCACCGCTCACTGTTCATCCACCTCCCCGCAACACTCACTGTTCATCCAATCGACCGGCTTCAGTTAGCAGCAGTAGCGAAGGAATTGCTCCATCGGGTTCAGTTAACAGCCATCGATCCATCGCTCGGGTTCAGTAACGCGTAGCCTGCAGTGCAATCCCTCGGGTTCAGTTAGAGCCCAACGCCTCGCTCGGGTTCAGTTAGAGACAATGCCTCGCACACACGCACGTTCGTGTACGAGAGAAACGCGCATCGCTCGACCCCCGACCTCCCACCGTAAACGGCAACTCCATAAAATTTTCCTCCCCCTCGCTTCTACCACGGTTTTTTCCGTCATGGACGGCCCAAAGAATGTCATGCAACTGCGTCTCCGGCCCGCCCAGGACGAAAAGCCCATTTTCTATCATGATTTTTTGTCATAGAAGTAGGAGCCCACCACATCTATGATGATACCGGGTTTTGTCACAATTATCGTCATAGAAGTGTCATATGTATGACAGAAAATATTTCGTTCGGCCCAAAATGTCACGGATGTGTCTTTTTTTTGTAGCGAGGGAGAGAGAGAGGCTGGCCCTCCTAGGGGTGCGCCAAGTGTAGGGAGTCCTACTAGGACTCCCAAGTCCTAGTAGGATATTCCCTTTCCCTTTCTAAGTGGGAAAGAAGGAAAGGAGGGAGAGGGAGAAGGAAAGGGTGGGGGGTGGGGGCGCCCCCATCCCTTGTCCAATTCGGTTTGGGCAGGGAGGAGCCGCGCGCCACCTCGTGGCCCTTCTTCCCTCTTGAGGGAGTCCTAGATTAAGGGGTCCTCGGACAGCCGGACTATATGCGTGTGACGGACTGTTGGGCTATGAAGATACAATATAGAAGACCTCGTCCCGTGTCTGGATGGGACTCTCTTTTTGCGTGGAAGGCAAGCTTGGTGATTCGGATGTGAAGATTCCTTTCTCTGTAACCGACTCTGTGTAACCCTAGCCCCCTCCGGTGTCTATATAAACCGGAGGGTTTAGTCCATAGGACAACAACAATCATAACCATAGGCTAGCTTCTAGGGTTTAGACTCTACGATCACGTGGTAGATCAACTCTTGTAATACTCATATCATGAAGATAATTCAAGCAGGAAGTAGGGTATTACCTCCATCGAGAGGGTCCGAACCTGGGTAAACATTGTGCCCCCCGCCTCTTGTTACCATTAGCCTTAGACGCATAGTTCAGGACCCCCTACCCGAGATCCGCCGGTTTTGACACCGACATTGGTGCTTTCATTGAGAGTTCCACTGTGACGTCGAAGATAGGGTCGATGGCTCGCCTTGTTATCAAGGAAAACATCACCTCTGGGGGAGCTCTTGCCTCAGGCCAAACTCTCTGGCTGGGCGGCTTCATCTTGACCGTCCGTTCGGCCATCGGGCCAATCCTGACTTCTCAAGTCATCGAAAATCACCTCAGCGTCAGCTCGGAATACGCCGGGCAGATGGATCCAACAGAGTTATCGACTTTAAACGGGCTCCTGGATCGCACTACTAGGGAAAACCTTATACACAGAATGTTACCAGTAGCGCTGTACAAAATCAAACACTACTGCTACTTAGTAGCAGCGCGCGTAAATAAACCGCGCTACTGCTATGACTTTAGCAGTAGCGCGTACAAGCGAAATGCGCTGCTGCTATGTTTGAACTGGGCGCACATGGCTATCACAACCTAGCAGCAGCGCGTATACTGGCCCAGCGCTACTGCTACTCTCCTTAGTTGTAGCGCGCTTACGTGTAAGGCGCTGCTGCTAACAGAAATAAAATAAAGTGAAAAACAAGTAGAAAAGTAAATGAAAATGAAAGAAATAGAAAATGGAGAAAGGAAAAAAAATAAAATGTAAAGAAAAATAAAAGAAAAAAGGGAAAAAAGGAGAAAGGAATAGCAGTAGCGGGTTTCAGGAAACGCGCTGTAGCTAACTTAGCTATAGCGCATTTCGGAAACGCGCTACCGTTACGTTTCACTTAAACAGTGGTTTCCCCCTTGTCCCCCGGCCACCACACTTCTTCCCCAAATCCCTCGCCCTCGCCGCCATCTCCCCAATTCGCCGTCGCCCCACTTCGCCGCCGTCTCCTGCCGGTGTGGACGCCCCGTAACCTCACCATCTCCCCCCGAGGCCGCCTTCATCCTCACCGCCGCCGCCCGAGGCCGCCCTCGGCCTCACCGCCGCCGCCCGAGGCCGCCCTCAACATCACCGTTGGTGCCCTCCACCTCACCGCCGTCCGAGCCCGCCAAGGACCGCCATTGCCCATGCCCGATCCCGCCCTCTCCGCCCTGCCTCCGTCACCGAGC
>NC_041385.1:786685018-786804371 GCF_002162155.2 Triticum dicoccoides | reverse complement strand
TAGGGTTTAATTAGGGTAGATGCTGCTTGTATAGTATATAGTGATACTAGTAGATGTTAATTAGGTTAGGGCAATAGTGGTACTAGTAGATGTTAATTAGATGTTTTTCAGTTAGGGCACTAGAGTTTTGCTAGGTTAATTAGGTTAGTAGTGCTGCTAGTAGTAGTGGTACAGTAGGTTAATTAGGTGATGTTAAATGAATAACCTAAATGAATGAATTTAGTAGTTAACTGAATTTTTTTCCTTCCATCATTATAGAGCACTAAAGTTAACTGAATTTTGTTCTATTAGTAGTTAAATGAATTTTCTTCTACACTTTGTTTTTGAATTAGCTTGTGAAATTTGGACATGTGTTGCGGTGTCGAAGAGGGATATTTGAACACTGTTTCCAGGGAATGATGCTGAGTGGCCTATGTTTTGCCGGAATGTTGATTCCTTTCTGTTCCGGCAGATTTTAGGTTCTCGATTTGTCCACTTTTTAGCAAAGGTCATGCCGAAATTTTCCGTGAATTTCGGCATGACTTGTGCTACAAACTAGGACATATCGAGTGCCCGGGATTTGCTGCACCAGGAAGGAGTCAACATTCCTGCAAAACATTAGGACTTTTTTATGTCATTATTCATTTTATTAGGTCTAGAATTAATTGACTAGATTTAATCATAGGAAACATGGCTAGCAACGATGAAGGACAGGGTTCTGGTGATTGCGTCGACGTCTACCAGGTGGCAGACGAATTTTTTAGCCTTACCGACGATCAACCGATGTTGTTGCTGGGCCCACTGGTGGCATCGGGGACTGAGGCCGACACGCAGACCGGTGCTGAGACTGAGACCGGCGCTGAGACTCAGACCGGCATCGAGACCGGCGCTGAGACTGAGACCGGTGCTGCCTCGGGGAGCGGAGCCGGTGTAGAACCGAAAGCAAAGAGGTAACGACTTCCTAACAAACTCAGGACTACTAGACTGGTGGTCACGGAGGTGGACGACGGCATTTTTGAGCCAAAGGCGCTCGAGGAAGCGCGTCGATGCTACCACAATCAAATAGGCTGCATCGTACGAACAACCGCCACCATCAACGATGAGAAACTACAGAAGATAGAAAATATGAGGAGCTCCCTCCTAAAGAAGTTTCACCAGATATTCTTGTTCCCGGGCCGGAATGAGAAGGATTATGAAGATCCAGATGAGGACCCGACAATGAAGAAGATAAACAAACACGCCATGACCAAGTTTAGCGGCGCGTTGGCCGCCTGGAAAACTCGAGAGAAAGAAAGGATCATCGACAAGAAGGAACCCTACTCCGAGATTATAAAGGATAATCTGACAATCACGGAAGACCAGTTTCAAATATTCAAGGAGGCTTGCGAGGCCGAAGCTGCCAAAAAAAAGTCTAAGTACATGAAGGGGCTTCAAGAGAGGAACATTGGGAGCCACCACCTCGGAAGCCGTGGTTACGACAGAAAGAGGTCCAAATGGACGCAGAAGCCACGAGTCTGGGCATCCCAGACCCCTTGGCGGATTTCACCGTCCTGCAGGAGTGTGACGTCCTGAGGGCCGGGCACCGTTGGGACCCAGTGATGAAGGTTTACGAGACAACACCGGTCATTACAGAGTTCATGAGACTGCTGGTAATTTTAGTTTCTGATCAATTCGACTACACACGTTAGTCATATTTGTAAATGATCCTTGTGCCTTTTGCAGAGAGAGCAGAACCGGATTGCGGCTGAAAGCGACTCGCCGTCTGAGGCATTGGCGAGGCCCAAGTGGGACACTCCATTCAACCGGGCGTTGAACATATTGAAACGAAAACCGGTGGATACTCGACCGTCGTATGGACGCGTGCACGGTATCGGAGACGGCGCCACGTGGAAGAAGTACTACCGTGAGACCACAGAGGAGAGAAAAGAAAGACGGAGGTTCACTGAAGAAAACATCGAGAAGAAGGTTGAGATTGCGGTTGAGAAGAAATCATCTCAGACAGTCGCAACAGCGTTAGCTGCTGCAAAACAGGTGGTTGCAGATTTGTCTACTTCCTTGTTGACGGGTGTTTTCACTTGGACAAGGCAAAATCCAGAAAAAATGCAGAGGACTTTCCCCTTGCTGACTTCTTGGGAGCACCTGCTCCCGCATCGGCTCCCGCACCTGCTCCCGCTCCTGCTCCCGCACCGGCTCCCGCACCGGACGTGCTCGGCGGTGTTGGGCACCGGCTCCCGCACCGGACGTGCAGGCCGCGTCAGGGTCCATGGCCGTGCGTGTGTGCGTGCCCGAGCGCGTGCGTGAGTGGCGTGCGTTGCTGTTAGTAGTTAGCGAGTAGCGGAGATAGTCATGGCAATCTGTTGAAGCTTGCCATGCATGCGCGAGTTGATCGCGTCATTAGCACGAAGCGGGCGGGCATGCAGATCATGCCCATGTAATGGGGCGGGTGGGGTGCGTCGTGTGCAGCCAGCTCGGGTATAAATCCCCTCCTGATCGCTGATGTAAAGCACGGGGTTGCCAAACCATGTAGCCAGTGGAGTGCGCCAGGTCGGGCGCGCGGGACGTGCGGGACACACTAGTGCGGTCGGGCGCGTTGGGTGCGCGCGGGACATGCGGGGCGCGGAGGGACGCTAGGCGTGTGTCGCCGGCAGAGATGGAGCTACGGCAACAACAATTGGTATCAGAGGATCGGGTTCGGAGGAGTTCGCCGGCGATGGCGCTCGTCCCGTGCGGCGGAGGAGCACGGTGATGCCGGGCGTGCGGAGAGCGCGGCGGTTGCGGCGGACCTGTGCGGTGGCGCAGAGGCTGCAGTGGCGCGGCGCGGCTTGGTGGAGGGAAGGCCAAGCTCCGGGACACGCCGGATCGGCCGCGTTGGTCGCGTCGGAGCGCGATCATGGCGCGGGCTGGTGGCGTGCGGAGCGTGGCAGAACAAGCATCGGCGACGGGCTCACCACGTCGAGGCGCTCGACCTGGTGCGCAGATCGCGTACGTGCGCGGTGGGAGCGCGGGCCGGGAGCGCGAGGACGTGGGGTGTGCGCGGCGAAGGGGACGGCCGCACGGTGATAGGCGTGGCAGCGACGTCAGGGCGGTGGCGACTACAACGACGACGATGTCGACGGCGCGGCGGAGCGCGCGCTGCGGGCGGACGGTGGCGTCGAGGACGTCGGTCTCCTCTGAGTTCGTGGCTTAGGGGGGTGAGTGTTGGACATAAGCCATCGCAGGCCACGTCGGGCGCGAGCTAGGGCGCGGCGGGTCCATGGCCATGCGTGTGTGCGTGCCCGAGCGCGTGCGTGAGTGGCGTGCGTTGCTGTTAGTAGTTAGCGAGTAGCGGAGATAGTCATGGCAATCTGTTGAAGCTGGCCGTGCATGCGCGAGTTGACCGCGTCGTTAGCACGAAGCGGGCGGGCATGCAGATCGTGCCCATGTAATGGGGCGGGTGGGCTGCGTCGTGTGCAGCCAGCTCGGGTATAAATCCCCTCCTGATCGCTGATGTAAAGCACGGGGTTGCCAAACCATGTAGCCAGTGGAGTGCGCCAGGTCGGGCGCGCGGGACGTGCGGGACACACTAGTGCGGTCGGGCGCGTCTGGTGCGCGCGGGACGTGCGGGGCGCGGAGGGACGCCAGGCGTGTGTCGCCGGCAGAGATGGAGCTACGGCAACAACAGGTGGTGCTTCGTGTTTGGCTGAGCTCGACGCCCTCACAGTATCTGTCACACCGGCCGCCTTCAATATAAATGTATAATCTCCCATTTTCGTTGCCTTTCGGATGTCTCACGTCGCAGACTTTTCTTTGCAGGCCGACGAAACCCCGTGCACCATATTGTACACCATCGGCGACCAGAAGGTGGACGTGGGGAAGGCGACGATAATGGAGCCGAAGGAACCATTGTTCCACAGCCGGCCGATCCCCCCGAACGTCTTCAAGGTTTCCATGGCTAGTGTCGAACCGGGCCACGAGAATTTGCCTCCTCCAATACTACTGGTGGATGACGAGGAGACACCGCGGCGGCTTGGTGATTGTTGCAATGGGTGGGTCCTGTTGTGGCCAAAGAGTCTGCTTCGTCTTGAGGCGGTCGGGAGCACACCCACGAGCACACAGCCTCAGCAAGGTATGAACATCAACACCCCACCTACCCAATTAGCGCCGGGTGTTGGGTTGGGTGATAGCGGACGGGGTAAGGAGGAGGCTCCATTAGTCGCTGATGACGTCGTCATGGATGAGGATGAGGACGACGGTGGCGCTGAACAGTATGTCTATACTGGCGCCTCCTCAGGGTTTGAGTGTCATGAGTCGGTGCCTGAATTGCCGTCTCAACGTATTATGGACGACCTTCCGGTAGTAAAGAATTCTAGGAAGAGAGTGAGGAAAGGCAAAAAAGCTGATTCTATGATCCAGCCGCCTCAGCAGCCTCGGCTTTAGGACCGTATAGATATCCCCTATGCGGATAAATGGCATATCCCCGGTCAACCAATCCTACCTGCAACGTCGCTACAGGCCAGATTCGGCGATCTAAGGAGACTTCATGACGATGTGCTGCGGGTAGAGAAAGGCCTCATCGCCTCGACAGATCCAGGATACCCACTCTACGTGGTTAACGTTCCGCGGCAAATGTCGTACGTCGACAGCTTCCCCGCGGATAAGTTCTTCCTCTGATTCGATTACATATTCGACATGTTTCACGTGAAGAAGCTGGATTTTATGTTTGTCCGCCTTTATGCCTTGCACATGAACTACATCATCGGGTTTGAGCAGATATCTCATATCTGTGTCGCTGACCCATACTACATGCACGAGGGCTTCTTGGGAGTCTGCGCAAAGCACCGTGTATACGCGAGGGAATACATCGTCAATTTCATGCTCACCAATAAGGACAAGGGGGCGATTCTCGTGCCTTATCAACCCGTGTAAGTCATCGGCGCTGCTATCCTTCCTTCGATTTCAATCATTCATTTGCACGGTGGAGGCTTAGTAATTTGAGGTGTACTTATTTTGCGCAGCGGTGGACGCGCCGTCCTCATAATCCTATACCCCCGATTCTCCCATGCTCTTTACTTGGACTCGTCAAAGAACATTCACAAAAGGATTACACCCACATCAAGGATGTTCTCGACAGTGCTATGTTTTACTACCAAGCAAGGGGTGGAGAGGTCAGGGACAAGAAGAGAAGGGGCGACAGGGTCGCCTTCGGCCATAAGACCGACTTCTGCTGCATCCAGCAACCGAACAATTCTCTTAATGATGGATTCTATGTCCTACACCACATGTTGGAGTACAGACGGGATCACCAGAACATTCACATGTCACCTAGATCCGGCGATGCCCATATTCTGCAATGGGCAAAGAACGTAGGAGATATCAAGGATCATCGAATTCGAGCTGAGTTCTATCACATCTAGCGCGAACTTGCCCAAATCATCATGAAGGAGGTCATCCAAAAAACAGGGATGTTCTACGAAGAAGGACAAATGTCACGGGAAGACGTCCGAACATGGATAGCCTGTGAGCGTCTCGACATGAAGCCTTTCACTAAGCTCGAGGACTATCTCCTTGACCTCGATGGATGGCACGACATGTTGGAGTGATTGTCGATATATGACAATGTGTCTGTTTAGTCCATACTTTCTGTATGACAAAACTTTGAGTTATGCGCGGTGAAACTTTATTTGTGATGTAATTAAACCTTCCTCCTCCTCGACTAGCGAAGATCATCTAGTTAGGGCATTTTGGGTACGATGAACTTTGTTATTTATGCTTATGATATGTTGTTTCTATTTTTGCGAAGTCTGTCTCTTTCTGTTGCTCAACTATATATGTTGCATATCATCGACTCATGTGACGATGCAGGTGCATAGATCATCGATGGCGAAGAAGTGCTACGCCAGGAGTATATATACGACGTGTGGCCGGAGTGTCAGGCCCAGGTGTACCAGTTTCTAGTTTCCAAGCAACATGCAGTAGTTAGTTTAGGTTCACGCTAATGCGAGAGAGGGATACGAACTCATGTACTCAAAGTGATAGCTCTTCTTGCGTATACCATTGTTTAGATGGATGACGATGTATTTGCAAGTAATCGAGGACTTGTATCGCTATTTTCGAGATGATGACGAGAGACCACTTTGTGTTGGATGATGATTATGATGATGACATGATTTGATGAGACTAATTGTATGTATATGCTATGATTACATTTGTATGTGTATGATATGCTAAAGATTATTGTATAAAGCCTATTCAAATACAAAACAAATACAAAAACAAATATGCCGGAAAAAACTAATAAAACTAGTAGTAGCGAGGGGGGGAAATTTAGCAGTAGCGCCGCATTACTAGTAGCGCTTCCCGGTAAACATCGCTGCAGATAATGTTAGCAGCGCCCTTTTCTAAACAGCGCTACAGCTATTCATGTATAGCAGTAGCGTGGGACAACAGGCGCTACTGCTATACGTTAGCTGTAGCGCCTTATTAGTAGCGCCTGTCCCCGCGCTACTGAGAGGCCCAAAAACCGCGGTGCTGCTAGGCTTTTCCCTAGTAGTGTCGCATCGTCGCTCTGGGAGTCGCTTTGGACTACGATCAGATTGGGCTTAAACCCGATCAGAGGGAGATTGAATCTCCGCTGATCACCCATCAGATAGCGGTGGTGGAGGAGCGATCCAACAACTCTTCCCCCATATTGAGGATGAAATATGTCCGGATTTCCGAGCTCATCAAGACGGAGTACATGCCCACAGGAAGACGCGCCCCGAACTCCGAACTTAGAATCGGACTGTGGGCCAGAAAAATTGGATTACATCTCGGAGTCCGAACTATTAAGTTCGGAAACTCCTCAAACTTCGGGTCACGAATCAGATTTGGGTTCGGACTTAAATCCACCCACCCGCCCAGACTCAAGCAATCTCTCCCGCATCAGACAAGAGTCCCAAGAAACGGTACATCACTTTTGGCCAGATTCCTCATTGTCAATGACAAGGCCAAAGCCTGCTGCGATGAAGACGCAATCTCATTATCTGCAAGAATTGCACGGACAAGGGACTCCTTAACGCCATAAATCGCCATCATATATCACACTTCTATGACTTGGCGATCATAGTACAGAAGTACTGCGCGATGGAAAGCGCCTGGAAAACTCAGGCAGCCTTTTGGGATCCACTGACCCTCGCTAAACCCCTCGTCCGAGCAAAAAGGGTGTACCCCCGTAGGTCGTCCGATCAAATCACGAAGAAATTGAAGCCCACTACAGGACGCGCATCCGTTTTGGAGGGATGGCTCGATAGGCCATGCAAAATACACACCACATCGGATACCATACCAACACACAACCTTAGAGCATGTTGGATACTTCGGCAGGTGGCCAAGAGCGGCGAGGATCTCCTCACAAAAAACACCGCAAAGCAACATCCCACAAAGCACAACACTACAGTGTTGACAGTCTTCAAGACTTTCGCCTTAGGTAAGAGGCGCAAGAGAGCACTCAGCGGCCTCGCTAAAGTCTGCCAAGTGGCAGAAATAAACCCCTGGAATGACACGTCCATAACTTTCAGCGCCAGTGACAGACCGCAATTCAAGACAATCCGGGCACCAGCCGCTTTGGTCCTCAGTCCAATCGTGGAGGGCTTATGGCTTACCAAAGTGCTCATGGACAGCGGTAGCGGACTAAACCTCATTTACGAGGAAACTCTCAACAAAATGGAAATAGACAAGAGCCGCATTGAACAAAGCAGCACATCCTTTTAGAGGAATTATTCCCAGCCGGGAGGCACGATGTGCAGGAAAAATCACACTCGATGTGGTATTCAGCACACCGGAGAATTATCAGTCTGAAGAGATAACCTTTCAGGTGGCCCCTTTCAATAGTGAGTATCACGCCTTGCTATATACCCCATTATGGGTACATGAAGCTCAAGATACCTGGGGCCAATGGGATTATCACTCTTGCCAGTGATCCGGACACAACACTCCGCACCGAAAATAAAACAGCCGCCTTGGCCCTCGAAGCATTGTCTGAAGCCCTCGCGGCCGAAGAATTAACCACATTACACTCCACAATGGATAGGGACGACATGATACTCGATAAGCGATCCAAGTCCACCTCCTTCAAACCAGGGGACGAAATAGTCAATTTCCAGGTCCACCCAACGGACTCCTCGAAGACAACATCCATCGGGGCACAACTGGAGCCCACAATAGACGCCGCACTGCGGGCGTTTCTATGCGAGAATTGGGATATTTTCGCTTGGCACCCTTCTGATATGCCGGGGATCCCATGCAGGCTGGCTGAACACAACCTTAACATACTGAAGGGATACAAGCCGGTCAAGCAAACACTATGACGCTTTTCAGAACCCAAACGACAAGCTATGGGAGAGGAGCTGGCCAAGTTACTCGAGGCCAGATTCATCAGAGAAATAAAACACCCGGATTGGCTAGCAAACTTGGTGATGGTACCAAAGACGGATAAATCCTGGTGCCTATATGTCGATTTCAAAGACCTCAACAAGGACAAATCTTGGTGCCCTTCCCTCTCCCACGCATCGATTAGATCATGGATGCTATCGCGGGACACGACTCACTGTGTTTCCTCGACACATACTCCGGATACCATCAAATTAAGATGGCGGAGTCCAATCAAGCTGCAACGACATTTATAACCCCATACAAGCCTTTCTACTTCAACACTATGCCTTTCAGGCTCAAAAACGCTGGTGCCACCTACCAACGCATGATTCAAACATGCCTAGAGAAACAAATCGGCAAAACAGTTGAAGCATACGTTGACGATGTAGTAATCAAGACCAGACATGCCGAGTCTTTAATAGACGATCTAAGGCTCACGTTCGATAATCTCCGAACATATGACATTAAGCTCAATACAAAAAATGTGTTTTTGGCATTCCCGCCAGAAAGCTGCTGGGATTCATCATTTCCAATAGAGGAATTGAAGCAAACCCAGCCAAAATACGAGCTTTGTTACAGTTGGCTACCCCAACAAATCTAAAACAAATCTAGAAAATAACTGGATGTGTGGCAGCTAGCCGCTTTATCTCCAGATTGGGAGAAAAGGCATTGCCACTTTATCGCCTCCTACGACGAACCGAACACTTCAAGTGGACGGACGCGGCAACAGCCGGACTGGAGGAAATAAAGGATCTTTTAGCAAGCAAACCAATCCTGGCTGCGCCGAACGTTGGCGAACCTATGTTGTTATACATAGCCGCAACACACCAAGTTGTGAGTGCGGTGCTCGTCGTCGAACGAGAGGAGGACGGACACAAATTTCCGGTTCAGAAGACGGTATACTACGTATCCACTGTCCTCACACCATGCAAATCCCGATACCCACATTATCAACAAATAGCATATGCAGTCTTCATGGCATCCCGGAAATTACGACACTACTTTCAAGAGTGTTCAATCACAGTGGCCTCCTAAGTACCACTTAATGACATAATAAACAATCGCGATGCCACGGGCCGGAATGCCAAGTGGTCCATAGAGCTCCTCCCATTCGGCATAGCATATAAACCATGGCGAGCCATTAAATCCCAAGTAGCGGACTTCGTCGCTGAATGGACAGAGGCCGAACTCCCTAAAGAGTACGACACATACTCCAACTGGATCATGCACTTCGACTGCTCTAAAATGCTGGCAGGTCTGGGAGCAGGCGTCGTCCAAATATCATACACAGACTCCAACAATCCAGCCGAATACGAGGCTCTGTTGCATGGTCTTCGGATGGCCGTCTCCATGGGCATTCAGTGCCTAGAAGTGCGTGGGGATTCAAACCTCGCAATATCTCAAATAAATGGAAACTTTGATGCCAAAGATCCAAAAATGGCGGCATATCATAATGCCGTCCTTAAGATGTCAGCTCGGTTCGAGGGGCTCGAATTTCATCATGTGGTTCGAGAAAACAATCAAGTGGCCGATGTCCTCGCCCGTATCGGCGCAAAGCGCGACCCCGTCCCACCTAATATCTTTCTGGAAAGGCTTTTCAAGCCATCCGTAGTGTGGCAAGGGGAGACCAACAACATCAGTCCGGATCCGACCACAACCCTAGAATCCAAACACACTGACATAATTGGGGGCTCTGCCACCGAAATAACACCCTCGGCCCATCTCATCATGGCTGTTATCGACCGAACCCTTCTTGGCCTACCTTAACAGGAACAAACTCTCCGAGGATCAAAATGAGGCACTCTGCATTGTGCGGCACTCCAAAGCCTACTAAGTCCATGAGGGAGAGCTTTATAGGAAAAGCGCTACCAGGGTACTTCAAAGACGTATCTCCGAGGAGGAAGGGCGGCAGCTCTTGGCGGAAATTCATGCTGGCCTCGGTGGTCACCATGCCGCAGCTCGGGCCCTTGTAAGCAAGGCCTTCCGTACAGGTTTTTACTGGCCGACGGCCCAAGCAGACACACAAGACCTTGTCCAACATTGCGTCGGCTGCCAGCTTTTCGCAAACCAAAGCCATATGCCACCCACTGCTCTACAAACAATCCCCATAACTTGGCCTTTCGCGGTCTGGGAGCTTGATATGGTTGGACCCCTTAAAGGAGGAAGCCATAAGAAAAAAATACTTGTTGGTCATGGTGGACAAATTCACCAAATGGATAGAAGCCAAACCAGTTAAAACGGCCGAATCCGGACCCGTGATAGACTTCATATTGGGGGTAGTACACCGTTACGGTGTCCCCCATAGCATCATCACCGACAACGGCTCCAATTTCACGGCTGATGAGGTGAAAACTTGGTGCGGCAAGATGGGCATTAAGCTCGATTACGCCTCCGTCTATCATCCTCAAACAAACGGTCAAGTCGAACGAGCCAATGGTCTTATTATGAGCGGCATTAAACCGAGACTAGTGCGGTCCTTAAAAGAATCAGACACACACTAGGTTGAGGAGCTTGACTCCATACTCTGGGGGCTGCAGACCACGCCAAATCGACTACCGGATACACACCCTTCTTCATGGTGTACGACGCAGAGGCTATGCTGCCCTGCGATATTATTCATGACTAGATTATTGACTCTAGTGCAAGTGGGAGACTGTTGGAAATATGCCCTAGAGGCAATAATAAAATGGTTATTATTATATTTCCTTGTTCATGATAATTGTCTATTGTTCAGGCTATAATTGTATTAACAAGAAACCGTAATACATGTGTGAATACATAGACCACAACATGTCCCTAGTGAGCCTCTAGTTGACTAGCTCGTTGATCAATAGATGGTTATGGTTTCCTGACCATGGACATTGGATGTCATTGATAACGGGATCACATCATTAGGAGAATGATGTGATGGACAAGACCCAATCCTAAGCATAGAACAAGATCGTGTAGTTCGTTTGCTAAAAGCTTTTCTAATGTCAAGTATCATTTCCTTAGACCATGGGATTATGCAACTCCCGAATACCGTAGGAATGCTTTAGGTGTACCAAACATCACAGCGTAACTGGGTGGCTATAAAGGTGCACTACAAGTATCTCTGAAAGTGTCTATTGGGTTGGCACGAATCGAGACTGGGATTTGTCACTCCGTATGACGGAGAGGTATCTCTGGGCCCACTCGGTAATGCATCATCATAATGAGCTGATTGTGACTAAGTAGTTAGTCACGGGATCATTGATAACCCACAAGTGTAGGGGATCGCAACAGTTTTCGATAAGTAAGAGTGTCGAACCCAACGAGGAGCTAAAGGTAGAATAAATATTCCCTCAAGTTCTATTGACCACCGATACAACTCTACGCACGCTTGACGTTCGCTTTACCTAGAACAAGTATGAAACTAGAAGTACTTTGTAGGTGTTGTTGGAAAGGTTTGCAAGATAATAAAGAGCACGTAAACATAAACTAGGGGCTGTTTAGATAAAGAAGCAATAAACTAAATCTAACGAGTGTGGAAAAGTGGTAGTAGGAGTGGTGAAATTGCCCCTAAGCAATTGACTACGTTACTAGACCGATAACAAGTTTTATGTGGGAGAGGCATAAGCTAACATACTTTCTCTTCTTGGATCATATGAACTTAAGATTGGAACTCTAGCAAGCGTCCGCAACTACTAAAGATTCATTAAGGTAAAACCCAACCATAGCATTAAAGCATCATGTCCCCTTTTATCCCATACACAACAATCCCCTTACTCGGGTTTAAGCTTCTGTCACTCTAGCAACCCACTATAAGCGAATCATGAACATCTTGCAACACCCTACAGCGGTACTCCCTCACGCTTGCGCGACATGGAGGGCACAATAGGACAACAACATAACCACAAGCAAATTAAACCAATAATAGCAATTCATCAATCACCGGTAGGACAACGAAAATCTACTCAGACATCATAGGATGGCAACACATCATTGGATAATAATATGAAGCATAAAGCACCCTGTTAAAGTAGAGGGTACAACGGGTTGTGGGAGAGTGGACCGCTGGATATAGAAGGGGGAAGGTGATGGAGATGTTGGTGAAGATGATGGTGGTGTTGGTGAAGATCGCGGTGAAGATCGCGGTGATGATGATGGCCCCCGGCAGCGCTCCGGCGCCACCGGAAGCAAGGGGGAGAGAGGCCTCCTTCATATTATTCTTCCTTGACCTCCTCCCTAGATGGGAGAAGGGTTTCCCCTCTGGTCCTTGGCTCCCATGGCTTGGGAGGGGCGAGAGCCCCTCCGAGATTGGATCTATCTCTCTGTTTCTGCGTTCTCTCCCTTCACCGTTTCCTTTATATCTGGAGATCCATAACTCCGATTGGGGTGAATCTTTCGCCCAGATTTTTCTTGTAAAATTAGCTTTCTTGCGGCAAAAGTAGAGCCTCAACCGCCTTACGGGTGGCCCATGAGAGCCCAGGGCGCGCCCAGGGGTAGTGGGCGCGCCCCCCTGTCTCGTGGCCACCCCGGACACTGTTTCGCAGTTATTCTTCCTCCGGAAAATCTCAAATATTCCAAAATAATTCTCCGCCCGTTTTTATCCAGTTTGGATTCTGTTTGATATTGGTTTTCTGCGAAACATAAAACATGCAACAGACAGGAACTGGCACTGGGCACTGGATCAATATGTTAGTCCCAAAAAATAGTATAAAAAGTTGCCAAAAGTATATGAAAGTTGAAGAATATTGGCATGGAACAATCAAAAATTATAGATACGACGGAGACATATCAGCATCCCCAAGCTTAATTCCGTCTCGTCCTCGAGTAGATAAATGATAAAAAAGATAATTTTTGATGTGTAATGCTACCTAGCATAATCTTGATCATATGTCTAATCATGGCATGAATATTAAGACACGAGTGATTCAAGGCAATAGTCTATCATTTGACATAAAAACAATAATACTTCAAGCATACCAACCAAGAAATTATGTCTTATCGGAATAACATAGCCAAAGAAAGCTCATCCCTACAAAATCATATAGTCTGGCTATGCTCCATCTTCGTCACACAAAATGCTCCCATCATGCACAACCCCGATGATGATCCGAGAAATTGGTTCATACGTTTTAACGCGCTTCAGCTTTTTCAACTCTTATGCAATACATGAGCGCAAGCCATGGACATGGCACTATGGTGGTATATGGTGGTGGTTATGAGGACAAAAATGGAGAATATAGTCTCACATCAACTAGGCGTATCAACGGGCTATGGAGATGCCCGTCAATAGATATCAATGTGAGAGAGTAGGGATTGTCATGCAACGGATTCCCTAAGAGCTATAAGTGTATGAAAGCTCAAATTGGAAACTAAGTGGGTGTGCATCCAACTTGCTTGCTCATGAAGACCTCGGGCGTTTGAGGAAGCCCATCATCGGAATATACAAGCCAAGTTCTATAATGAAAATTCCCACTAGTATATGAAAAAGAAAGCATATGAGGCTCTCTCTATGATGAACATGGTGCTACTCTGAAGCACAAGTGTGGTAAAAGGATAGTAACATTTCCCCTTCTCTCTTTTTCTCTCATTTTTTTCTTTTTTTTCTTTTTTTTCTTTTTTTTCGTTTTTTCGTTTTATTTTTTGGTGGGCTTCTTTGGACTTTTTTTTTCATTTGGGCTTCTTTAGCCTCTTTTTTTTCATAAAGTCCGGAGTCTCATCCCAACTTGTGGGGGAATCATAGTATCCTTTATCCTTTCCTCACTTGGGCAATGCTCTAATAATGATGATCATCACACTTTTATTTACTTACAACTCAAAGCTAGAACAAAATATGACTCTATATGAATGCCTCCGGCGGTGTACCGGGATATGCAATGAATCAAGAGTGACATGTATGAAAATTATGAAGGTGGCCTTTCCACAAATACGATGTCAACTACATGATCATGCAAAGAGAAATATGACAATGATGAAACGTGTCATAATAAACAGAACGGTGGAAAGTTGCATGGCAATATATCTCGGAATGGCTATGGAAATGCCATATAGGTAGGTGTGGTGGCTGTTTTGAGGAGGGTAAATAATGGGTTTATGCTACCGGCGAAAATTGCACGGTAAAATAGAGGCTAGCTAAGTGGAAGGATGAGTGTGCGTATATCCATGGACTCACATTAGTCATAAAGAACTCATATACTTATTGCAAAAATCTACTTAGCCCTCAAAGCAAAGTACTACTACACATGCCCCAAGAGGGATAGATTGGTAGGAAAAGACCATCGCTCGTCCCCGACTGCCACTCATAAGGAAGACAATGAAAAACCACCTCATGCTCCAACTTCGTTGCAAAACAGTTCACCATACGTGCATGCTACGGGACTTGCAAACCTCAACAAAAGTATTTCTCAATTTCACAATTACCCAACTAGCACGACTCTAATATCACCACCTTTATATCGCAAAACTATTGCAAGGAATCAAACATATCATATTCAGTGATCTACAAGTCTTATGTAGGATTTTATGACTAACCATGTGAATGACCAATTCCTATCATCTCTCTAAATAGATATAAGTGAAGCAAGAGAGTTTAATTATTTCTACAAAAGATATGACCACGCTCTAACAAATATAAGTTAAGCAAAAGAGCATTCTACAAATGGCGATTTTCTATGTGAAGAGAAATAGGCAATCCAAACTTCAAATGAAATAAGTGAAGCACATGAAGCATTCTATAAAGCCATACGCAAAAGATTTAAGTGAAGTGCAATGAGCATTCTATAAATAAACCAAGGACTATCTCATACCAGCATGGTACATAAAAGAAAAGTGAAAACTAAATGCAAAAGACACTCCAAGACTTGCACATGATGCATAAACGAAACGAATACGAAAACATACCGATACTTGTTGAAGAAAGAGGGGATGCCTTCCGGGGCATCCCCAAGCTTAGACGCTTGAGTCTCCTTGAATATTTACTTGGGGTACCTTGGTCATCCCCAAGCTTGAGCTCTTGCCTCTCTTCCTTCTCCTCATATCCAGACCTCCTCGCTTAGACACTTCATCCACACAAAACTTCAACAGAAAACTCAGTAAGATCCGTTAGTATAATAAAGCAAATCACCACTCTAAGTACTGTAGCAAACCAATTCATATTTTATTTTTGCATTATGTCTACTGTAATATAACCTTTTCATCGCTTAATCCACTGATATAAATTGATAGATTCATCAAAACAAGCAAACTATGCATCAAAAATAGAATCTGTCAAAAACAGAACAGTCTATAGCAATCTGAACATCCACCATACTTCTGGTACCCCAACAATTCTAAAAAAATTAGGAAAAATAAAAACGTTGTACATCAAGACAGTTCAAAAGGAATCAGAACCAATTGACTTTCCAAGTAAAAATGTAAAATCGTGCACTACAGCCAAAGTTTCTGCCCTGCACCGTACAAACCAACAAGCATTGTAAACATCCTAAAGGCAAACCTTGGCACATTATTTTTATAATACAATGGAATTGTACAAGGGGATATATTTTTGATGAAAAGTTTCTGTAATCAAGATTCACAAAGTTTCCGTGAGCATGAACAAAGTTCAAGGCTAGCTCCCACTTCAACAATGCTTGTCTCTCTCACTTTCACTTTCCTTCTTGAAAAGTTTTTTAGGTTCCCCTCTTTATTTTTTTATTTTTAAACTATATGAAAGCACACAACAGAAATAAATGACTCTCTAAAACTTCCAGGTTGTCTCCCTAGAAGCGCTTTCTTTAAAGCCATTAAGCTAGGCATATAGTGCTATATTAATGGATCCACCCAGATCCCAAGGTATATCAAAGCCAATTTTAATTAACAATGATTTGTAATTTAGTAGTGGGCACAAAGTAACATATATCATGCAACAACGAAGTCTAACTCTCTTCCTATGCATCGGCATGTCATAAAAGAAAAATTCATGCACACATAGTAAAGGCCAATGCATAGTATAAACAGTTTCTTGCAATTTTATCGTATTGGAAACATAGAGAGGTGGAGATATAGTTCCTCTCTCATAATAATTGCAAGTAGGAGCAGCAAGCACATGCATATGACATTCATCAAAATCATCATGTGCAATGGTAAAAGGCAGCCCATCAATATAATCCTTAATAAGCACAAACTTCTCCGATATAGTGTAGTCGGGAGAATTCCAAAAGATAATAGGACTATCATGCGTGGGTGCAATAGCAACAATTTCATGTTTAACATATGGAACTATAGCAAGTTCATCTCCATAAGCATAATTCATATTGGCATATTGGCCACAAGCATAGCAAGCATCATCAAAAAGGGATATTTCAAGCAAATTCAAGGGATCATAGCAATCATCATAGCAATCATCCTTCGGTAAGCACGAAGGGTAATTAAACAATGTATGAGTTGAAGAGTTACTCTCATTAGAAGGTGGGCACGGGTAGCTAATCCGCTCTTCCTCCTTTTGTTCTTCGCTCTCCTCATCATATTTTTCATTCAATGAGCTCACAGTTTCATCAATTTCTTCTTCCATAGCTTCCTGCAAAATATTAGTCTCTTCTTGGACAGCGGGGTAGGCCTCAATATATAGTTTAACATAGGCATTAGAAGCATAATTATCATACCAATATTCAAGTATGGCTAAATTTTCAGATTTGTAGAGAGTAGCATCATACTTTTCAATCAAAGAAACAATTTCATATGCACCCTTAAAAGCAACAAATTCTTCAATTTGTTGAACATCATAGTAATTATAAACACCCTTAGCATATGAAGATACGATTCCATTATCACTAAACAAGCATTGGTAGGGAAGGTGTTTCTTAGGGTTTTTCAGAACAACAAGTAACATCATATAATTCACATAAAGTCCAAGCATAGCATTGCGAACGTTGAATTTGATCCCATAATAGTTTCCCTTTTTCAGATATACGGTGTCGCACATAACAAGCATGCTCATCTAAAGATTTGCCCTCAACTAAGCTAGTTGGGGTTTCAGCACGAGCATAAAGGGATCGAAGATGATCCAAGTAAAAAGCTTCAGTAGTGCAATAGATTTTGAGTGGTTCTTCAACCATTGGTGCAGTAGGTACAACTAATTTTTTTGGTATTTTGCGTTTCCTACCCATAACTAAAGATAGAAAACAACTAAGAACAGCAAATAAAAATTACTTAGTGATAAAGCAAACAAGCACACACGAGAATATTAACCCCACGCTATGACTCCCGGGCAACGGCGCCAGAAAAAGGTCTTGATAACCCACAAGTGTAGGGGATCGCAACAGTTTTTTATAAGTAAGAGTGTCGAACCCAACGAGGAGCTAAAGGTAGAATAAATATTCCCTCAAGTTCTATTGACCACCGATACAACTCTACGCATGCTTGACGTTCGCTTTACCTAGAACAAGTATGAAACTAGAAGTACTTTGTAGGTGTTGTTGGAAAGGTTTGCAAGATAATAAAGAGCACGTAAATATAAACTAGGGGCTGTTTAGATAAAGAAGCAATAAACTAAATATAACGAGTGTGGAAAAGTGGTGGTAGGAGTGGTGAAATTGCCCCTAAGCAATTGACTACGTTACTAGACCGATAGCAAGTTTTATGTGGGAGAGGCATAAGCTAACATACTTTCTCTTCTTGGATCATATGCACTTATGATTGGAACTCTAGGAAGCGTCCGCAACTACTAATGATTCATTAAGGTAAAACCCAACCATAGCATTAAAGCATCAAGTCCCCTTTTATCCCATACGCAACAATCCCCTTACTCGGGTTTAAGCTTCTGTCACTCTAGCAAACCACTATAAGAGAATCATGAACATATTGCAACACCCTACAGCGGTACTCCCTCATGCTTGCGCGACACGGAGGGCACAATAGGACAGCAACATAACCACAAGCAAATTAAACCAATCATAGCAATTCATCAATCACCGGTAGGACAACGAAAATCTACTCAGACATCATAGGATGGCAACACATCATTGGATAATAATATGAAGCATAAAGCACCATTTTAAAGTAGAGGGTACAACGGGTTGCGGGAGAGTGGACCACTGGATATAGAAGGGGGAAGGTGATGGAGATGTTGGTGAAGATGACAGTGGTGTTGGTGAAGATCGCGGTGATGATGATGGCCCCCGGCAGTGCTCCGACGCCACCAGAAGCAAGGGGGAGAGAGGCCCACTTCTTATTCTTCTTCCTTGACCTCCTCCCTAGATGGGAGAAGGGTTTCCCCTCTGGTCCTTGGCTCCCATGGCTTGGGAGGGGCAAGAGCCCCTCCGAGATTGGATCTATCTCTCTGTTTCTGCGTTCTCTGATTCTACCCCTTCACCGTTTCCTTTATATCTGGAGATCCGTAACTCCGATTGGGGTGAACCTTTGGCCCAGATTTTTCTTGTAAAATTAGCTTTCTTGCGGCAAAAGTAGAGCCTTAACCGCCTTACGGGTGGACCACGAGAGCCCAGAGCGTGGCCAGGAGTAAGGGGCGCCCGCCTGTCTCGTGGCCACCTCGGACACTGTTTCGCGTTGATTCTTCCTCCGCAAAATCCCAAATATTCCAAAATAATTCTCTGTCCGTTTTTATCCCGTTTGCATTCCGTTTGATATTGGTTTTCCGCGAAACATAAAACATGCAACAGACAAGAACTGACACTGGGCACTGGATCAATATGTTAGTCCCAAAAAATAGTATAAAAAGTTGCCAAAAGTATATGAAAGTTGAAGAATATTGGCATGGAAAAATCTAGAATTATAGATACGATGGAGACGTATCAATCATGCATTACGGAACGAGTAAAGTGACTTGCCGGTAACGAGATTGAACGAGGTATTGGGATACCGATGATCGAATCTCGGGCAAGTAACATACCGATAGACAAAGGGAAATGTATACGGGATTGAATGAATCCTCGACATCGTGGTTCATCCGATGAGATCATCGTGGAAAATGTGGGAGCCAATATTGGTTTCCAGATCCTGCTATTGGTTATTGGCCAGAGAGGTGTCTCGGTCATGTCTGCATGGTTCCCGAACCCGTAGGGTCTACACACTTAAGGTTTGGTGATGCTAGAGTTGTTATGGGAAATAGTATGTGGTTACCGAAGATTGTTAGGAGTCCCGGATGAGATCCTGAACGTTACGAGGAACTCCGGAATGGTCCAGAGGTGAAGATGGATATATTGGACGATGGGTATTGGAGTCCGGAATTGTTCTGGGAGTACCGGGTGACGACCAGCGTGACCGGAAGGTGTTTCGGAGGCCCCTGCAAGCGTTGGGGGCCCTTATGGGCCAAGGGGAGGGGGCACACCAGCCCACTAAGGGGCTGTGCGCCCCTTGTCAGTGTCAAAACCGGCGGATCTCGGGTAGGGGGTCCCGAACTGTGCATCTAGGCGGATGGTAACATGAGACAAGGGACACGATCTTTTTACCCAGGTTCGGGCCCTCTCAATGCAGGTAAAACCCTACTCGTGCTTGATTAATATTGATGATATGGGTCGTACAAGAGTTGATCTACCACGAGATCAGAGAGGCTAAACCCTAGAAGCTAGCCTATGGTATGATTGTTATTCGTCCTATAGACTAAAACTCTCCGGTTTATATAGGCACCGGAGAGGGCTAGGGTTACACAGAGTCGGTTACAATGGGAGGAGATCTACATATCGTATCTCCAAGCTTGCCCTCCATGCCAAGGAAAGTCCTATCCGGACACGGGACGAAGTCTTCAATCTTGTATCTTCATAGTCCGGGAGTATGGCCAAAGGTCATAGTCCGGCCATCCGGACACCCCCTAATCCAGGACTCCCTCAGTAGCCCCTGAACCAGGCATCAATGACAACGAGTCCGGCGCAAAAATTTGTCTTCGGCATTGCAAGGCGGGTTCCTCCTCCGAATACTTCATAGAAGTTGTTGACCACAAGGATAGTGTCTGGCTCTGCGAAATAAGTTCCACATACCGCCGTAGAGAGAATAATATCTGCACAAATATAATCTGCTGACGTATTCTGTAGCGTGACGTCATGCCACAGCCAAGCCTTCATTTGAATCGTTTTACTGTCCCACCTTAGCACGTTTAGCGAGGTGGTTTCCTTGGCACGTCTTGTCAAAGCAGAGATCGTGTCCCCTTATTTCGGGATTCTCATCAATACGGGCGTGGGTAACCCAACCGTGCCATTGGTGTGGCTTCATAATTGAAAGTGAGTCCCAAACGGTCACGGGGAGGGCTCTTGGTATTCAACCCCTTTATAAAGGGACCGAGGCTCGACTCCTTTCTTTCAATCTAATCAAATCCGCCTCTTGCCTCGAGTTCCAACACCCAAAGCTTTAGATTCAGGCGCTTCGGACCTTCGATGATGTCCGGCTCCGACCTTCAAGGCTGGTGGATGCCTTCCTCCGTTACGGAAGAAGACGTGCGAAAGCTGAGAGATGCCAGGTATCTGACCGGCGAAATCTCGCATAGGCTGCCTGCTCAAGGGCAGGCTATTCCCACTCCCCAGCCCCGTGAGAGTGAAACTGCCCTTAAAAGAGCTATCCTTTAAACATGAGCGGATAGTGGAAGCAAGGCTTATCAGGTGTCCGGCCCCCCTCCATGAGACCACACCAGATCCCGTGTTAACCAGGATGCGGGAGATTGCACCTTTTGAAGAAGGCGAAGAGGGGAACAAGGAAGCTACTGCCTCCGCAAAGGAGGCTGTCAGGAAGGGAGGAATCGAGAACTCCTCTATCCAGGGAAAGAAGAGGAACACCTCTGAAAACCCGGAGGCGATCGCCTAAAAGCGGGGGAAGAAATCTCCGTCAGAGGGTCCGGCGCCGAAGAGTGCTCCGGCCGCATTGTGCCCCCAAGGGGATCAGCTCTCCAACGAGTCGTAAGTAAAGAGGGGGGTTTTAAAATGAGTGACATCCCTGTTTTCGTTCTGAGGAAGATAACCAAAATTTTACCTTGCAGTTCGGATCTCAACCCTTCTCAGCAGAGCTCATCTTCAAGGGATCTCCGTCCAGAGATGATGGAGAGCGAAACGCCTCCCCCAGCTGTACGAACTTGCGAGGCTGGCGACCCCGAGGTGTCGTCTCGGAGGATTTCTCCAAATCCGGACTTTGAAAAAGGTCGTCAGACTAGTCCGACACCTTTAGGTGCATGGTCGGAGGGGCTGCAGGATCTGCTCGGGCGAGCGTCTATCTCAGAAGAACACCGTGTGTTGATGAACACGGTTATTAGAAGGATTTCATCCGCGGAAAGCGGATCGTACGAGGCCGCCAGGAGTTTACTGACAGGTTTTGAGGTACGCGAAAAGATGTACCTTTTGATAGAGACACATATATGAAATGCGCCATGTATAAATAGTAGCCCCTGAGACTCTGTGTGTTGTCAAAAATGACGGTGCACAGAGGATCATAATCCCAGGTATAATATGTCGCCTTTCCTATGTAGGTGGCGAGGCGTTCGGTGGCTAGCTGGACTGATGAATCTGCCGAGCTAAAGCGGCAACTTGACGTAGCAGATACCGACATCGCGCTTGTAAATGAGCGGCTAGACGACGCACAAGGTATGTAATGTCTCCAAAGACATCTAATAAGAGGAGCTTGATGCTCGTGCCTTATAACATATGTGCTGAATGCAGATGGTGCCACTGCCGTGGAGAACCTTCGGGCAGAACTTGCCTGAGCCAACGAGCAAGCGAGGAAGAGTGATGCGGATGCCGTTAAAGCGGCTGAAGAGCTAAAAGCCGAATATGCTGCTCACTGCCAGAGCAAGAAAGAAATGGCCGAGATGGCTGTAAAATTGAAGGATGCTGCCGACCGTTGTAAGCTTCGTGAAGAAGAAGATAGGGTGGCACAGAAGGACCTAGAAAAGGTCACTGTCGAGGCCAGGGACACTCGCTCTGGAATGAGAGCTATGAAGGAGGAGCTACGTCAGGCCAGAGATATCGCGGCTGGAAACCCTATATGCTGCGGATGAAGTTCGGGGATCCTAAGTATGCTCCGTTGGACCGGAAGTGGAGTGCGGCGAACACTTATCTGGATTTGGTGGCAAGTGCCGCGGACGCGACCGAACACTTCCGGGGTCTTGATGACCATAAATTGGAAGAACTGTTTTGGTCGCAGTTCCATAATCCAAAGCGCCCACTTTAGGTGTCCGACCATTTGGCCGCTTGGGCGGAGCTGAATAGGTTGTCCGGACTCGCTATGAGGTACGTCACGAGTCGTCTATGGCTGGAAGAGCCAGAGCCTAAGAGTTATTTTAGCTTGGTGCAGCAGTTCCTTGGTTCGGTGCCGCATGTTGATGCAATGAAGAGGTCAGCGTGCATAGAGGGTGCACAGATGGCTCTTACTCGTGTCAAGACATACTGGGCGGATATGAAGGCCAGTGTTGTTGCATCCCGGGATTCGGACGAAAGCCGAGTACTTGCCAAGCACTACTTTGAGGAAGTTCTTCAGGGCGCTCGTTTAATAGAGACACAGTGCTCGAAGGATGTTGTGTTCGAATAACATGTGCTATTGTAAAACAATATTTTGATAGGATGTAAAAGCTTTTTATACTTGTGCTTTCAAGAATTATAATGCCTCCTGTGCGGCCGTTAATGTGTATGTCTATATAACCTGAAAGATGGCAGTCGTTGGCTTCAGCCCCCACACATATAATGCGGGGGTGTTTGCAAAAGGCGCCTTTTCACACTTGATCCAACGTCTTGGTCCTATAAAGGAGGTGATAGCGCAGCGAACTAGGCAACCAGACTATATTGCTTTATCACTTTCACTTAGCCATAGGAGTTTGATAGTGGGGCTACTGAATAGCCCCTAGGGGCACCGCGCTCGCCCGAATTCAGGGCGCGTGTATGCCTGACCGGGAAATGGCCCTTCGTTAATGCGGAGGAATCCTAAAGATTCCGGCAAGTCATCGAGTGGTTGACCAGTCTCTCGCTAGATCATGACAGTCAGTTTTCGGCTTTCTCTACTGAGGTGCTCGCCTGGCCGAACTAGGGCACAATCGCAGTAGTTCTCCTGGTGCCGCCTTAGCCGATAGAGCGGAACATAAGGCAGCAAAACACAGGAGCCGGGCAAACCCAACTTTTGACCAAAGACATGATTCGGAGCTGATGCATATAAGGCCAAACTCGCGACGCCGAACACTCCCTAAGGCATTTGGTCTTTATGAAGACGGGCCGAACAAAATCCCTTGATAAAAAAGCCCCTGGTGTCCAGGTACGCGCAAAATTCTGGCGTGGCCACATGCCAAGACGCCAGCCTCCTCCTTGGTTATAGCAAAAACTGGGGGATGTTATCAACAAGAGACAGTAAAAAAGGTTTACGCAGGGTCTTAATCTGAAAAGAATCCTTGAAACGGGTCCCTACTGCACGTCTGCGCCTGTCTCCGTTGTGCCGTATCCTGGGCGGGTGTAGCACGGTGTTCGTCTGCAAAAGGGAGGAACTTAGTGGAAAACAATCGTGCGAGAAATCGATGTTTAAAATAAACAAAGTATAATACAAAAAATGGGGAGAATTGAGCTTCATTGTCTCCTGGTGTAAACGCGCGGAGCCCCTTGTACAGGGTTATGTGGCTATTAAGCCTTTGTATGTTTGCGCCGAACTCATCGAGCTGTGTCCGGGGTCTTTAACGACCTGTTTAGGTGCTCTAACTAGTAGAGCTGGGTTAGTGCGCGGCTGTCGAGGCAGCCGCACCATCGTCCACGCTCGGGTGACACTTGATGTTTCCCATTAATGAGATGATGCCTCGTGGACCGGGCATTTTGAGTGTAAGGGATGCATAATGCGGTATTGCATTAAAGCAGGCGAAAGCTTCATGTCCCAATAGTGCTTCATAGCGACTTATGAATGGGGCGATGTGGAAGGTTAGCTTTTTGCTTCGGAAGTTGTCGGGGGAGCCAAACATAACTTCTAACGAGAGGGAACCCGTGCAATGGGTATCTGTGCCTGGCGTGACCCATTGAAAGGAAGTGTTTCCATGGTTAATTATTGCTGGGTTTATCCCCATTTTGCGGATTGTGTGCTGATATAGCAGGTTTAGGTCACTACCGCCATCCATTAGGACTTGTGTAAAGTGGAGTCCGTCAATTATCGGATCTAAGACCAAGGCAGTCCAGCCTGCGTTCCGGATACCTCGAGAGTAATCCTGATGGCCGAAGGTGATTGGTTGTAACAACCAGTGGCGGGACTCCTCTGGGATAGGCCGTATGGTGCGTATCTCCGTAGGCGCCACTCTGCTTTTCCCTTTTGTCACATGAAGTGAATTTACTGTTTTGACTTCTTGTGGGAACTTCTTTTGTTCTCCGGTGTTCTGCTTGTGAGGTTCGTCGTTGTCCTCGCTTGGTATGTCGAGCCCCTTGTGTTCAGCGTTGAGTCTGCCAGATTTTTTGAAGACCCAACAATCTCGGTGGGTGTGGTTTGGAGGCCTCCCGGGAGTACTGTGGATTTGGCATATTTTATCCAAGATTTTGTTGAGGTTAGATAGCACGTCCCTATTATCCATGGGGGGCGGCCTTTTCTGATTCTGCCGAGAGCTTTTGAATCCGGCGTTGACTGCCGTGCTCTTCGGGCTGTTATCCTTGATCTGGCGGCGTTCTTTGTTATGATGCGGTTTTTCGTTTCCATCTCTGACTTCGGATGTACTTGGGTCGCTGGTGCTGCTTCTTGCCAACCAGCTATCCTCTCCTACGCAAAAGCGGGTCATGAGGCTTGTTAATGCGGCCATTGATCTTCGCTTTTCTTGGCCGAGGTGTCTGGCGAGCCATTCGTCTCGAATGCTATGCTTTAAAGCTGCTAGGGCGTCGGCGTCCAGATAGTCGACTATTTGATTCTTTTTAGTAAGGAATCTGTTCCAGAGTTTCCAAGCTGACTCTCCGGGTTGTTGAGTTATATGACTTAGATCGTCTGCATCCGGAGGTCGGACATAGGTCCCTTGGAAATTTGCCCGAAAAGCATCCTCGAGCTCCTCCCAACTTCCAATGGTGTTTTCAGGAAGGCTTTTAAGCCAATGTCGGGCTGGCCCTTTGAGCTTGAGGGGTAAGTATTTTATGGCGTGGAGGTCATCTCCTCTAGCCATGTGTATGTGGAGGATATAATCCTCAATCCAGACCCTAGGGTCTGTTGTTCTGTCGTATTCCTCTATGTTTACGGGCTTGAATCCCGCTGGAAATTCATGGTCCAGCACCTCGTTGGTGAAACGGGATGCACGGCGCCCTTGTATTTCGGTGTGCCGTGATGTTCGGATATTTGTTGCGTTGCATTGCTGAAGAGAGCCTGCTTTCTTGGCCCATAGATAGATCTGGGTGGGCCATCTTTTTGATTTGAATCCTTGTGTGGATCGCATGCCGGATTATGTGCGGCGCCCTTTGCCGGCCGATGTCGGTCATTGGGTCGTCTATCCGACCTGGTGGCTTCCTTGTTTTTTGGCCGTGTGGGCTCTAAGGCCTCTTCATCAAATTTTGGTAGTAATTTTCATTGCGGATAGCTCTTTGTGTGGGGAATGTCGCTGTACTTGTGTGTGGTGTTTAGTACTCTGTCCCATCTGATTCTGAGTGCCTCTTCCGCTGTTCTGAGCTTCCGCGTCTGCTTTTTCAGGCTACGTGCCGTGGCGACGAGCCTTTGGTGGAGGTTATTCTTCTCCAGTAATTTGTCCGGCGTGAGGTCGTCCGGACTATTATTTTCGCCGGGGACGGGATGTTTGGTTTGTTCATCCAAGTTTCCCTGTTCGGACAGCTGCTCGATGGTATGTTCGTCGTCCGCCTGTTCATCGTGCTCTATGTCTAGATCTCTGTCGAGGTGGGGTTTGGTGCGGCGTTTCCGCCACTGCTTTGATTGCTTTTCGAGGGAATGATCCCTCGTTCCACCCTTTTGATCCTCGTCTTTGTTTCTTTTAGTTGTGTCCACCATGTATACATTGTGAGGTGAGGTGGTAGTCCAGTGCCCTATAGGCGCTGGTTCTTGGTCATCTCCTTCATCGGTGTCCATACCGTCGATGTCTTCGGAGTTGAAGTCGAGCATGTCGGTTGAATTGTCGACAGTGGCTACGAAGTGGGTGGTGGGTGGGTTTCGAATTTCTTCGTCGTCCGCATCCCAACCTTGCTGACCATAGTCCGGCCAGAGCTCCCCTGATAAAGAGAGAGACTTTGGTGAATTCTGGATGTCGCCAAAGGGCGAGTGCTGAAAGATGTCCACGGCGGTAAAGTCCATGATCGGATCCCAATCGGGTTCGATTGGAAGGGGTGCGGAAGATTCGGAGTTCGGAAAGGAGTCTGGCACCTTGGAGTCACAAGCTTCACAAAGGACAAGGCTGGTATTTGGCTCGATCGCCGTAGAGATTGCAGCCCCCGAGGCAGCGTCCAACCATCCGTCCCCGGTTGGCGCGGTCGGCTCCGAGCTAGGGGTCGGAGCGGACACCTGAGCGGTGCTCTGAGCATTGTCCGGCGGCAGAGCTAGATCATGCCCATCGTGACAGTGCGGTGCGCTCGGCCGTGGCTCAAATCCGTCGAAGATCAAGTCCCCGTGGATATCAGCCGTGTAGTTCAAATTTCCAAATCTGACCTGATGGCCAGGGGTGTAGCTTTCGATCTGCTCCCGTTGGCCAAGCGAATTGGCCCGCAGTGCGAAGCCGCCGAACACGAAGATCTGTCCGGGGAGAAAAGTCTCACCCTGGACCACGTCGTGGTTGATGATCAAAGAAGCCATCGGGCCTAAAGGTGACGACACAGAGGAACTCTCAATGAAAGCACCAATGTCGGTGTCAAAACCGACGGATCTCGGGTAGGGGGTCCCGAACTGTGCGTCTAGGCGGATGGTAACAGGAGACAAGGGACACGATGTTTTTACCCAGGTTCGGGCCCTCTCGATGGAGGTAAAACCCTACTCCTGCTTGATTAGTATTGATGATATGGGTAGTACAATAGTTGATCTACCACGAGATCAGAGATGCTAAACCCTAGAAGCTAGCCTATGGTATGATTGTTGTTCGTCCTACAGACTAAAACTCTCCGGTTTATATAGGCACCGGAGAGGGCTAGGGTTACACAGAGTCGGTTACAATGGGAGGAGATCTACATATCGTATCGCCAAGCTTGCCTTCCACGCCAAGGAAAGTCCTATCCGGACACGGGACGAAGTCTTCAATCTTGTATCTTCATAGTCCGGGAGTCCGGCCAAAGGTCATAGTCCGGCCATCCGGACACCCCCTGTCGGTGTCAATACCGGCGGATCTCGGGTAGGGTGTCCCGAACTGTGCGTCTAGGCGGATGGTAACAGGAGACAAGGGACACGATGTTTTTACCCAGGTTCGGGCCCTCACGGTGGAGGTAAAACCCTACTCCTGCTTGATTAGTATTGATGATATGGGTAGTACAAGAGTAGATCTACCACGAGATCAGAGAGGCTAAACCCTAGAAGCTAGCCTATGGTATGATTGTTGTTCGTCCTATGGACTAAAACTCTCCGGTTTATATAGACACCGGAGAGGGCTAGGGTTACACAGAGTCGGTTACAATGGGAGGAGATCTTCATATCGTATCGCCAAGCTTGCCTTCCACGCCAAGGAAGGTCCCATCCGGACACAGGACGGAGTCTTCAATCTTGTATCTTCATAGTCTGGGAGTCCGGCAAAAGGTCATAGTCCGGCCATCCGGACACCCCCTAATCCAGGACTCCCTCAGTAGCCCCTGAACCAGGCTTCAATGACGACGAGTCCGGCGCGCAAGTTGTCTTCGGCATTGCAAGGCGGGTTCCTCCTCCGAATATTCCATAGAATATGTTGAACACCAGGGTAGTGTCCAGCTCTGCAAAATAAGTCCCACGCTCCACCGTAGAGAGAATAATATGTGCACCAATCGGATCTGCTGACGTATTCCATAGCATGACGTCACGGCCAGGACTTCATTCGAATTGTTTTACTGTTCCACCTCAGCGCGTTTAGCGAGGCGGTTTCCCTGGCACGTCTTGTCAAAATAGAGATCGTGTCCCCTTATTCCGGGATTCTCATCTATACGGGCGTGGGTAACCCAACCGTGCCTTTGGTATGACTCCCTACTCGAAAGCGAGTCTCAAACGGTTACGGGGAGGGCTCTTGGTATTCACCTCCTTTATAAAGGAACCAAGTCCCGGCTCTCTTCTTCTCAAACCAATCAAATCCGCCCCTCGCTTCGAGTTCCAACACCCAAAGCTCTAGTTTTAGGCGCTTCGGACTTTTGACGATGTACGGCTCCGACCTTCAAGGCTGGTGGATGCCTTCCGCCATTACGGAAGAAGATGTGCGAAAGCTGAGAGATGCCAGGTATCTAACCGGCGAAATCTCGCATAGACTGCCTACTCAAGGGCAAGCTATTCCTGCTCCCCAGCCCAGTGAAAGCGTGGTGTTCGCATCTCACTTCCTTCGGGGGCTAGGCTTCCCGATCGATCCCTTCGTGAGGGGGCTTATGTTTTACTACGGGCTGGAGTTCCACGACCTAGCTCCGGAGTCCATCCTCCAGATCTCATCATTCATTGTCTTGTGCGAGGCCTTCCTCCATATCACTCCTCACTTTGGATTGTGGCTAAAAACCTTCAAGGTGCAACCAAAAATGATCGAGGGTCAGCACACTGAGTGCGGAGGAGCTACAATAAGCAAGATGGACGACAGAACATGGCCCGAAGGCTCTTTTCAAGAGGATCTCGACTTATGGCAACGGGACTGGTTTTACATCACAGCCCCCAGGGGCACCACATGGGTGGCACCACCTACTTTTCGCTCGGGTCCCCCACCACGGCTGGCGTCATGGTTTAATGAAGGACTTATCTGGGGGCCACCCAAAGACGTGCCCTTGCTGCAGGGCCGTATTCGAGATCTTCTAGAAAGAGATATCAATTTGACCATAGTGGCGCAAGTCATGGTGATTTGCCGCACACTGCCCTGCAAACGTCGACCTCTCCGCCTGTGGGAGTTTAATCCGGAGGGACCACGAGTCCTACAACATTTCATGGGAATGACACCCGTGGAGATGTACAAATTGTTCTTTGGATCACAAGCAAGGTGTCCGGATTTGTCCGAGGACGCAGGTCTGAGCTGCAATCGCCCGGATGCTAAAGTAAGTAGCCCCATATTTGGACACACCATCAATATTTTTATCAAAATTACCCTTCAGCAGAGTTGTCCTTTGAACAAGAGTGGATAGCGAAGGCAAAGCTTATCAGGTGTCCAGCCCCCCTGCCCGAGACCGTGCCGAATCCCATGCTGACCAGGATGCTGGAGGTCGCGCTTTCGGCGGAACGCGAAGGGGTAACCAAGGAGCTACCGCCTCCGCGAAGGAGGCTGTTAGGAAGGGAAGAGTCGAAAATTCCCCCAACCAGGGAAAGAAAAGGACTGCCTTTGAAGACCCGGAGGTGATAACCTCAAAACGAGGGACAGAATCTTCGCCAGAGGGTTCGGCACCGGAGAACGCCCCGGCCGAATCGCCCCCTAAAGGGGACCCACTCTCCCCCGAGACGTAAGTGAAGGAAGGGGTTCCATAATGAATCACACTCCTGTTTTATTCCTGAGGAAAATAACCGAAACATTATCTTGCAGTTCGGATCTCAACCCTTCTCAGCAGAGCTCATATTCAGGGGATCTTTGTCCAGAGATGATAGAGAGCAAAACGCCTCCCCTTGTTGCACCGTCTCAGGAGGCTGGCGACCCCGAGGTATCGTCCCGGAGGGTTTTTCCAAGTCCGGACCCTAGAAAAGATCGTTAGGCTAGTCCGGCACCCTCTGGCGCGCCGTCGGAGGGGCTGAAGGATCTGCTTGGTAGGGCATCCATCTCAGAAGAACACCGTATGTTGATGAGTACGGTGATTGGAAGGATTTCATCCGCGGAAAGCGGATTGTACGAGGATGCCAGGAGTTTACTAATAGGCTTTGAGGTACGTAAAAAGCTGTACCTTTTGGTAGAGCCGCATATTAAATGTTCCCTATATGAATAGTAGCCCCTGAGACTCTGTGTGTCGTCACGAGTGACGGCGCACAGAGGATCATAACCCCATGTATAATATGTCGCCTATTCCATGAAGGTGGCGAGGCGTTCGATGGCTAGCCGGACTGATGAATCTACCGAACTAAAGCGGCAACTTGACATAGCATATGCCGACATCGCGCTTGTAAATAAGCGGCTAGACGAGGCTCAAGGTATGTTCCAAAGACACCCGGTAATAGGAGCTCGATTCTCGGGCCTTATATATATGTGCTTGATGTAGATGGTGCTGCTGCCATGGAGAACCTTCGGGCGGAACTTGCCCGAGCCATGGAGCAAGCAAGGAAAAGTGATGCAGCTGCCGTTAAAGCGGCTGAAGAGCTAAAAGCCGAACATGCTGCTCACTGCCAGAGCAAGAAGGTAATAGCCGAGATGGCCATAAAATTGAAGGATGCTACCAACCGCTGTAAATTTCTTGAACAAGAAGATAGGGCGGCTCAGAAGGACCTTGAGAAGATCACTGCCGAAGCCAAGGATACTCGCTCTGCAATGAGAGCGATGAAGGAGGAGCTGCGTCAGGCCGGAGATATCACGGCTGGAAAGCCTTATATGCTGCGGATGAAGTTCGGAGACCCCAAGTATGCTCCATTAGACCGGCAGTGGAGTGCGGAAAACACTTATCTGGATTTGGCAGCAAGTGGTGCGGACGCGACCGAACACTTCCGCAGCCTAGGTGACCATGGATTGGAAGAGCTTTTTTGGTTGCAGTTCCACAATCCAGAACGCCCACTGTCAGTATCCGACCGTTTGGCCGCCTGGGCGGAGCTGAACAGGTTATCCGGACTCGCCATGAGGTATGTTGCGAGTTGTCCGTGGCCGGAGAAGCCGGAGCCGAAGAGTTATTTTGGCTTGGTGCAGCAGTTCCTTGGTTCGGTGCCGCATGCTGATGCAATGAAGAGGTCGGCGTGCATAGAGGGCAGACAGATGGCTCTTGCCCATGTCAAAACATACTGGGCAGATATGAAGGCCAGTATTGTTGCGTCCCGGGATTCAGACGAAAGCCGAGTACCTGCCAAGCCCTATTTTGAGGAAGTTCTTCCTGGCGCTCGTATAATAGAGTCATAGTGCTCGAAGGATGTTGTGTTCGAATAGCTTATACTATTTGTAAACCAATTTTTTTTATGAAAAAAGCCATTTATACTTGTGCTTGCAAGAATCATGATGCCTCCTGTGCGGCCGTTTAATGTATATATTTGTATATAACCTGAAAGATGGCAGTCGTTGGCTTCAGCCCCCACGCATAGAATGCGGGGGTGTTCGCAAAAAGGCGCCTTTTCACACTTAATCGAACGTCTTGGTCCTACAAAGGAGGTGGTGGCACAGCGAACTAGGCAACTGGACTATAATGCTTTATCACTTTCACTTAGCCATAGGAGTTTGACAGTGGGGCTACTGAATAGCCCCTGGGGGCACCGCGCTCGCCCGAATTCGGGGCGCGAGTGTGCCTGACCGGGAAGCGGCCCTTCGTTAATGCGGGGGAATCCTAAATATTCTGAAAGTCATCGAGTGGTTGACCAGTGTCTCGCTATATCATGACAGTCAGTTTTCGGCTTTCTCTACTAAGGTGCTCACCTGGCCGAACCGGGGCACAATCGCAGTAATTCTCCTGGTACCGTGTTAGCCGATATAACGGAACGTAAGGCAGCAAAACACAGGAGCCGGGCAAACCCAACATTTGACCAAAGACATGATTCGGAGCTGATGCATATAGGGCCAAACTCGCAACGCCGAACACTCCCTAAGGTATTCGGTCTTTATGAGGACGGGCCGAAATAGATCCCTTGGTAAAAAGCCCCTGGTGTCCAGGTACACGCAAAAATTCTGGCATGGCCACATGCCAAGACGCCAGCCTCCTCCTCGGTTATAGAGAAAACCAGGGGATGTTATCAACAAGAGACAGTAAAAAAGGTTTACGCAGGGTCTTAATCTGAAAAGAATCCTTGAAACGGATCCCCGCTGCACGTCTGCGCCTGTGTCTCCGTTGTGCCGTATCCTAGACGGGCGTAGCACGATGTTCGTCTGCGAAAGAGTGGAACTTAGTAAAAAATAAGCGTGCAAGAAATCTATATTAAAATAAACAAAATATAGTTGGAGCAAGAGTTGAGCCGTATTGTCTCTGGGCGTGAGCACACGGAGCCCCTTGTACGGGGTTATGCGGCTATTAAGCATGTTTACACCGGACTCGTTAAGCCGTGTCCGGGATAGTAGGGCTAGATTTGTGGGCGGCTGTCCAGGCGGCCGCACCTTTGCCCGTACTTTGGGGGTCAATTTATGTTCCCCTATAATGAAATGATGTCCTTTGGGCCGGGCATTTTGAGGGTAAGGGATGCGTAATGCGGTATTGCGTTAAAGCGGGCGAAAGCTTCACGTCCCAGTAGCGCTTGATAGCGACTTACGAATGGGGCGATGTGGAATGTTAGCTTTTCGCTTCGGAAGTTGTCGGGTGATCCGAACGTGACTTCTAACGTAAGGGAATCCATACTTGGGATATCCGGGCCTGGCGTGACTCCTTGAAAGGAAGTGTTGCCAAGGTGGATTATAGCTGGGTTTACCCCGAGTTTGCGGACTGTGTCCTGATATAACAGGTTCAAGTCGCTGCCGCCGTCCATAAGGGCGTTTGTAAATTGGAGTCCGTTAATAATTGGATTTACGACCAAGGCAGTCCAGCCTGCGTTCCGGTCTCCTTTGGAGTAATCCTGATGATCGAAGGTGATTGGTTGTAACAACCAGTGGCGTTGCTCCTATGGGGCTGGCCGTACGGCGCGTGTCTTCGTAGGTGCCGTTCTACTCTTCCCTTTTGTCACATGAAGTAGATTTACTGTCTTGACTTCTTGTGGGAACTTCTTTTGTTCTCCGGTGTTCTGCTTGTGGGGTGCATCGTCATATTCGCTTGGTGTGTCGAGCCCCTTGTGTTCGGCGTTGAGTTTGCCGGACTGCTTAAAGACCCAACAATCTCTGTGGGTATGGTTTGCAGGTATCCCAGGAGTGCTGTGGATTTGACATGTTTTGTCCAAGATTTTGTTGAGGTTGGATAGCTCGTCCCTATCGTCTTTGGGGGGCGGCTTTTTCTGATTTTGCCGAGAGCTTTTGAATCCGGCGTTTACTGCCGTGCTCATCGGGCTGTTGTCCTTGATCCGACGCGGTTCTTTGTTACGGCGCGGCTTCCCGTTCCCATCCCTGGGTTCGGACGTATTCGGGTCGCTGGTGCTGCTTCTTGCCAATTAACTATCCTCTCCTGCACAAAAGCGGGTCATGAGGCTTGTTAACGCAACCATTGTTCGTGGTTTTTCTTGGCCGAGGTGTCTGGCGAGCCATTCGTCTCGGACGCTATGTTTGAAAGCGGCTAGGGCCTCTGCGTCCGGACAGTCGACTATCTGATTCTTTTTGATAAGGAATCTGTTCCAGAGCTTCCGGGCTGACTCTCTGGGCTGCTGAGTTATGTGACTCGGATCATCCGCATTCGGGGATCGGACATAGGTCCCTTGAAAATTTGCCCGGAAAGCATCCTCAAGAACTTCCCAACTTCCCATGGTATTTTCGGGAAGGCTTTTAAGCCAATGCTGGGCTAGCCCTTTGAGCTTAAGGGGTAAGTATTTTATGGCGTGGAGGTCATCTCCTCTGGCCATGTGTATGTGGAGGATGTAGTCCTCGATCCAGACTCCACGGTCTGTTGTTCCGTCGTATGCTTCTATGTTCACGGGCTTGAATCCCGCTGGAAATTCATGGTCCAGCACCTCATCGGTAAAACATAGGGGGTGTGCGGCGCCCCTGTATTTAGGCGTTCCGCGATGTTCGGGTGTTTTTTGCATTGCATCGCTCACTGGAGCTTGCTTTCTTGGCCTATAGATGGATCTGGTTGGGCCAGTTTTTTGATGCGAATTCTTGGACGGATCACGCGCCGTATTGAGTGCAGCGTCCTTTGATGCGTGAGATTGATCGTAGGGTCGTCTATCCGACCTTGTGGCTTTCTTATTTTTTGACTATGGGGGCTTTATGGCCTCTTCATCAAATTCCGGTAGTAGTTTCCGCTTCGGATAGCTCTTTGTGTGACGACTGTTGCCGTACTTGTGTGCGGTATTGAGTACTTTGTCCCATCTGATCCTGAGTGCATCTTCTGCTGTTTTGAGCCTCCGCTTCTGTTTTTTCAGGCTACGTGCAGTGGCAACGAGCCTTTGGTGGAGGTTCTGATGTTCCAGTAATTTGTCCGGCGTGAGGTCGTCCGGGCTATTATCTTTCCCGGGGATTCGTTGTTCGGATTGTCCACCTTGTTTGGACGGATGCTCGATGGCATGTTCGTCTTCCGTTGATTCACCCTGCTCTATGGCTGGGTCTTTATCGAGGTGGGGCTTGGCCTTGCGCTTACGCCGCTGCTTTGTTTGTTTTTCGAGGGAGCGATCCCTGGCCGCATCCTTTTGATCCTTGTTGTTGTTTCTGTTAGGTGTGTCCACCATGTATACATCGTATAATGAGGTGGCTTTCCGGCGCCCTATAGGTGCTGGTTCCTGTTCGTCTCCTTTATCGGCGTCCATACCGTTGATGTCTTCGGAGTCGAAATCGAGCATGTCGGTTAGATCGTCGACAGTGGCTACCAAGTGGGTGGTGGGTGGGGTTCGAATTTCTTCGTCGTCCGCATCCCAACCATGCCGACCGTAGTCCGGTCGGGGTTCTCTCGAAAAAGGGACAGACTTTAGTGAATTTAGAATATCGCCAAAGGGCGAGTGCTGAAGGACGTCCGACGCGGTGAACTCCGTGACCAGAGCCCAATCGGCCTCGATCGGAAGAGGTGCGGGATATACGGAGTCCGAAGCAGAGTCCGGCACCTTGGAGTCATGGGCCCTGCGAAGGACTAGGCTGGTATCCGGCTCTATCGTCGTAGAGGTTGCAGCTTCCGGGGCGGCGTACAACTATCCGTCCTTGACTGGCGCAGGGGGCTCCAAGCTAATGGTCGAAGCAGACACCTGAGCGACGCTCTAAGCGTTGTCCGGCGGTAGAGCTAAATCATGCCCATCGTGATAGTGCGGCGCGCCCGGTCGTGGCTCGAATCCGTCGAAGATCAAGTCCTCGCGGATGTTGGCCGTGTAGTTTAAGCTTCCAAACCTGACCTGATGGCCAGGGCCGTAGCTTTCGATCTGCTCCAGATGGCCAAACGAGTTGGCCCGCAGTGTGAAGCCGCCGAATACGAAGATCTGCCCGGGGAGAAGAGTCTCATCCTCGACCGCATCGTGATTGACGAGCGAAGAAGCCATCGGGCCTAAAGGCGACGACACAGAGGAACTCTCAATGAAAGCACCAATGTCGGTGTCAAAACCGGCGAATCTCGGGTAGGGGGTCCCGAACTATGCGTTTAGGCGGATGGTAACAGGAGACAAGGGACACGATGTTTTTACCCAGGTTCGGGCCCTCATGGTGGAGGTAAAACCCTACTCCTGATTGATTAATATTGATGATATGGGTAGTACAAGAGTAGATCTACCACGAGATCAGAGAGGCTAAACCCTAGAAGCTAGCCTATGGTATGATTGTTGTTCGTCCTATGGACTAAAACTCTCCGGTTTATATAGACACCGGAGAGGGCTAGGGTTACACAGAGTCGGTTACAATGGGAGGAGATCTTCATATCGTATCGCCAAGCTTGCCTTCCACGCCAAGGAAGGTCCCATCCGGACAGGGGACGGAGTCTTCAATCTTGTATCTTCATAGTCCGGGAGTCCTGCCAAAGGTCATAGTCCGTCCATCCGGACACCCCCTAATCCAGGACTCCCTGACCCACTAATCCAGGACTGCCTCACCCCTCCTAACCCCTCTCACGTAACATGGAGAGGTGGGGGCGCCTCCCCTAGGGCAGCCGCCCCTCCCGGCTTGGGGGGCAAGTTTCCTAGGGGTGGGGGCACCCAAACCCATCTAGGGTTTCCCCTGTGGCCGCCACCCCTCCCCTAGGGAACCCTAGGGCGCCTCCTCCACCCCCTTCCCCCTATATATAGTGAGGGAGAGAGAGTGCAGCGACACCCCCTTCCCTGATGCAGCCCCTCCCTCCTCCAACTCTTGCTCCTCCTCCGTAGTGCTTGGCGAAGCCCTGCAGGAATACCACAAGCTCCACCACCATGCCATCATGCGGCCGGAGCTCTCCCTCAACTTCTCCTCTCCCCTCGCTATATCAAGAAGGAGGAGACGTCCCCAGGCTATACGTGTGTTGAACGCAGAGGCTCCATCCGTTCGGTGTTAGATCGGATCTTCCGCGATTTGAATCGCCGCGAGTACGACTCCCTCATCCGCATTCTTGTAATGCTTCCGCTTAGTGATCTTCAAGGGTATGAAGATACACTCATCCTCTCCCTCTCTTGTTGCTAGAATCTCCATAGATTGATCTTGGTGATGCATAGAAAATTTTGAATTATTGCTACGTTCCCCAACAGTGGCATCATGAGCTAGGTTTATTGCGTAGATTCTATGCACGAGTAGAACACAAGTAGTTGTGGGCGTTGGTTTGTCTAATATGCTTATCATTACTAGTCTTATCTCGATTCGGCGGCATCGTGGGATGAAGCGACCCGAACCGACCATACACGTACGCTTACGTGAGACACGTTCCACCGACTGACATGCACTTGTTGCATAAGGTCGCTAGCGGGTGATAGTCTCTCCCACTTTAGTCGGATCAGATTCGATGAAAAGGGTCCTTATGAAGGATAAATAGCAATTGGCATATCACCGTTGTGGATTTTGCATAGGTAAGAAAAGTTCTTGCTAGAAACCCATAGTAGCCACGTAAAACATGCAACAACAATTAGAGGACGTCTAACTTGTTTTTGCAGGGTATGCTATGTGATGTGATATGGCCAAAAGGATGTGATGAATTATATATGTGATGCATGAGATTGATCATGTTCTTGTAATAGGAATCACGACTTAGATGTCGATGAGTATGACAACTGGCAGGAGCCATAGGAGTTGTCTTAATTTATTGTATGACCTGCGTGTCATTGAATAACACCATGTAATTACTTTACTTTATTGCTAAACCGTTAGCCATAGTAGTAGAAGTAATAGTTGGCGAGACAACTTCATGAAGACACGATGATGGAGATCATGATAATGGAGATCATGGTGTCATGCCGGTGATGATGATGATCGTGGCGCCCCGAAGATGGAGATCAAAAGGAGCAAAATGATATTGGCCATATCATGTCACTATTTGATTGCATGTGATGTTTATCATGTTTTTACATCTTATTTGCTTAGAACGACGGTAGCATTAATAAGATGATCCCCCGCTAAAATTTCAAGAAATTGTTCCCCCTAACTGTGCACCGTTAGAAGGTTCGTTGTTTCGAAGCACCACGTGATGATCGGGTGTGATAGATTCTAACGTTTGAATACAACGGGTGTAAGCCAGATTTACACAAGCAAAACACTTAGGTTAACTTGACGAGCCTAGCATGTACAGACATGGCCTCGGAACACAAGACACCGAAAGGTCGAACATGAGTCGTATAGCAGATATGATCAACATGAAGATGTTCACCGATGATGACTAGTCCGTCTCACGTGATGATCGGACACGGCCTAGTTGACTCGGATCATGTATCACTTAAATGACTAAAGGGATGTCCATTTGAGTGAGAGTTCATTAACTTAGATGAACTTAATTATCATGAACACAGTCAAAAGGTCTTTGCAAATTATGTCGTAACTTGCGCTTTAGTTCTACTGTTTTAGATATGTTCCTAGAGAAAATTTAGTTGAAAGTTGATAGTAGCAATTATGCGGACTAGGTCTGTAAACTGAGGATTGTCCTAATTGCTACAGAAGGCTTATGTCCTTAATGCACCGCTCGGTGTGCTGAACCTCGAACGTCGTTTGTGGATGTTGCGAACATCTGACATACACGTTTTGATGACTACGTGATAGTTCAGTAATGTTAAACGGTTTAGAATTGAGGCGCCAAAGATGATTTTGAAACGTCGCGGAACATATGAGATGTTCAATGGGCTGAAATTGGGATTTCAGGCTCGTGCCCATGTCAAGAGGTATGAGACCTCTGACGAGTTTCTTAAGCCTGCAAACTAAGGGAGAAAAGCTCAATCGTTGAGCATGTGCTCAGATTGTCTGAGGACTACCATCACTTGAATCGAGTGGGAGTTAATATTCCTTAAGAGATAGTGATGTTTCTCCAAAGTCATTGCCACCAAGCTACTAGAGCTTCATGATGAACTATAACATATCAGGGATAGATATGATGATCCTTGAGCTATTCGCGATGTTTGACACCGCGAAAGTAGAAATCAAGAAGGAGCATCAATTGTTGATGGTCAGTGAAACCACTAGTTTCAAGAAGGGAAAGGGCAAGAAGGGACACTTCATGAAACGGCAAATCAGTTCCTAATCTAATGAAGAAACCCAAAGGTTGAACCCAAACCCGAGACTAAGTGCTTCTGTAATGAGGGAACGATCACTGAAGCAGAACTACCCTAGATGCTTGGTAGATGAGAAGGCTGGCAAGGTTGACAGAAGTATATTGGATATACATTATATAAAATGTGTACTTTACTTGTACTCCTAGTAGCACCAGGGTATTAAGATACCGGTTCGGTTGTAAGTGTTAGTAACTCGAAATAAAAGAACTACGGAATAAAAGGAGAATAGCTAAAGGCGAGATGACGATGTGTGTTGGAAGTGTTTCCAAGGTTGATGTGATCAAGCCTCGCATGCTCCCTCTACCATCGAGATTGGTGTTAAACCTAAATAATTGTTATTTGGTGTTTGCGTTGAACATAGACATGATTGGATTATGTTTATCGCAATACGGTTATTCATTTAAGGAGAATAATGGTTACTCTATTTATTTGAATAATATCTTCAACAGTCTTGCACCTAAAATGAATGGTTTATTGAATCTCGATCATAGTGATACACATGTTCATGCCAAAAGATATAAGATAGTGATGATAGTACCACATACTTGTGGCACTGCCATTTGAGTCATACTAGTATAAAACGCATGAAGAAGCTCCATGTTGATGGATCTTTGGACTCACTCGTTTTTGAAAAGATTGAGACATGCAAACCATGTCTATTAGTATGTACGCATGAAGAAACTCCATGCAGATGGATCATTTGGACTCACTTGATTTTGAATCACTTGAGACATGCAAATCATACCACATGGGCAGGATGACTGAAAAGCCTCATTTTCAGTAAGATGGAACAAGAAAGCAACTTGTTGGAAGTAATACATTTTGATGTGTGCAGTCCAATGAGTGCTGAGGCACGCAGTGGATATCGTTATGTTCTTACTTCACAGATGATTTGAGTAGATGCTGAGTATATTTACTTGATTAAACACAAGTCTGAATTATTGAAAGGTTCAAGTAATTTCAAAGTGAAGTTGAAGATCGTCGTGACAAGAGGATAAAATGTCTATGATATGATCATGGAGATGAGTATCTGAGTTATGAGTTTGGTATACAATCAAGACAATGTGGAAATTGTTTCACAACTAATACCGCTTGGAACACCATAGTGTGATGGTGTGTCCGAACATCAGAGCTGCACCCTATTGGATATGGTGCATACCATGATGTCTCTTATCGAATTACCACTATCATTTATGGGTTAGGCATTAGAGACAACAGCATTCACTTCAAATAGGGCACCACGTAATTCCGTTGAGATGATAGCGTCTGAACTATGGTTTAGAGAAACCTAAGCAGTCATTTCTTAAAAGTTTGGGCTGCGAAGCTTATGTGGAAAAGTTTTAGCCTGATAAGCTGAAACCCAAAGCGGATAAATGCATCTACATAGGACACCCAAAACAGTTGGGTATACCTCCTATTTCAGATCCGGAAGCAAAAGTGATTGTTTCTAGAAACGGGTCCTTTCTCGAGGAAAAGTTTCTCTTGAAAGAATTGTTGGAAATATGCCCTAGAGGCAATAATAAAAGGATTATTATTATATTTCCTCGTTCATGATAATTGTCTTTTATTCATGCTATAATTGTATTATCCGGAAATCGTAATACATGTGTGAATACATAGACCACAATATGTCCCTAGTGAGCCTCTAGTTGACTAGCCCGTTGATCAACCGATAGTCATGGTTTCCTGACTAGGGACATTGGATGTTATTGATAACGGGATCACATCATTAGGTGAATGATGTGATGGACAAGACCCAATCCTAAGCATAGCACAAGATCGTGTAGTTCGTTTGCTAGAGCTTTTCCAATGTCAAGTATCTTTTCCTTAGACCATGAGATCGTGTAACTCCCAGATACCGTAGGAGTGCTTTGGGTGTACCAAACGTCACAACATAACTGGGTGACTATAAAGGTATACTAAGGGTATCTTCAAAAGTATCTGTTGGGTTGACACGGATCGAGACTGGGATTTGTCACTCCGTATGACGGAGAGGTATCTGTGGGCCCACTCGGTAATGCATCGTCATAATGAGCTCAAAGTGACCAAGTGTCTGGTCACGGGATCATGCATTACGGTACGAGTAAAGTGACTTGCCGGTAACGAGATTGAACAAGGTATTGGGATACCGATGATCGAATCTCGGGCAAGTAACATACCGATTGACAAAGGGAATTGTATACGGGGTTGCTTGAATCCTGGACATCGTGGTTCATCCGATGAGATCATCGAGGAGCATGTAGGAGACAACATGGGTATCCAGATCCCGCTGTTGGTTATTGACTGGAGAGCCGTCTCGGTCATGTCTACGTGTCTCCCGAACCCGTAGGGTCTACACACTTAAGGTTCGGTGCCGTTAGGGTTATAGAGATATGAATATGTAGTAAACCGAAAGTTGTTTGGAGTCCCGGATGAGATCCCGGACATCACGAGGAGTTCCGGAATGGTCCGGAGGTAAAGAATTATATATGGGAAGTCGAGTTTCGGCCATCGGGAAAGTTTCGGGGGTCACCGGTATTGTACCGGGACCACCGGAAGGGTCCCGAGGGTCCACCGGGTGGGGCCACCCATCCCGGAGGGCCCCATGGGCTGAAGTGGGAGAGGAAGCAGCCCCTGGTGGGCTGGTGCGCCCCCCCTTGCCCCCCCTGCGCCTAGGGTTGGGAACCCTAGGGGAGGGGGCGCCTCCACTTGCCTTGGGGGGCAAGGCACCCCGCTTGGCCGCCGCCCCCCCTAGGAGATCCCATCTCCTAGGGCCGGCGCCCCCCTGGGGACCCTATATATAGAGGGGGGAGGGAGAGCAGCCGGACCCTTGCACTTGGCGCCTCCCTTCCCCCTTGCTACACTCTCCCTCCCGTAGACGCTTGGCGAAGCCCTGCCGGGATCCCTGCTGCATCCACCACCACGTCGTCGTGCTGTTGGATCTTCATCAACCTCTCCTTCCCCCTTGCTGGATCAAGAAGGAGGAGACGTCATGCTGACCGTACGTGTGTTGAACGTGGAGGTGCCATCCGTTCGGATCTAGTATCTCCGGTGATTTGGATCACGACGAGTACGACTCCCTCAACCCCGTTCTCTTGAACGCTTCCGCTCGATCTACAAGGGTATGTAGATGCACTCCTCTCTCTCGTTGCTAGATGAACTCATAGATTGATCTTGGTGAAACCGTAGGAAATTTTTTATTTTCTTCAACGTTCCCCAACAGTAGTATCAGAGCGTCTATGCGTAGTTCTCTTTGCACGAGTAGAACACAAATTTGTTGTGGGCGTAGATGTTGTCAACTTTCTTGCCACTACTAGTCTTATTTTGCTTCAGCGGTATTGTGGGATGAAGCGCCCCGGACCGACCTTACACGTACGCTTACGTGAGACAGGTTCCACCGACTGACATGCACTAGTTGTATAAGGTGGCTAGTGGGTGTCTGTCTCTCCCACTTTAGTTGGAGCGGATTCGATGAAAAGGGTCCTTATGAAGGGTTAATAGAAGTTGACAAATCACGTTGTGGTTTTCACGTAGGTAAGAAAACGTTCTTGCTAGAACCCTATTGCAGCCATGTAAAACATGCAACAACAATTAGAGGACATCTAACTTGTTTTTGCAGCATGTGATTGTGATGTGATATGGCCAAAAGTTGTGATGAATGATGAATGATATATATGTGATGTATGAGATCATGTTCTTGTAATAGGAATCACGACTTGCATGTCGATGAGTATGACAACCGGCAGGAGCCATAGGAGTTTTCTTAATTATTGTATGACCTGCGTGTCAATGATTTAATGCCATGTAATTACTTTACTTTATTGCTAAACCGTTAGCCATAGTAGTAGAAGTAATAGTTGGCGAGCAACCTCATGGAGACACGATGATGGAGATCATGGTGTCATGTCGGTGACGAAGATGATCATGGAGCCCCGAAGATGGAGATCAAAGGAGCTATATGATATTGGCCATATCATGTCACTACTATTTGATTGCATGTGATGTTTATCATGTTTTTGCATCTTGTTTACTTAGAACTACGGTAGTAAATAAGATGATCCCTCATAATAATTTCAAGAAAGTGTTCCCCCAAACTGTGCACCGTTGCGACAGTTTGTTGTTTCGAAGCACCACGTGATGATCGGGTGTGATAGATTCTAACGTTCACATACAACGGGTGTAAGATAGATTTACACATGCAAAACACTTAGGTTAACTTGACGAGCCTAGCATGTACAGACATGGCCTCGGAACACAGAGACCGAAAGGTCGAACATGAGTCGTATGGAAGATACGATCAACATGGAGATGTTCACCGATGATGACTAGTCCATCTCACGTGATGATCGGACACGACCTAGTTGACTCGGATCATGTAACACTTAGATGACTAGAGGGATGTCTAATCTGAGTGGGAGTTCATTAAATATTTTGATTAGATGAACTTAATTATCATGTACTTAGTCTAAAATCTTTGCAAAATGTCTTGTAGATCATATGGCCAACGCTCATGTCAACATGAACTTCAACGCATTCCTAGAGAAAACCAAGCTGAAAGATGATGGCAGCAACTATACGGACTTGGTCCGAAACCTGAGGATCATCCTCATGGCTGCCAAGAAAGCATATGTCCTAGAAGGACCGCTAGGTGAAGCACCCATCCCAGAGAACCAAGACGTTATGAACGCTTGGCAGTCACGTGCTGATGATTACTCCCTCGTTCAGTGCGGCATGCTTTACAGCTTAGAACCGGGGCTCCAAAAGCATTTTGAGCAACACGGAGCATATAAGATGTTCGAGGAGCTGAAAATGGTTTTCCAAGCTCACTTCTGGGTCGAGAGATATGAAGTCTCCGACAAGTTCTATAGTTGTAAGATGGAGGAAAATAGTTCTGTCAGTGAGCACATACTCAAAATGTCTGGGTTGCACAACCGCCTGTCCCAGCTGGACATTAACCTCCCGGACGAGGCGGTCATTGACAGAATCGTTCAGTCGCTCCCACCGAGCTACAAGAGTTTTGTGATGAACTACAATATGCAGGGGATGGTGAAAACTATTCCTGAAGTATTTTCAATGCTGAAGTCAGCAGAGGTAGAAATCAAAAAGGAACATCAAGTTTTGATGGTCAATAAAACCACCAAGTTAAAGAAAGGCAAGGGTAAGAAGAACTTCAAGAAGAATGGCAAGGATGTTGCCGCGCCCGGTAAGCCAGTTGCTGGGAAGAAGTCAAAAAATGGACCCAAGCCTGAGACTTAGTGCTTTTATTGCAAAGGGAAGGGTCACTTGAAGCGGAACTGCCCCAAATACTTAGTAGACAAGAAGGCCGGCAACACTAAAGGTATATGTGATATACATGTAATTGATGTGTACCTTACCAGTGCTCGTAGTAGCTCCTGGGTATTTGATACCGGTGCCGTTGCTCATATTTGTAACTCAAAGCAGGAGCTGCGGAATAAGCGGCGACTGGCAAAGGACGAGGTGACGATGCGCGTTGGGAATGGTTCCAAGGTCAATGTGATCACCGTCGGCACGCTACCTCTACATTTACCTACGGGATTAGTTTTAAACCTCAATAATTGTTATTTAGTGCCAAGTTTGAGCATGAACATTGTATCTGGATCTCGTTTAATGCGAGACGGCTACTCATTTAAATCCGAGAATAATGGTTGTTCTATTTATATGAGAGATATGTTTTATGGTCATGCCCCGATGGTCAATGGTGTATTCTTAATGAATCTCGAACGTAATGTTACACATATTCATAGTGTGAATACCAAAAGATGTAAAGTTGATAATGATAGTCCCACATACTTGTGGCACTGCCGCCTTGGTCATATTGGTGTCAAGCGCATGAAGAAGCTCCATGCAGATGGACTTTTAGAGTCTCCTGATTATGAATCATTTGACACATGCGAACCATGCCTCATGGGCAAAATGACCAAGACTCCGTTCTCCGGAACAATGGAGCGAGCAACCAACTTATTGGAAATCATACATACTGATGTGTGTGGTCCAATGAGCGTTGAGGCTCGCGGAGGATATCGTTATATTCTCACTCTCACTGATGACTTAAGTAGATATGGGTATGTCTACTTGATGAAACACAAGTCTGAGACCTTTGAAAAGTTCATGGAATTTCAGAACGAGGTAGAGAATCAATGTGACCGAAAGATAAAGTTCTTGCGATCAGATCGTGGAGGAGAATATTTAAGTCACGAATTTGGTACGCACTTAAGAAAATGTTGAATCGTTTCACAACTCACGCCACCTGGAACACCTCAGCGTAACGGTGTGCCCGAACGTCGTAATCGCACTCTATTGGATATGGTGCAATCTATGATGTCTCTTACCGATTTACCGCTATCATTTTGGGGATACGCTTTAGAGACAGCTCCATTCACTTTAAATAGGGCTCCGTCTAAATTCATTGAGACGACACCATATGAATTATGGTTTGGAAAGAAACCTAAGCTGTCATTTCTAAAAGTTTGGGGATGCGATGCTTATGTCAAGAAACTACAACCTGAAAAGCTCGAACCCAAGTCGGAAAAATGCGTCTTCATAGGATACCCTAAGGAAACTATTGGGTATACCTTCTACCTTAGATCCGAAGGCAAGATCTTTGTTGCCAAGAACGGATCCTTTCTGGAAAAAGAGTTTCTCTCGAAAGGAGTAAGTGGGAGGAAAGTAGAACTTGATGAAGTCCTACCTCTTGAACAGGAAAGTAGTGCAGCTCAGGAAAATGTTCCTGTGGTGCCTACACCGACTGGAGAGGAAATTAATGATGATGATCAAGGTACTTCGGATCAAGTTGCTACTGAACTTTGTAGGTCCACAAGGACACGTTCCACACCAGAGTGGTATGGCAACCCTGTCCTGGAAATCATGTTGTTAGACAACGGTGAACCTTCGAACTATGAAGAAGCGATGGCGGGCCCAGATTCCAACAAATGGGTTGAAGCCATGCAATCCGAGATAGAATCCATGTATGAAAACAAAGTATGGACTTTGACAGACTTGCCCGATGATCGGCGAGCGATAGAAAATAAATGGATCTTTAAGAAGAAGACGGACGCGGATGGTAATGTTACCATCTATAAAGCTCGACTTGTCGCTAAGGGTTATCGACAAGTTCAAGGGGTTGACTACGATGAGACTTTCTCTCTCGTAGCGAAGCTGAAGTCTGTCCGAATCATGTTAGCAATTGCCGCATACTATGATTATGAGATATGGTAGGTGGACGTCAAAACGGCATTCCTTAATGGCTATCTTAAGAAAGAACTGTATATGATGCAGCCGGAAGGTTTTGTCGATCCTAAGAATGCAAACAAGGTATGCAAGCTCCAGCGATCCATTTATGGGCTGGTGCAAGCATCTCGGAGTTGGAAGATTCGCTTTGATGAGATGATCAAAGCGTTTGGGTTTATGCAGACTTATGGAGAAGCCTGCGTTTACAAGAAAGTGAGCGGGAGCTTTGTAGCATTTCTCATATTATATGTAGATGACATACTTTTGATGGGAAATGATATAGAACTTTTGGGCAACATTAAGGCCTACTTGAATAAGTGTTTTTCAATGAAGGACCTTGGAGAAGCTGCTTACATATTAGGCATCAAGATCTATAGGGATAGATCGAGACGCCTCATAGGTCTTTCACAAAGCACATACCTTGATAAGATATTGAAGAAGTTCAATATGGATTAGTCCAAGAAAGGGTTCTTGCCTGTATTGCAAGGTGTGAGATTGAGCTCGGCTCAATGCCCGACAACGGCAGAAGATAAAGAAGAGATGAGTGTCATCCCCTATGCCTCAGCCATAGGATCTATTATGTATGCCATGCTGTGTACCAGACCTGATGTAAACCTTGCCGTAAGTTTGGTAGGAAGGTACCAAAGTAATCCCGGCAAGGAACACTGGACAGCGGTCAAGAATATCCTGAAGTACCTAAAAAGGACAAAGGACATGTTTCTCGTCTATGGAGGTGACGAAGAGCTCGTCGTAAAGAGTTACATCGACGCTAGCTTCAACACAGATCTGGATGACTCTAAGTCACAAACCGGATATGTGTATATGTTGAATCGTGGAGCAGTAAGCTGGTGCAGTTGCAAGCAGAGCGTCGTGGCGGGATCTACATGTGAAGCGGAGTACATGGCAGCCTCGGAGGCAACGCATGAAGCAATATGGATGAACGAGTTCATCACCGACCTAGGAGTCCTACCCAATGCATCGGGGCCGATCACTCTCTTCTGTGACAACACTGGAGCTATTGCCATTGCCAAGGAGCCCAGGTTTCACAAGAAAACCAGGCACATCAAGCGTCGTTTCAACTCCATCCGTGAAAATGTTCAAGATGGAGACATAGATATTTGCAAAGTGCATACGGATCTGAATGTCGCAGATCCGTTGACTAAACCTTTTCCGCGAGCAAAACATGATCAACACCGGAACTCTATGGGTGTTCGATTCATCACAATGTAACCAAATTATTGACTCTAGTGCAAGTGGGAGACTGTTGGAAATATGCCCTAGAGGCAATAATAAAAGGATTATTATTATATTTCCTTGTTCATGATAATTGTCCTTTATTCATGCTATAATTGTGTTATCCGTAAATCATACATGTGAGAATACATAGACCACAATATGTCCCTAGTGAGCCTCTAGTTGACTAGCCGTTGATCAACAGATAGTCATGGTTTCCTGAATATGGACATTGGATGTTATTGATAACAGAATCACATCATTAGGTGAATGATGTGATGGACAAGACCCAATCCTAAGCATAGCACAAGATCGTGTAGTTCGTTTGCTAGAGCTTTTCCAATGTCAAGTATCTTTTCCTTAGACCATGAGATCGTGTAACTCCCGAATACCATAGGAGTCCTTTGGGTGTACCAAACATCACAACGTAACTGGGTGACTATAAAGGTATACTACGGGTATCTCCGAAAGTATCTGTTGGGTTGACACGGATCGAGACTGGGATTTGTCACTCCGTATGACGGAGAGGTATCTCTGGGCCCACTCGGTAATGCATCATCATAATGAGATCAAAGTGACCAAGTGTCTGGTCACGGGATCATGCATTATGGTACGAGTAAAGTGACTTGCCGATAACGAGATTGAACGAGGTATTGGGATACCGACGATCGAATCTCGGGCAAGTAACATACCGATTGACAAAGGGAATTCTATACGGGGTTGCTTGAATCCTCAACATCGTGGTTCATCTAATGAGATCATCGAGGAGCATGTGGGAGCCAACATGGGTATCCAGATCCCACTATTGGTTATTGACCGGAGAGCCGTCTCGGTCATGTCTACGTGTCTCCCGAACCCGTAGGGTCTACACACTTAAGGTTCGGTGATGCTAGGGTTGTAGAGATATGATATGCAGTAAACCGAAAGTTGTTCGGAGTCCCGGATGAGATCCCGGACGTCACGAGGAGTTTCGGAATGGTCCGGAGGTAAAGAATTCTATATGGGAAGTCGAGTTTCGGCCATCGGGAAAGTTTCGGGGGTCACCGGTATTGTACCGGGACCACCGGAAGGGTCCCGGGGGTCCACCGGGTGGGGCCACCCATCCCGGAGGGCCCCATGGGCTGAAGTGGGAGGGGAACCAGCCCCTGGTGGGCTGGTGCGCCCCCCCTTGGGCCCCCTGCGCCTAGGGTTGGGAACCCTAGGGGAGGGGGCACCTCCACTTGCCTTTGGGGGCAAGGCACCCCCCTTGGTCGCCGCCCCTCCTAGGAGATCCCATCTCCTAGGGCCGGCGCCCTCCTTGGGGACCCTATATATAGAGGGGGGGAGGGAGGGCAGCCGCACCCTTGCACTTGGCGCCTCCCTTCCACCGTGCTACATCTCTCCCTCCCGCAGACGCTTGGCGAAGCCCTGCCGGGATCCCTGCTGCATCCACCACCACGCCGCCGTGCTGCTGGATCTTCATCAACCTCTCCTTCCCCCTTGCTGGATCAAGAAGGAGGAGACGTCACGCTGACCGTATGTGTGTTGAACACGGAGGTGCCGTCCGTTGGGCGCTAGGATCTCCGGTGATTTGGATCATGACGAGTACGACTCCCTCAACCCCGTTCTCTTGAATGCTTCCGCTCGATCTACAAGGGTATGTAGATGCACTCCTCTCCTTCGTTGCTAGATGAACTCATAGATTGATCTTGGTGAAACCGTAGGAAATTTTTTATTTTCTACAATGTTCCCCAACAAGAATTGAGTGGGAGGATAGTGGAGTCTTGATAAGGTTACTGAGCCATCACTTCAACCAATTTGTAGTAGGGCACAGGAAGTTGTTCCTGTGGCGCCTACACCAGTTAAAGTGGAAGCTGATGATAGTGATCATGAAACTTCGGATCAAGTCACTACCAAACCTCATAGGTCGACAAGGACACATACTGCTTCGGAGTGGTATGGCAATTCTGTCTTGGAGGTCATATTGCTAGATAAGAATGAACCTACGAGTTGTGGAGAAGCGATGGTGGGCCTGGATTCCGACAAATGGCTCGAGGCCATAAAATCCAAGAGAGGATCCATGTATAAAACAAAGTGTAGACTTTGGAAGAACTACTTGATGGTCGTAAGGCTGTTGGGTAGAGATGGATTTAAAAAGGGAAGACGGACAATGATGGTAAGTGTCACCATTAAGAAAGCTCGACTTGTCGCTAAGATGTTTTCCGACAAGTTCAAGGAGTTGACTACGATGAGACTTTCTCACTCTTAGCGATGCTAAGAGTCTGTTGAAATTATATTAGCAGTTACTGCATTATTTATGAAATCTTGCAGATAGGATGTCAAAACATTGTTTCGTCAATGATTTTCTTGAGGAAAGGTTGTATGTGATACAACTAGAAGGTTTTGTCAATCCTAAAAGATGCTAACAAGTATGCAAAGCTCCAGCAATCCTTCTAAGGACTGGAGTAAGCATCTCGGAGTTGGAATATACGCTTTGATGAGATGATCAAAGATTTTGGGTTTATACAAAGTTTTTGAGAAACTTGTATTTCCAAAGAAGTGAGTGGGAGCACTATAACATTTCTGATGAGTATATGTTATTGACATATTGTTGATCGAAAATGATGTAGAATTTCTAGAAAGCATATAGGGTTATTTGAAAAGTGTTTTTCAATGGAAAACCTGGATTAAGCTACTTGAACACTGAGCATCAAGATCTATAAGGATAGATCAAAATCACTTGGTAGTACTTCCAAATGAGTACACACCATGACAAGATTTCGAAGGAGTTCAAAATAGATCGGTAAAGAAGGAGTTCTTGGTTGTGTTATAAGGTGTGAGTATTGAGTAAGACTCAAGACCTGACCACGGCAGAAGAGAGAGAAAGGACGAAGGTCATCCCCTATGCTTTAGACGTAAGCTCCACAGTATGCTATGCTATGTACCGCACCTAAAGTGTGCCTTGCCATGAGTCAGTCAAGGGGTACAAGTGTAATCCAGGAATGGATCACAGGACAGCAGTCAAGGTTATCCTTAGTAACTAGTGGACTAAGGAATTTTCTCGATTATGGAGGTGGTAAAAGAGTTCGTCGTCAAGGGTTACACCGATGCAAACTTTGACACTAATCTGGATGACTCTGAGTAGTAGACCGGATTCGTATAGTACATCAGTTATTTGGAATAGTTCCAAATAGCGTGTGGTAGCTGCATCTAGGAGATGACATAGAGATTTGTAAAGCACACACGGATCTGAAAGATTCAGACCCATTGACTAATAACTCTCTCACAAGCGAGATACGATCAAACCCAATGGGTGTTGGATTCATTACAATCACATAGTGATGTGAACTAGATTATTGACTCTAGTGCAAGTGGGAGACTCTTGGAAATATGCCCTAGAGGCAATAATAAAATGGTTACTATTATATTTCCTTGTTCATGATAATTGTCTATTGTTGATGCTATAATTGTATTAACTGGAAACCGTAATACATGTGTGAATACATAGACCACAACATGTCCCTAGTGAGCCTCTAGTTGACTAGCTCGTTGATCAATAGATGGTTATGGTTTCCTGACCATGGACATTGGATGTCATTGATAACGGGATCACATCATTAGGAGAATGATGTGATGGACAAGACCCAATCCTAAGCATAGCACAAGATCGTGTAGTTCGTTTGCTAAAAGATTTTCTAATGTCAAGTATCATTTCCTTAGTGTTGGAAATATGCCCTAGAGGCAATAATAAAAGTGTTATTATTATATTTCCTTGTTCATGATAATTGTCTTTTATTCATGCTATAACTATATTATCCGGAAATCGTAATACACGTGTGAATACATAGACCACAATATGTCCCTAGTGAGCCTCTAGTTGACTAGCTCGTTGTGATCAACAGATACTCATGGTTTCCTGGCTATGGACATTGGATGTCGTTGATAACGGGATCACATCATTAGGAGAATGATGTGATGGACAAGACCCAATCCTAAGCCGAGCACAAAGATCGTGTAGTTCGTTTGCTAGAGCTTTGCCAATGTCAAGTATCTCTTCCTTTGACCATGAGAGCGTGTAACTCCTGGATACCGTAGGAGTGCTTTGGGTGTATCAAACGTCACAACGTAACTGGGTGACTATAAAGGTGCACTACAGGTATCTCCGAAAGTATCTATTGTTTTATGCGGATCGAGACTGGGATTTGTCACTCCGTGTAAACGGAGAGGTATCTCTGGGCCCACTCGGTAGGACATCATCATATGCGCAATGTGACCAAGGAGTTGATCACGGGATGATGTGTTACGGAATGAGTAAAGTGACTTGCCGGTAACGAGATTGAACAAGGTATTGGATACCGACGATCGAATCTCGGGCAAGTAACATACCGATAGACAAAGGGAATTGAATACGGGATTGATTAAGTCCTTGACATCGTGGTTCATCCGATGAGATCATCGTGGAACATGTGGGAGCCATCATGGGTATCCAGATCCCGCTGTTGGTTATTGACCGGAGAACGTCTCGGTCATGTCTACATGTCTGCCGAACCCGTAGGGTCTACACACTTAAGGTTCGATGACGCTAGGGTTATAAAGGAAGTTTTGTATGTGGTTACCGAATGTTGTTCGGAGTCCCGGATGAGATCCCGGATGTCACGAGGAGTTCCGGAATGGTCCGGAGGTAAATATTTATATATGGGAAGTCCTATTTTGGCCACCGGAAAATGTTCGGAATTTTTCGGTATTGTACCGGGAAGGTTCTAGAAGGTTCCGGAGTGGGGCCCACCTGCATGGGGGGACCCACATGGACGTGGGTAGTGGGGGCAAGGCCCCACACCACTGGTCAAGGCGCACCAAGATCCCCCCTTAGAAGGAATAAGATCATATCCCGAAGGGATAAGATCAAGATCCCTAAAAAGGGGGATAACAATCGGTGGGGAAGGAAATAATGAGATTTCTTTCCTCCCACCTTGGCCAACGCCCCAATGGACTTGGAGGGCAAGAAACCAGCCCCTCCACCCCTAGTGGGGAGGCGCATGGGAGCTATACACGAAGTTCTGGCACAGCCCTACCTCTCTTCCTACTCCTCCTCTCCCATGGTGCTTGGCGAAGCCCTGCTGGATTGCCACGCTCCTCCACCACCACCACGCCGTTGTGCTGCTGTTGGATGGAGTCTTCCTCAACCTCTCCCTCTCTCCTTGCTGGATCAAGGCGTGGGATACGTCACAGGGCTGTACGTGTGTTGAACGCGGAGGTGCCGTGCGTTCGGCACTTGATCATCGGTGATTTGAATCACGACGAGTACGACTTCATCAACCCCGTTCACTTGAACGCTTCCGCTTAGCGATCTACAAGGGTATGTAGATGCACTCTCTTTCTACTTGTTGCTGGTCTCTCCATAGATAGATCTTGGTGACACGTAGGAAAATTTTGAATTTCTGCTACGTTCCCCAACAGTGGTATCAGAGCCAGGTTTATTGCGTAGATTCTTTGCACGAGTAGAACACAAAGTAGTTGTGGGCGTTGATGTTGTTCAATATGCTTACCGTTACTAGTCCAATCTAGTTTCAACGGTATTGTGGGATGAAGCGGCCCGGACCGACCTTACACGTACTCTTACGTGAGACAGGTTCCACCGATTGACATGCACTTGTTGCATAAGGTGGCTAGCGGGTGCCAGTCTCTCCCACTTTAGTCGGAACGGATTCGATGAATAGGGTCCTTATGAAGGGTAAATAGCAATTGGCATATCACGTTGTGGTCTTGCGTAGGTAAGAAACGTTCTTGCTAGAAACCCATAGCAGCCACGTAAAACATGCAACAACAATTAGAGGACGTCTAACTTGTTTTTGCAGGGTATGCTATGTGATGTGATATGGCCAAGAAGAATGTGATGAATGATATGTGATGTATGAGATTGATCATGTTCTTGTAATAGGATTCACGACTTGCATGTCGATGAGTATGACAACCGGCAGGAGCCATAGGAGTTGTCTTTATTTATTGTATGACCTGCGTGTCATTGAAGAACGCCATGTAAACTACTTTACTTTATTGCTAAACGCGTTAGTCATAGAAGTAGAAGTAGTCGTTGGCGTGACAACTTCATGAAGACACGATGATGGAGATCATGATGATGGAGATCATGGTGTCGTGCCGGTGACGATGATGATCATGGAGCCCCGAAGATGAAGATCAAAAGGAGCAAAATGATATTGGCAATATCATGTCACTATTTGATTGCATGTGATGTTTATCATGTTTATGCATCTTGTTTGCTTAGGACGACGGTAGTAAATAAGATGATCCCTTACAAAATTTCAAGAAGTGTTCTCCCCTAACTGTGCACCGTTGCTACAGTTCGTCGCTTCTAAGCACCACGTGATGATCGGGTGTGATGGATTCTTACGTTCACATACAATGGGTGTAAGACAGTTTTACACAGCGAAAACACTTAGGGTTAACTTGACGAGCCTAGCATGTGCAGACATGGCCTCGGAACACGGAGACCGAAAGGTCGAGCATGAGTCGTATGGTAGATACGATCAACATGAAGATGTTCACCGATGATGACTAGTCCGTCTCACGTGATGATCGGACACGGCCTAGTTGACTCGGATCATGTGATCACTTAGATGACCAGAGGGATGTCTATCTAAGTGGGAGTTCATAAGATGAACTTAATTATCCTGAACATAGTCAAAAGACCTTTTGCAAATTATGTCGTAAGCTCGCGCTTTAGTTCCACTGTTTTAGATATGTTCCTAGAGAAAATATAGTTGAAAGTTGATAGTAGCAATTATGCGGACAGTAGAAAGCTTATGTCCTTAATGCACTGCTCAGTGTGCTGAACCCCAAACGTCGTTTGTGGATGTTGTGAACATCGGACATACACGTCTTGATAACTACGTGATAGTTCAGTTAAACGGTTTAGAGTTGAGGCACGAAAGACGTTTTCGAAACATCGCGAAACATATGAGATGCTTCGAGGGCTGAAATTGGGATTTCAGGCTCGTGCCCACGTCAAGAGGTATAAGACCTCCGACGATTTTCTTAGCCTGCAAACTAAGGGAGAAAAGCTCAATCGTTGAGCTTGTGCTCAGATTGTCTGAGCACAAAAATCACTTGAATCGAGTGGGAGTTGATCCTCCAGATGAGATAGTGATGTTTCTCCAAAGTCATTGCCACCGAGCTGCTAGAGCTTCGTGATGAACTATAACATATCAGGGATAAATAAGATGATCCTTGAGGTATTCACGATGTTTGACACCGCGAAAGTAGAAATCAAGAAGGAGCATCAATTGTTGATGGTTGGTGAAACCACTAGTTTCAAGAAGGGCAAGGGCAAGAAGGGATACTTCATGAAACGGCAAATCAGCTGCTGCTCCAGTGAAGAAACCCAAGGTTGAACCCAAACCCGAGACTAAGTGCTTCTGTAATAAGGGGAACAGTCACTAGAGCAGAATTACCCTACATACTTGGTAGATGAGAAGGCTGGCAAGGTCGATAGAAGTATATTGGATATACATTATGTTAATGTGTACTTTACTAGTACTCCTAGTAGCACCAGGGTATAAGATACCGGTTCGGTTGCTAAGTGTTATTAACTCGAAATAAAAGCTACGGCATAAACGGAGACTAGCTAAAGGTGAGCTGACGATATGTGTTGGAAGTGTTTCCAATGTTGATATGATCAAGCATCGCACGCTCCCTCTACCATCGAGATTTGGTTTTTGCGTTGAGCATAGACATGATTGGATTATGTCTATCGCAATACGGTTATTCATTTAAAGAGAATAATGGTTACTCTATTTATTTGAATAATACCTTCAATGGTCTTGCACCTAAAATGAATGGTTCATTGAAATCTCGATCGTAGTGATACACATGTTCATGCCAAAAGATAGTAATGATAGTACCACCTATTTGTGGCACTGCCACGTAAGTCATATCGGTATAAAATGCATGAAGAAGCTCCATGTTGATGGATCTTTGGACTCACTCATTTTTGAAAAGTTTGAGACATGTGAACCATGTCTATTGGTATATATGCATGAAGAAACTCCATGCAAATGGACCGTTTGAACTCACTTGATTTTGAATCACTTGAGATATGCAAATCATACCACATGGGCAAGATGACTGAAAAGCCTTGGTTTCAGTAAGATGGAACAAGATAGCAACTTGTTGGCAGTAACACATTTTGATGTGTGTAGTCCAATGAGTGCTGAGGCATGCAGTGAATATCATTATGTTCTTACTTCACAGATGATTCGAGTAGATGTTGAATATATTTACTTGATGAAACACAAGTCTGAATTATTGAATGGTTCAAGTAATTTCAGAGTAAAGTTGAAGATCATCGTGACAAGAGGATAAAATGTCTATGATAAGATCATAGAGATGAGTATCTGAGTTACGAGTTTTGGCACACAATTAAGACATTGTGGAAATTGTTTCGCAATTAATACCGCCTGGAACACCATAGTGTGATGGTGTGTCCGAACATCATAACTGCACCCTATTGGATATGATGCATACCATGATGCCTCTTATCGTATTACCACTATCGTTCATGGGTTAGGCATTAGAGACAACCACATTCACTTTAAATAGGGCACCACGTAATTCCGTTTAGATGACACCATATGAATTATGGTTTAGAGAAACCTAAGTTGTCGTTTCTTAAAAGTTTGGGGCTGCGACGCTTATATGAAAAAGTTTCAGGTTGATAAGCTCGAACCCAAAGCGGATAAAATGCATCTTCATAGGAAACCCAAAACAGTTGGGTATACCTCCTAATTCAGATCCGAAAGCAATATGGATTGTTTCTAGAATCGGGTCCTTTCTCGAGGAAAAGTTTCTCTCGAAAGAATTGAGTGGGAGGATGGTGGAGACTTGATGAGGTTATTGAACCGTCTCTTCAACTAGTGTGTGACAGGGCACAGGGAGTTGTTCCCGTGGCACCTACACCAATTGAAGTGGAAGCTTATGATATTGATCATGAAACTTCGGATCAAGTCACTCCCAAACCTCGTAGGATGACAAGGATGCGTACTACTTCAGAGTGGTACGTAATCCTGTCTTGGAAGTCATGTTGCTAGACAACAATGAGCCTACGAGCTATGGAGAAGCGATGGTGGGCCCGGATTCCGATAAATGGCTTGAGGCCATAAAATCCGAGAGAGGATCCATGTATGAAAACAAAGTGAAGACTTTGGCAGAACGGCTTGATGGTCGTAAGGCAAATGAGTACGGATGGATTTTAAAAGGAAGTCAGACAATGATGGTAAGAATTACCATTAAGAAAGCTCGACTTGTCGTTAAGATGTTTTCCGACAAGTTCAAGGAGTTGACTACGATGAGATTTTCTCACTCGTAGCGATGCTAAGAGTCTGTTGGAATTATATTAGCGATTACTGCATTATTTATGAAATCTTGCAGATAGGATGTCAAAACATTGTTTCCTCGACGATTTTCTTGAGGAAAGGTTGTATGTGATACAACCGGAAGGTTTTGTCAATCCCGAAAGATGCTAATAAGTATGCAAAGCTCCAGCAATCCTTCTAAGGACTGGAGTGAGCATCTCGGAGTTGGAATGTATGCTTTGATGATGATCAAAGATTTTGGGTTTGTACAAAGTTTATGAGAAACTTGTATTTCCAAAGAAGTGAGTGGGAGCACTATAGAATTTCTGATGAGTATATGTTGTTGACATATTGTTGATCAGAAATGACGTAGAATTTCTGGAAAGCATATAGGGTTATTTTGAAAGTGTTTTTCAATGGAAAGCCTGGATTAAGCTACTTGAACATTGAGCATCAAGATCTATAAGGATAGATCAAAATGCTTAATAATACTTTCAAATGAGCACATACCTTGACATGATCTTGAAGGTGTTCAAGATGGACCAGTCAAAGAAGGAGTTCTTGCCTCAGTTGTAAGGTACGAAGTTAAGACTTAAAGCTCGACCTCGGCAGAATAGAGAGAAAGGACGAAGGTCGTCCCCTATGCTTAAGACATAGGCTCTACAGTATGCCATGCTGAGTACCGCACCTGAAGTGTGCCTTGCCATGAGTCTGTCAAGGGGTACAAGAGTGATCCATGAATGGATCACAGACAGCGGTCAAAGTTATCCTTGGTAACTAGTGGACTAAGGAATTTTCTCGATTATGGAGGTGGTAAAAGAGTTCGTCGTAAAGGTTACGTCGATGCAAGCTTAACACCTATCCGGATAGCTCTAAGAAGAGATACCGGATACGTATTATGGGGCAACAATTTAGAATAGCTCCAAGTAGAACAGTTATTTGGAATAGCTCCAAATAGAGCGTGGTAGCTACATCTAGGAGATGACATAGAATTTGTAAAGCACCCACGGATCTGAAAGGTTCGGACCCGTTGACTAAAACCTCTCTCACAAGCAACATGATCAAACCTAAAACTCTTGGGTATTAGTCACATGGCGATGTGACCTGTGAGTGTTAATCACATGGCGATGTGAACTAGATTATTGACTCTAGTGCAAGTGGGAGACTGTTGGAAATATGCCCTAGAGGCAATAATAAAAGTGTTATTATTATATTTCCTTGTTCATGATAATTGTCTTTTATTCATGCTATAACTGTATTATCCGGAAATCGTAATACACGTGTGAATACATAGACCACAATATGTCCCTAGTGAGCCTCTAGTTGACTAGCTCGTTGTGATCAACAGATAGTCATGGTTTCCTAGCTATGGACATTGGATGTCGTTGATAACGGGATCACATCATTAGGAGAATGATGTGATGGACAAGACCCAATCCTAAGCCTAGCACAAAGATCGTGTAGTTCGTTTGCTAGAGCTTTGCCAATGTCAAGTATCTCTTCCTTTGACCATGAGAGCGTGTAACTCCTGGATACCGTAGGAGTGCTTTGGGTGTATCAAACGTCACAACGTAACTGGGTGACTATAAAGGTGCACTACAGGTATCTCCGAAAGTATCTATTGTTTTATGCGGATCGAGACTGGGATTTGTCACTCCGTGTAAACGGAGAGGTATCTCTGGGCCCACTCGGTAGGACATCATCATATGCGCAATGTGACCAAGGAGTTGATCACGGGATGATGTGCTACGGAATGAGTAAAGTGACTTGCCGGTAACGAGATTGAACAAGGTATTGGATACCGACGATCGAATCTCGGGCAAGTAACATACCGATAGACAAAGGGAATTGAATACGGGATTGATTAAGTCCTTGACATCGTGGTTCATCCGATGAGATCATCGTGGAACATGTGGGAGCCATCATGGGTATCCAGATCCCGCTGTTGGTTATTGACCGGAGAACGTCTCGGTCATGTCTACATGTCTCCCGAACCCGTAGGGTCTACACACTTAAGGTTCGATGATGCTAGGGTTATAAAGGAAGTTTTGTATGTGGTTACCGAATGTTGTTCGGAGTCCCAGATGAGATCCCGGACGTCACGAGGAGTTCCGGAATGGTCCGGATGTAAAGATTTATATATGGGAAGTCCTATTTTGGCCACCGGAAAATGTTCGGGGTTTTTCGGTATTGTACCGGGAAGGTTCTAGAAGGTTCCGGAGTGGGGCCCACCTGCATGGGGGGACCCACATGGACGTGGGTAGTGGGGGCAAGGCCCCACACCCCTGGTCAAGGCGCACCAAGATCCCCCCTTAGAAGGAATAAGATCATATCCCGAAGGGATAAGATCAAGATCCCTAAAAAGGGGGGATAACAATCGGTGGGGAAGGAAATAATGAGATTTCTTTCCTCCCACCTTGGCCAACGCCCCAATGGACTTGGAGGGCAAGAAACCAGCCCCTCCACCCCTATATATATAGTGGGGAGGCGCATGGGAGCTATACACGAAGTTCTGGCACAGCCCTACCTCTCTTCCTACTCCTCCTCTCCCATGGTGCTTGGCGAAGCCCTGCTGGATTGCCACGCTCCTCCACCACCACCACGCTGTTGTGCTGCTGTTGGATGGAGTCTTCCTCAACCTCTCCCTCTCTCCTTGCTGGATCAAGGCGTGGGATACGTCACCGGGCTGTACGTGTGTTGAACGCGGAGGTGCCGTGCGTTCGGCACTTGATCATCGGTGATTTGAATCACGACGAGTACGACTTCATCAACCCCGTTCACTTGAACGCTTCCGCTTAGCGATATACAAGGGTATGTAGATGCACTCTCTTTCTACTTGTTGCTGGTCTCTCCATAGATAGATCTTGGTGACACGTAGGAAAATTTTGAATTTCTGCTACGTTCCCCAACACTTAGACCATGAGATTGTGCAACTCCCGGATACCGTAGGAATGCTTTGGGTGTACGAAACGTCACAGCGCAACTGGGTGGCTATGAAGGTGCACTACAGGTATCTCCAAAAGTGTCTGTTGCGTTGGCACGAATCAAGACTGGGATTTGTCACTCCGTATGACGGAGACGTATCTCTGGGCCCACTCGGTAATGCATCATCATAATGAGCTCAATGTGACTAAGTAGTTAGTCATGGGATCATGCATTACGGAACGAGTAAAGTGACATGCCGGCAACAAGATTGAATGAGGTATTGGGATACCGACGATCGAATCTCAGGTAAGTAACATACCGATAGACAAAGGGAATTGTATACAGGATTGACTGAATCCTCGACATCGTGGTTCATCCGATGAGATCATCGTGGAACATGTGGGAGCCAATATGGGTATCCAGATCCCGCTATTGGTTATTGGCTAGAGAGGTGTCTCGGTCATGTCTGCATGGTTCCCAAACCCGTACGGTCTACACACTTAAGGTTCGCTGACGCTAGAGTTGTTATGGGAATATTATGTGGTTACCAAAGGTTGTTCGAAGTCCCGGATGAGATCCCGGACGTGACGAGGAACTACGGAATGGTCCGGAGGTGAAGATCGATATATTGGACGAAGGGTATTGGAGTCCGGAATTGTTCTCGGAGTACCGAGTGACGACCAGCGTGACCGAAAGGTGTTTCGGAGGCCCTGGCAAGCATTGGGCGGCCTTATGGGCCAAGGGAAGGGGGCACACCGGCCCACGAAGGGGTTGTGCGCCCCTCCCAACCCCTCTCACGTAACCTGGAGAGGTGGGGGCGCCTCCCCTAGGGCAGCCGCCCCTCCCGGCTTGGGGGGCAAGTTTCCTAGGGGTGGGGGCGCCCAAACCCATCTAGGGTTTTTCCTGTGGCCGCCACCCCTCCGCTAGGGCGCCTCCTCCACCCCCTTCCCCCTATATATAGTGAAAGAGAGAGAGGGCAGCGGCACCCCCTTCCCTGGCGCAGCCCCTCCCTCCTCCAACTCTTGCTCCTCCTCCGTAGTACTTGGTGAAGCCTTGCAGGAATACCACAAGCTCCAACACCACGCCGTCGTGCTGCCGGAGCTCTCCCTCAACCTCTCCTCTCCCCTTGCTGAATCAAGAAGGAGGATACGTCCCCGGGCTGTACGAGTGTTGAACGCGAAGGCTCCATCCGTTCGGCGTTAGATCGGATCTTCCGCAATATGAATCGCGTGAGTACGACTCTCTCATCTGCGTTCTTGTAACGCTTCTGCTTGGTGATCTTCAAGGGTATGAAGATACACTCATCCTCTCCCTCTATTGTTGCTAGAATTTCCATAGATTGATCTTGGTGATGCGTAGAAAATTTTGAATTATTGCTACGTTCCCCAACAGAGAGAGAGGCCGAGGTCGATCGGCAGGACAGTTTAGATGCCCTGGAAGAGGAGCGCGACGTCGCAAAAGCCCGTTCCGCATTCTATCAACAACAAGCTTGCATGTATCAAAGCAGAGAAGTACAGGCCAAGACCTATAATATTGGCGAACTCGTTCTACGTCTACCGGAGAAGTAAAAGGACAAACTCAACCCCAAGTGGGAGGGTCCCTTCATTATTGACAAAGTTCTCACCGGAGGAGCATACCGACTACGGGATGCATCCGATAATCGCCTCAAGCCGAACCTATGGAACGCAACCAGACTCGAAAGATTCTACACCTAGCGCCGAACTCCCTGTTCGTCTCCTTTCCTCTGTTGCTTTTTTTTGATTTACTTCTTAGCCCTCTTCTCGCCTTTCCTTTTTGAAAAGCTTTAAAGCTTTATTGTGGCCATACTACATACTTGTAACGCACTAATTTTCAAGTATGTGTGCTCATCATACCTGGGGGCTTCTTGTACAGAAGCTTAATATAATTATTTTCTGGGCATCAATCCCACCGCATATGCGTCCTTTTTCCATATGCACCTTTTCTTCGCCATTATATGCATCGATGTGACTTAAGTTTTGGCCAAGCTGGGTTGCCTGGCTCCTGTGCTTATGCCCTACATTCCCGTTAGTTCAGCAGGGCATAAAGGGAGCACCTCTGCGATTGTTACTGTCGGGTACTCCGGACGTGTACCTCAGACTGGGTGAAGCCGAAAGCTAGCGTTCTTAAGGGAATATTCGGTCGGTGGACTAAAGATGTCTTTTACCTATCACAATACAAACCCCCACATGTTGCATATCCTACGCTTTTTGATCGCAGTCCGGACATGCACCTTAATGCATGCGTACCCAGGGAAAGGAACCCTTAACGGAACTATTCTCTCTGGAAGATGTTTCTTACTAACCATGTAATATAACATAGCTAGTTGGGTACTTGTCTGTTCAAGAAATTATGACCCCTACGCCTAGTTTCCACGCGTACCCCGGTTTATATTACCGAGCGGGTATTCGGAAAGACTCCGGACTGTCGGGTCCAGAGGCCGAAGCGTAAAGGTCCGCCATGACAAATGTTTTACAATCCGGCTAGGGACAAATATGTCAATTAAAGTACATAGTCCTTTAGACTCAAATGCTTCTTCTTCTATGCCATCCAACAGGTTGTCTAGCCTACAATCCTGTTGGGAATATTTTGCAGCTAATCCTACCTGGTCATATACCAGACTAACGGGAATTTCTTTCCCATCTGACCCTACAGGTCCGACCCGGGCCATATGATTTGGATCAAGCTTGGTATACCATTTTTTCACCATGGCCCAGCCTCTCTCGCCCCTTCTCGACATGCAGATATCTTCCATAGTCGGAAACGCTGCTGCGCTCCCTTGAAAAGCTGAGCAAGCTCCCCCATACTTCCTGGTAGGGAGGCGGATGGCCACAAGGCCCTGGCGACACTCCGCATGACCTGCCGAACTTGCTCGTGCAGTTACGAAAGCTCTTTGTAGCAGATCGCCTGAAGATCCGGGCATCTCCTCTTCGGGACGGCCCGTTAGCATACCTATAGACATAACTCTGTTAGTTCCTGTCTTTACCGAATTACGTAAATGTTCGTTTGAGAACATACTAAAAATGCCGCGCTGAAGCCTCTTATTTTCCTTCACGGAGTTCGCCAGCTGAGCCCGAACATCTTTCAATTCTTCACCCAGCTGGGTATTAGCATCTTGGAGCTTGTTATTCTTCTTTATGACCCGTGTAAGTATACGCTCGCCGGCGGCTACTTGCCTTTGTGCATCTTGCTCACCCTCTTCTGGGGTTCCCGGATTTTATTCCGGATTATCTGAGGATTTTGATCATCATATGTTGTTAGCGTTACTGGTTTATAAACACAATATTGTTTTTTCTCAATTCAGGAATACATACCAGTTGATGCCTCTACGGATCTTGACAGCTTGGCCATAGCGGCCGTTAGCTGGGTCCGACATTCTTCCAGCTCTCGAGACAACAGGTTTATCTTCTCCGAGAGAACCTACATGTACAATGATCCTTAAATCAGTTGTACCAACTGCTTTAAGTCTCAGGGACTGCTGATATACATAATTATCAGATTTCTATATTTACCCGTATATCTTTCAAATACCGGTCCGTGGCTCTAGCAAGCCCATCCCGAGCGACTAGGATGTACGCATCACCTGAGTTGAACGCATTAAAAGCCTCGTCTAAAAAACTAGGGTTGCGGAGTGCGGCCCGCCGGTGCCAATGATTCATGGCACTCTCCACTTCAGAATTTGTAACGGACATTCTGTCCGAATCCTCTATCTGAGGACAGTGCGGTGTCACTCTTGTGTTGGCCTCTGCCCTCGAGACTGGGCCTGGAATCCATCTAGTGGAGGCACGGTTGGCAGGATCCCCGGACATAGTTTGACGGATGTTCTTTCTGCTAAACACACAACGGATAAGTGTCATACTTCAAGATGACGAACCATGGAGCGTATTTAAAACCATACATCCTTGAGGATGGCTCCGCCATATTTTTGTTCGCCTTTCTTTTTAAAGGCCTACCCGGTACGGGTGCCCCTTGTTGGCGAGTCGCCTCGGGTTCGGCTTCGCGCACCGATCATCTTCCCTTTAGAGCGTAAGACGGAAGAAATAAATCTTTTCCGGAAGATAAGTCTCTTGTTTCCTGACATGCGATACAGGGAGGAGGCCGGGATAGTCAGCAATGATGGCCACCTCTGTGCCGTCACAGCTCGCCTAGTGAAACACCCCTTCCACGAGCTCCACGAATATATCCGGATCCTCTTAGAATCCGGGGTCAAGGGACCGGTTACGGTCCTCTGGCCGTGGTGCCGGGCTATGGAACTCCCTGGTTATTTTTCGCCATTCCTGTTATAAGTAGACAGAGTGAATATTTATGAAAACAAAGGCTCAAGGAATGAATAGAGTAGAGCAATGGATGGCAGCTCACCCATCTGGGAGGGTTGTACATGGAAAATCCACCTCGTGGCTTAATGCGGGTGAACTCCTCTCTTTCCGCCTTGTATAACTCGGACAGTATTTCCACCAGAGCGGTGGTGGAGTCCGGACCCTTTCGACCACAGCGGGTGGCATCGTCTTCTCCATTGAAGTGCCACATGGGATGCCCTCGATATTGGAGTGGCTGAACCCCCCGCATTATGGATATCGCCATAACCTCGACTATTGATAATCCGGACTGAGCGAGGATTTTTATCTTGCTCATCAATTGAAGGACCTCCCTGCTAGCTATCTTCCTCTCTGGGGCTCCGGGGACGCCAGTTAAGGCGTTTTTTCAGTGGAGCGTTTGTAAACTCAGAAAGACCCTTTCGGATTGGGTCGGGAAGGGAGACGTCCTCAATATAAAACCACTCGGAGGGCCACTCTTCGGGTGCCTTCTTCGGTGTGCCGAAAGTATCCGGTCCTGGCGAGGCGCCATATCTCGACTCTGCCCACTTGGAATATTGATCCCCCTTGATTACAGGGGACGAGGCAGAATAGCTTCTTCCATAGCTCGAAATGGGCTGCGCAGCCCAGAAATAGCTCACAAAGAGCAAGGTAGCCTGTGATATGTAGGATGGAGGCAGGGGTGAAGTTGTGCAGTTGGAGGCTGTAGAACTCCAGAAGCCCGCGGAGGAACGGATGGATTGGAAATTTGACACCCCTCAGTAAGTAGGAGACGAGGCATACTCGCTCCCCCCTAGATGGGTTGGGAAAGTTCTTCGCCTGCTCCCCGTCATCGAAGGAGGCCAATCCGTCTCGGATGGGGACTAGATATGCTAGAGGTAGGTACCCTTGGGTATGCAGCTTCATTAATTGGTCGTGGTATACAATACACTTATCCCAATCGCCTGGCTTGGTGTTGTGAGAGAGGGAGGAAGAACTGCGAGCGCCGGCCATGTTGGAGTGGTTTTTTCGGGCACGCTCTGATGATTCCTCACTTGGGGAAGATGGTGTGGATCAGATCTAAAGATCCCCGTCTCTTTAATAGACAATTTATTTACATGGCTAGGGTGGCAAATGTAAAGATGCCCCGACTTATCGCATTCGCTCGACACGTGGAGGCTGAGACCATTAAGGTGCAGAAGCTGATGAGCGTAACATTAAATAGGGAACCGAACACTGCTTTTTACAACAGGTACTTTGAAGAATTCAGAGAAGGAACCCGCCTTGCAATGCCAAAGAGAATCTGCGCACCGAACTCATCGTCATTGAAGCCTAATTCAGGGGCTACTGAGGGAGTCCTTGATTAAGGGGTCCTCGGACAGCCGGACTATATGCGAGTGCCAGACTATATGCGAGTGCCGGACTGTTGGGCAATGAAGATACAATATAGAAGACTTCGTCCCGTGTCTGTATGGGACTCTCCTTTGCGTGGAAGGCAAGCTTGGCGATTCGGATGTGAAGATTCCTTTCTCTGTAACCGACTCTGTGTAACCCTAGGCCCCTCCGGTGTCTATATAAACCGGAGGGTTTAGTCCGTAGGACAACAACAGTCATAACCATAGGCTAGCTTCTAGTGTTTAGCCTCTAGGATCTCGTGGTAGATCAACTCTTTTAATACTCATATCACCAAGATCAATCAAGCAGGAAGTAGGGTATTACCTCCATCGAGAGGGCCCGAACCTGGGTAAACATTGTGTCCCCCGCATCCTATTACAATTATACTTAGACGCAAAGTTTGGGACCCCCTACCCGAGATCCGCCGGTTTTGACACCGACACCTCTTGCTACGTCTTGAGCTTGCGTTGGTTTTCCTTGAAGAGCAAAGTAGCGTAAGTATTTCCCTTAGTTTTTGAGAACCAAGGTATCAATCCAGTAGGAGGCTCCTCAAAAGTCCCATGCACCTACACAAACAAACAAAGAACTCGCAACCAACGCAATAAAGGGGTTGTCAATCCCTTCACGGCCACTTGCGAAAGTGAGATCTGATAGAGATAGTATGATAAGATAAATATATTTTTGGTATTTTATAATATAGATTGGAAAAAGTAAAGATGCAAATAAAAGTAGATTGAAAGCTTATATGATAAAAGATAGACCCGGGAGGCATAGGTTTCACTAGTGGCTTCTCTCAAGATAGCAGAAGTATTATGGTGGGTGAACAAATTACTGTCGAGTAATTGATAGAAAAGTGAATAATTATGAGATTATCTAGGCATGATCATGTATATAGGCATCACGTCTGCGACAAGTAGACCGACTCCTGTCTGCATCTACTACTATTACTCGACACATCGACCGCTATCCAGCATGCATCTAGAGTATTAAGTTCATAAGAACAGAGTAATGCATTAAGCAAGACGACATGATGTAGAGAGATAAACTCAAGCAATATGATATAAACCCCATCTTTTTATCCTCGATGGCAACAATACAATATGTGCCTTGCAACCCTTTCTGTCACTGGGTAAGGACACCGCAAGATTGAACCAAAAGCTAAGCACTTCTCCCATGGCAAGAAAGATCAATCTAGTAGGCCAAACCAAACTGATAATTCGAAGAGACTTGCAAAGATAACTCAATCATACATAAAAGAATTCAGAGAAGATTCAAATATTTCTCATAGATAAACTTGATCATAAACCCACAACTCATCGGATCTCGACAAACACACCGCAAAAAGAGTTTACATCGAATAGATCTCCACAAGAGAGGGGGAGAACATTGTATTGAGATCCAAAAAGAGAGAAGAAGCCATCTAGCTAATAACTATGGACCCGAAGGTCTGTGGTAAACTACTCACAACTCATCGGAGGGGCTATGGTGTTGATGTAGAAGCCCTCCAGGGTCGATTCCCCCTCCGGCGGAGCACCGGCGAAGGCTGCAATATGGAATCTCGCGGATACAGAAGGTTACATTGATGGAAATTGTTTTTCGTTGGCTCCCTGGATGTTTTCGGGGTATGTAGATATATATAGGAGGAAGAAGTACATCGGTGGCCACTCGAGGGGCCCAGGAGACAGGGGGCACGCCCAGGAGGGGTGGGCGCGCCCTCCTATTTCCTGGCCGCCTCGATTGCTTCTTGACTTGCACTCCAAGTCCTCTTGATCACGTTCGTTCCAAAAATCACGCTCCCGAAGGTTTCATTCCATTTGGACTCCGTTTGATATTCCTTTTCTTCGAAATACTGAAATAGGCAAAAAAATAGCAATATGGGATGGGCCTCCGGTTAGTAGGTTAGTCCCAAAAACGATATAAATGTGTAAAATAAAGCCCATAAACATCCAAAAGGGGTAATATAATAGCATGGAGCAATAAAAAATTATAGATACGTTGGAGACGTATCAAGCATCCCCAAGCTTAATTCATGCTCATCCTCGAGTAGGTAACTGACAAAAACAGAATTTTTGATGTGGAATGCTATCTAGCATAATTTTCAATGTAATTTTCTTTATTGTGGCACGAATGTTCAGATCCAAATGATTCAAAATAAAAGTTCATATATTTATAAAATAAATAGTAACAGTTCAAGCATACTAATCAAAGCAATTAAGTCTTCTCAAAATAACATGGCTAAAGAAAGTTCATCCCTACAAAATCATATAGTTAGGCTATGCTTCATTTTCGTCACACAAAGATGTTCCCAAATTCTACACCCCCGATGACAAGCCAAGCAATTGTTTCATACTTGAATAATCTCAAACTTTTTCAACCTTCACGCAATACATGAGCGTGAGCCATGGATATAGCACTATGGGGGGAATAGAATATGATGATGGGGATTGTGTGGAGAAGACAAAAAAGAGAAAGTCTCACATTGACGAGAATAATCAACGGGCTATGGAGATGCCCATCAATTGATGTCAACATGAGGAGTAGGGATTGCCATGCAATGGATGCACTAGAGCTATAAATGAATGAAAGCTCAACAAAAGAAAACTAGTGGGTGTGCATCCAACTTGCTTGATGACGAAGACCTAGGGCATTTGAGGAAGCCCAAAGTAGGAATATACAAGCCTAGTTCTATAATGAAAAATTCCCACTAGTATATGAAAGTGATAACATATGAGACTCTCTATATGAAAAACATGGTGCTAATTTGAAGCACAATATATGAGACTCACTACATGAAGAACAAGGTGCTACTTTGAAGCACAAGTGTGGAAAAAGCGATAGTAACATTGCCCTTTTTTTCTTTTTTTTTCTTTTTCTTTTTTTTTCTTTGGCCTTTCCTTTTTTATCCTTTCTTTTTTTCTTCTCTTTTTTTCTTTTTGGGAAATGCTCTAATAATGATGATCATCACACTTTTATTGATTACAACATAGGAATGACAACTCGAAACTAGAACAAGATATGACTCTATATGAATGCCTCTGACGGTGTACTGGGATGGTGCGATGAATCAAGAGTGACATATATGAAAAATTATGCATGGTGGCTTTGCCACAAATACGATGTCAACTACATTATCATGCAATGGCAATATGACAAAAGTAAAGTATGTCATGATGATGATGAACGGAACGGTGGAAAGTTGCATGGCAATATATCTCGGAATGACTATGGAAATGCCATAATAGGTAGGTATGATGGCTGTTTTGAGGAAGATATAAGGAGGTTTATGTGTGATAGAGCGTATCGTATCACGGGGTTTGGATGCACCGGCGAAGTTTGTACCAACTCTCAAGGTGAGAAAGGGCAATGCACGGTACCAAAGAGGCTAGCAATGATGGAAAGGTAAAAGTGAGTATAATCCATGGACTCAACATTAGTCAAAAGAACTCATATACTTATTGCAAAAATTTAGAAGTCATAAAAAACCAAGCACTACGCGCATCCTCCTAGAGGGATAGATTGGTAGGAAAAGACCATCGCTCGTCCTCGACCGCCACTCATAAGGATGCACAAGCCAGGTGCACTTCATGTTTCAAATTTGTTACACAACTTTAACCATACGTGCATGCTACGGGACTTGCTAACTTCAACACAAGCATTCTTTAAATTCATAATCACCCAACTAGCATGACTTTAATATCACTACCTCCATATCTCAAAACAATTAGCAAGTATCAAATTGATCATAGCATCCAATTCACTTCCTATGATAGTTTTTATTGTACCCAACTTGGATGCCTACCATTCTAGGACCAATTTTATAACCATAGCAAATACCATGCTGTTCTAAAAGACTCTCAAAATAATATAAGTGAAGCATGATAGACTAGAAATTTCTACAAAATTAAGCCACCGCCGTGCTCTAAAAGATATAAGTCAAGCACTAGAGCAAAAACTATCAAGCTCAAAAGATATAAGTGAAGCACATAGCAAATTCTAGCAAATTCAATCAAGTGGGATTCTCCCAAAAGGTGTGTACAGCAAGGATGATTGTGGTAAACTAAAAAGCAAAGACTAACATAATACACGACGCTCAAAGAAAAACACATATCATGTGGCGAATAAAAATATAGCTCCAAGTAAAGTTACCAATGAACGAAGACGAAAGAGGGGATGCCTTCCCGGGGCATCCCAAGATTAGGCTTTTGGCTATTCTTGAATATCTTGGGGTTCCATGGGCATCCCCAAGCTTAGGCTTTTGCCACTCCTTATTTCATAGTCCATCAAAGCTTTACCCAAAACTTGAAAACTTCACAACACAAAACTCAACAGGAAATCTTATAAGCTCCGTTAGTGAAAGAAAACAAAACCACCACATAAGGTACTATAATGACCTCATTCTTTATTTATTTTGGTGTTAAACCTACTGTATTCCAAGTTCTTTATGGTTCATACCACTTAATACTAGCCATAGATGCATCAAAATAAGCAAACAACACACGAAAAACAGAATCTGTCAAAAACAGAACAGTCTGTAGCAATCTGTAACTAACGCAAACTTCTGGAACTCTAAAACTCCTACCAAAATAGGAAGTCCTGGAAAATTTGTTTATTGATCAGCAGGAAAAAGAATCAAAGCAAAAACACGTCTATGTGATTTAACAAAACTAATTTTGTGCATGAAAAGTTTCTGTTTTTTAGCAGAATCAAATCAAACATAAAAACACATCTAAACAGAAGGTAGATGCAAAATTTATTAGTAAACAGAAACAAAAACAAAAAACACAAATAAAATTGGGTTGCCTCCTGTTCACACATGAACACGTCACCGTGTACCTCCAACGCCGAGGGTGATGCACCGCAGCTCACGTCGAAGGAGACCCGTCCGGAAGCGCGGTACGCAAGCAATCCGGGAGGTGCTTTTCAGGACCCGAAACCTCACACGCCCGGGAGGGACCCCGTCAGGGCGCGCGGTGGCTATGGGATGCCCTAGGTCGACCTGATCGCCCCTAGGGCCTCGAGGTTCGCCGCCCTGCAACAAGAAGAACGAACGAAGAACGAGAAGAAGAAGAACAAGGGAGAAGGAAAAGTAAAGGTAAAAAGTGTAATAAAAGTAAAGGAACAAGGGAGAGTCTTTATAAACTTTAGACAAAGAAACACGGAAAGCATTGGCTGTAACAATAAGTCATTATCGGTGTTTATAAATGGTGCAATGGGTTGACCGATATGTTCCGTAACAATTTTATTACTAACAAGTAAATAACCCTTCTTCATTGGTCTTTCAAAATTACTTATGAGGATTTTTCTAATAGACTCATCAACAATAAAGTTCTGACCAAATCTGAAAATAGGTAAATTACTCGCTATGCATACCTCTTCAAATATGTTGGGAGAGCATGATGGTGGTGCCACTTGAAGAACATCTTGCTCCGTCTTTGGATGGCTCCCCAACACCTTGTCATCATCTTTTTCTTGATTTCGTGCATCATTGTTTTGAAGATCCATGTCAGCCGAACTTTGTTCGGCTACTTGTTCTTGTCCTTGAGGCTTGTCAATGGCGAACTCATAGGGCAGGAAGTAGGTTCCATTAACTTCGGAAAAATCAAGCATGGTTGTTTTGCTTTGCTTGCCATGCCCTTTCTCAATAATGCTTGCCTCTTTGGATTTGATGGATTCGAAATATATACTACTTGATTCGGCTTTTTCAGCCGAAGCACTTTCAAGTTCCGAATCATTCTTCTTTTCATTAATTCTACCAATTGGCAATGCTTCTTTTATTTGAGCCAATTCCTTCTCTATTTGTTTATGGCGGCGAGCGGCAAAATTGGCTTTAAGTTTTTTCTCAATTTCAGCCCACTCCGGATATGATTGCCCCCCAATGCTTTTAGATTCTTTTGGCAATGACACACGAGTGTTGCCAAAATTTTGTAATTGTGTAGGGGGTGTATAAAATGATGTAGTACTAGGTGAAGGCATATGCTTTGTTGTAAAACCATATTTTTGCTTGCCAATTTTATCAATTGGCAAAGATTCATCTTCTTGCAAAACTCTAGCTTTTATTGCAGCATAATCAGGAAATAGCCCATTTTCATGTTGTTCAAGGCAAAGAGCATTATTCCTCTTATTTTGGGCTAAACTCTTCAATGCAGTCACTACTACCTCATCTTCTACAATACTGGGCACAACCGCTCCTATAAAATTTACATTCATTCGGCTATGACCAGGAAGGTCGGAAGCCGAATTATGAACATCTACAGTTGTGTATGGTGCTGAAAAATTATTATCATGAGGTGTAGCATATGACGGTTGGGAATAACTGGCCGAATAGCTAGTAGTAGCATGGCCAATTCTCTCGTTCATCAGCATGGTTGGATTAGTATATTGCACATTACTTGCCGATGAATAAAAGGGTGAAATACTTTCCTGCATGGCATTGGAAAATCTAACATAAGGTGTTTCAAATTTACTAACTGAACTCACCATGTTGTTCATCGGCATAACAATTTGTGGGGTTGCCGATGCATGAGAGTTGGGATACATATGGTGCACGTTAATAGTATCATAAGAAGTTGAAGCATGCAAATTGCTTTGAATCGGCCCTTGCACGTAATTAGATGCATTATTGAAAAAACTAGGGCTAGCCGATAGAGTATGCTCATTGAACGATCTAGTAACACCATATGAATTATTTGCATCTATAGTAGGGAATTGGGTATTCATATTAGCTTAGTAGATTGCAAACCCTAGATGATGATCCTTTCGTAGCAAAAACAGACCGGAGACCGTTCAAAGCTTGGTCCCCAGCGGAGTCGCCAAAAAGTGTGTTCGCACACGAACACGTCACCGTGTACCTCCAACACCGAGGGTGATGCACCGCAGCTCATGTCGAAGGAGACCCGTCCAGAAGCGCGGTACGCAAGCAATCCGGCAGGTGCTTTTCAGGACCCGAAACCTCACACGCCCGGGAGGGATCCCGTCAGGGCGCGCGGCGGCTATGGGATGCCCTAGGTCGACCTGATCGCCCCTAGGGCCTCGAGGTTCGCCGCCCTGCAACAAGAAGAACGAACGAAGAACGAGAAGAAGAAGAACAAGGGAGAAGGAAAAGTAAAGGTAAAAAGTGTAGGTAGATTTGGTCGATTGTGTGTTATTCAATCGGCCGTCACCTCTCATCTATTTATGAGGCGACTGGACTTCCCGTACAAGAAAAGGACTAAAAATTCCGTCCAAAACATCAAAAACCCTAACCTAACTCGGACAGGAACCTTTGGTGATTTCTCAGAGCAACTCGGTCTCACCGATTGGTTCATTTTGGTCCTACCGAGTCAAATTGCCAACTCTCTGGTAAATTTTCGGACCAACTCGGTCTCACCGATCAAATCAACTCGATCGGTCCGAAATGACTCTGCAGCTTGTGTTTCTGATCTTATTTTGCCTCCACAGGTTGCATTCGACCTTGTATTAAGACGATTTTTATATCAAAATCCACCGTTTCGACGAGACGCACAACTTTGCAGTTGTAACTTTTTCCATCCGGGGCCATCTTAATTATGTTTCATGCCATTCTTTAATCTGGTGTCAACATGGGTATCTCCGAAATTGTCATATCTTTTGCACTTGAGCTTCGTTTTGGTCCATCTTCATATTTATTTCGATCAACTTGAAGAGGGCCATCAAATGGTGACATGAACTCATAATTTTAGCCTCATCCCATTATAGACTCAAGTCGCTCTTCGCAATCATGCCATTTTTGAGCGTCAACACCTCCCAACTAGCGGTATCGTTTAATGCCCCTAGCTAGGCATAAAACCGAAGATAGATCTAAGTAGTGCCATCTTTGGCACTCAATTCATAAGTAGCTCGCATGATAGATTCATAAGGTAATTTGACTTTCTTTCTTGGAAAGTGGTCCATGCGTTTCTTTAATGGAAATTGGAATCTAATATTCCCTTCCTTCATATCAATAATCGCACCAATCGTTCTAAGGAAAGGTCTACCAAGAATAATAGGGCAAGAAAGATTGCAATCTATATCAAGAACGATCAAATCTACGGGCACCAAATTTCTATTTGCAACAATGTGAACATCATTGATCCCTCCCATTGGCTTTTTAATGGTGGAATACACAAGGTGCAAATTTAAAGAGCAATCATCAAGATCATGGAAACCTAGAATATCACATAAAGTTTTCGGAATCGTGAAAACACTAGCACCCAAATCACACAAAGCAAAACACTCGTGATCTTTAATTTTAATCTTTATAGTAGGTTCCCACTCATCATTAAGTTTTCTGGGTATAGAAACTTCCAAATTAAGTTTTTCATCATAAGATTGCATCAAGGCATCAACGATATGAAGCTTTATTTTGACTATAAGCATGAGGAGAATTAACAACGGATTGCAACAAGGAAATACAACCTTCTAAAGAACAGTTATCATAATCAAATTCCTTGAAATCCAAGATAGTGGGTTCAATACTATTTAAAGTCATGACCTCTCCAATCCCACTTTTACCAAACTTAGCATCAAGATCTAAAAACTCCGAATTATTGGGACGCCTTCTAAATAAAGTTGACTCATCTCCAGCCCCATTATTATCAAGATTCATATTGCAAAAAAAGATCTAATAGGAGACACATCAATAACTTTAATATCTTCATCATTATTTTCATCGAACTTTTCTGGTATGGCAGCCATCTTATTGACTAAGGTGGCTTGCTTATCAGAAATTTGGGCTATAGCCTTCTCAAGCCGGGTAATTTATGAGTTCACACCATAAAATTCTTTATTCATACCATCAAGCTCCTTATTCATAAACTCCAAAAAACCTTTTTGTTCTTTAAGCTCTTTTCTGAAGAAATTATTATGCTCAAATTGCAAAGTCATAAAGCTTCTAATATTCGATTCAATATCTTCCAACCTTCTGAGAAGGAGGTCAATACTCTTAGGCAAAGCCATAAGGACAAACAGGCACACAAGCAAACAGAAAAAGGCAAGCGAAAAAGAGAGAGGAGAAGATTGGGAAAGAGAGGGCAAATAAAACGGCAATGGTGAAGTGGGGGAGAGGAAAACGAGAGGCAAATGGAAAATAATATAAATGTGAGGGAGATGAGTTTGTGATGGGTACTTGGTATGTCTTGACTTGAGCGAAGACCTCCCCGGCAACGGCGCCAGAAATCCTTCTTGCTACGTCTTGAGCTTGCGTTGGTTTTCCTTGAAGAGGAAAGGGTGATGCAGCAAAGTAGCGTAAGTATTTCCCTCAGTTTTTGAGAACCAAGGTATCAATCCAGTAGGAGGCTCCTCAAAAGTCCTACGCACCTACACAAACAAACAAAGAACTCGCGACCAATGCAATAAAGGGGTTGTCAATCCCTTCACGGCCACTTGCAAAAGTGAGATCTAATAGAGATAGGATGATAAGATAAATATATTTTTGGTATTTTATAATATAGATTGGAAACAGTAAAGATGCAAATAAAAGTAGATTGAAAGATTATATGATAAAAGATAGACCCGGGAGCCATAGGTTTCACTAGTGGCTTCTCTCAAGATAGCATAAGTATTACGGTGGGTGAACAAATTACTGTCGAGCAATTGATAGAAAAGCGAATAATTATGAGATTATCTAGGCATGATCATGTATATAGGCATCACGTCCGCGACAAGTAGACCGACTCCTGCCTGCATCTAATACTATTACTCCACACATCGACCGCTATCCAGCATGCATCTATAGTATTAAGTTCATAAGAACAGAGTAATGCATTAAGAAAGATGACATGATGTAGAGGGATAAACTCAAGCAATATGATATAAACCCCACCTTTTTATCGTCGATGGCAACAATACAATACCTGCCTTGCAACCCTTTCTGTTACTAGGTAAGGACACCGCAAGATTGAACCCAAAGCTAAGCACTTCTCCCATGGCAAGAAAGATCAATCTAGTAGGCCAAACCAAACTGATAATTCGAAGAGACTTGCAAAGATAACTCAATCATACATAAAAGAATTCAGAGAAGATTCAAATATTTCTCATAGATAAACTTGATCATAAACCCACAATTCATCGGATCTCGACAAACACACCGCAAAAAGAGTTTACATCGAATAGATCTCCACAAGAGAGGGGCAGAACATTGTATTGAGATCCAAAAAGAGAGAAGAAGCCATCTAGCTAATAACTATGGACCCGAAGGTTTGTGGTAAACTACTCACAACTCATCGGAGAGGCTATGGTGTTGATGTAGAAGCCCTCCGTGGTAGATTCCCCCTCCGGCGGAGCGCCGGCGAAGGCTCCAAGATGGGATCTCGCGGATACAGAAGGTTACAGCGGTGGAAATTGTTTTTCATTGGCTCCCTGGATGTTTTTGGGGTACGTAGGTATATATAGGAGGAAGAAGTACGTCGGTGGCCGCTCGAGGGGCCCAAGAGACAGGGGCGCGCCCAGGAGGGGTGGGCGCGCCCTCCTATCTCCTGGCCGCCTCGATTGCTTCTTGACTTGCACTCCAAGTCCTCCGGATCACGTTCGTTCCAAAAATCACGCTCCCGAAGGTTTCATTCCGTTTGGACTCCGTTTGATATTCCTTTTCTTCGAAATACTGAAATAGGCAAAAAAAAACAACAATACGGGCTGGGCCTCCGGTTAGTAGGTTAGTCCCAAAAATGATATAAATGTGTAAAATAAAGCCCATAAACATCCAAAAGGGGTAATATAATAGCATCGAGCAATCAAAAAGAATATATATGTTGGAGATATGTCACCTCTCTCCACTAAAGCCTAATAAGGCCCATTAACTCCCCCGGCAAATTACTGTAACTCTCCGGTACTCCGAAAAATACTCGAGTCACTCGGAACCTTTACGATGTCCGAATATAGCCTTCCAATATATCAATCTTTATGTCTCGACCATTTCGAGACTCATCGTCACGTCCGTTAACTAATCTATGACTCCAAACAAACTTCGGTCATAAAAACACATAAATCATAATATAAATTTGTTATCGAACATTAAGTGTGCGAACCCTACGGGTTCGAGAACTATGTAGACATGATCGAGACACATCTCAGATCAATAACCAATAGCGGAACCTGGATGTTCATATTGGCTCCTACGTATTCTATGAAGATCTTTCTCGGTCAAACAGCATAACAACATACGTTGTTCCCTTTGTCATCGGTATGTTACTTGCCCGAGATTCGATCGTCGGTATCATCATACCTAGTTCAATCTCGTTACTAGCAAGTCTATTTACTCATTCCATAATACTTCATCCCGTAACTAACTCATTAGTCACATTGCTTGCAAGGCTAATAGTGATGAGCATTACCAAGAGGGCCCAGAGATACCTCTCTGATACACGGAGTGACAAATCCTAATCTCAATATATGCAACCCCAACAAACACCTTCAGAGACACTTGTAGAGCATCTTTACAATCACCCAGTTACATTGTGACGTTTGGTACACACAAGGTGTTCCTCCGGTATTAGTGAGTTGCATAATCTCATAGTCTGACGAACATGTATAAGTCATGAAGAAAGCAGTAACAATTAAACTGTAACGATCATAATGCTAAGCTAACGGATGGGCCATGTACATCACATCATTATCATAATGATGTGATCCCGTTCATCAAATGACAACACATTTCTATGGTTAGGAAACATAACCATCATTGATTAACAAGCTAGTCAAGAAGAGGCATACGAGGGAAATTATGTTTTGTCTATGTATTCACACATGTACTAAGTTTCCGGTTAATACAATTCTATCATGGATAATAAACATTTATCATGAAATAAGGAAATAAATAATAACTTTATTATTGCCTCTAGGTCATATTTCCTTTAGTCTCCCACTTGCACTAGAGTCAATAATCTAGTTCACATCGTCATGTGATTTAACACCAATAGTTCAAATATGTATGTGATTAACACCCATAGTTCACATCGCCATGTGACCAACACCCAAAGGGTTTACAAGAGTCAATAATCTAGTTCACCTCGCTATGTGATTAACACCCAAAGAGTACTAAGGTGTGATCATGTTTTGCTCATGAGAGAAATTTAGTCTACGGGTCTTTCACATTCAGAGCCGTGTGTATTTTGCAAATATTCTATGTCTACAATGCTCTGCATGGAGCTACTCTAGCTAATTGCTCCCACTTTCAATATGTATCCAGATTGAGACTTAGAGTCATCAGGATTGGTGTAAAATATTGCATCGACATAACTCTTTACGACGTACTCTTTATCACCCCCATAACCGAGAAACATTTCCTTAGTCCTCACTAAGGATAATTTTGACCGTTGTCTAGTGATCTACTCCTAGATCACTATTGTACCCCCTTTCCAAACTCATGGCAAGGTACATAATAGGTCTGCTACACAACATAGCATACTTTATAGAATCTATGACTGAGGCATAGGGAATGGCTTTCATTCTATTTCTATCTTCTGCCATGGTCGGGCTTTGAGTCTTACTCAACTTTACACCTTGTAATACAGACAAGAACTCCTTCTTTGACAGATCGATTTTGAACTCTTTCAAAAACTTGTCAAGGTATATACTCATTGAAAAATCTTATCAAGCGTCTTGATCTATCTCTATAGATCTTGATGCCCTATATGTAAGCAACTTCAATGAGGTCTTTCTTTGAAAAACACTTATTCAAGTATCCCTTTATGCTATCCAGAAATTCTATATCATTTCCAATCAACAAGATGTTATCCACATATAATATTAGAAATGCTACAGAGCTTCGACTCACTTTCTTGTAAATACAGGCTTCTCCAAAAGTCTATATCAAACCATATGCTTTGATCACATTATCAAAGCGTATATTCCAACTCCAAGATGCTTGCACCAGTCCATAGATGGATCGCTGGAGCTTGCATACTTTGTTAGCACCTTTAGGATTGGCAAAACCTTCTGGTTGTATACAACTCTTCTTTACGAAATATCCATTTAAGTAATGCAGTGTTGACACCAATATGCCAGATTTCATAAAATATGGCAACTGCTAACATGATTTGGACGGACTTAAGCATCGCTACGGTTGAGAAAGTCTCATCGTAGTCAACTCCTTGAACTTGTTGAAAACCTTTCGTAACAAGTCAAGCTTTGTAGATAGTCACACTACTATCAGCGTCCGTCTTCGTCTTCCTCTTGTAGATCCATTTATTTTCTATGGCTCGCCGATCATCGGGCAAGTCCACCAAAGTCGACACTTTGTTCTCATACATGGATCCTGTCGGTGTCAAAACCGGCGGATCTCGGGTAGGGGGGTCCCGAACTGTGCGTCTACGCGGATGGTAACAGGAGACAAGGGACACGATGTTTTACCCAGGTTCGGGCCCTCTTGATGGAGGTAAAACCCTACGTCCTGCTTGATTAATATTGATGATGTGTGTTACAAGAGTGGATCTACCACGAGATCAAGGAGGCTAAACCCTAGAAGCTAGCCTATGGTATGATTGTTGTTCGTCCTATGGACTAAAGCCATCCGGTTTATATAGACACCGGAGAGGGCTAGGGTTACACAAAGTCGGTTACAAAGGTAGGAGATCTACATATCCGTATCGCCAAGCTTGCCTTCCACGCCAAGGGAAGTCCCATCCGGACACGGGACGAAGTCTTCAATCTTGTACCTTCATAGTCTTGGAGTCCGGCCGATGATGATAGTTCGGCTATCCGGACACCCCCTAGCCCGGGACTCCCTCAGTAGCCCCCGAACCGGGCTTCAGCGACGACAAGTCCGGCGCATACATTGTCTTCGGCGTTGCAAGGCAGGTTCTCCTTCAAACTTCATGTTCCTGTCGAATAGTGTCCGGCTTCCTTATAAAGTTGCGCTCCTTGGCTTCTATGCCCAATAATGGCCTTCTTCCACGTGTCGTATGAATGCGAAAATCTAGGGTATTTTTACATCTTACCCCCTAGCAGTGCGAACGAGCCGCCTATAAGAGAGGCGAGGATCTAGATCCAGCTCACACCATCCTACATTCGCAAGTTCTCATCGAAGCGCTTCTGCAAAAATCCATTCCATCATGGATAGTCGACGCGGTTCCTCCTCTCGCGCTCCCAGCCCTAAGACACGAGATTGGGGGAGATGCTCAGTTCCACACAGCGAGCTAGTGGTGCTCCAAACCGAGGGATATCTTCCCCCAGCTTTCATGGTTTCGGTTCGAGCCGGACTAGCCACCTTCCAGGGTGGAAAGCAGCCGGAGAGCGTCCCCAACCCTTCCAGAGGAGAGCGGGTATGCTTCGTCCCTTATCTAATAAAGGGACTCGGATTTCCCATACATCGGTTTCTCCGGGGGCTCCTGGAGTTCTACGGACTCCAGCTCCACCACCTCACACCTGCCTCCATTTTGCACATCGCGGGCTTTGTAGCTCTTTGCGAGCTGTTCCTGGGCATCGAGCCCCATTTTGCGTTGTGGAAGAGATTGTTTTGCCTTGTACCCCGTTCTTATGAGGGGTCGATATATCAAGTGGGCGGAGCCGAAATATGGCGCATCGCCGGGACTGGATATCTATCCGGCACCCCGAAGAAGGCGTCCAAAGACTGGCCTTCAGAATGGTTCTACATGAAGGACGCCCCTCTGCCGGATCCAGTCCGGGTCGGCCTCCCAGAGTTCAGCAATGCTCCCTTGAAGAAACGCCTGAGTTGGCGCCCGCGGAGCCCTCAACAGGAGGATGATAGGAGCGTCCATTATCTGATGGGACGGATTAGGTTACTGGCCCACTCCGGATTGACCATGATTGGAATCATGGCCACGTGCATTATGCGAGGGGTGCAGCCGCTCCAATATAGGGGCCACCCTATGTGGGATTTCAACGGGGAAGACGACGCCACCCGTCACGGCCACAGAGGGCCGAGCTCGGCAGCCGATCTGGAAAAGATCCTGTCCAGCTTGTACAAGGGGGAGGAGGAGGACTTTCTCCGCATGAATCCATTGAACAGATTCTCCATGAACAACCCTCGGAGCTGGGTAAGCGGATGTTTTATCTACCCGATCCATACTTCCAAATTCAAGTATTTTACTTTGTGATTTCGGCGCAGGAGCTGTGCCGGGACGTGGAGGGCATACGAAGCCTAACTCCACAGCCCGAGGATCCGGAACGATCCCTTGATCCGACCTCCGAAGAGGATCCGGACATAAAGGTGGAGCTGATTGACTGGGTGTTCCACCAACTTAGCATGGACAATGCCCTAGTCGCCATTACGGCTGACTACCCCGGTTTGATTCCGGCCTCCCAGGTGACTACGACCGAGGTATTGACACCATCATTTAATCCGTGCTCAATTCTGACCATCCCATACTGATGGTGCGTCGCAGGAGGTGCCTTTAAGGCGGGAAGCCGAACCTGTGGCTGCTGACCAGCAAGGGTCAGTTCGGCCCAACAGGCGGAAGAGGAGTGCGACAAGAATCGAAACGTAGCCGCAACGGTACAACGCACCTTTGTTTTTGAGGGAAGGATCCCTAGGAGGTATATTAATGCTCATAACTTTTTCCAGGAGAAAGAGCGCTCGCCGGACAGTGTCCGGAGAGGTTGCCAATCAAGCCTCCGCCAGCCATGCTCCATCGCGTGGTCCGGAAGTGGAGGCGAACACAAGGCAAGAGCCGGATGCTCCTCCGACGGAGGATGCCGACAGGCTGTCCGCCACCCGGTCTGAGGTGGAGAGCGCCATGAATCACAGGCGTCGCCGAACAGTTCTTCGTGACGCGTGTTTCTCCTAGGAGGCGTTGAATGCCTTCGATGCGGGAAACGCGCACCTTCGTGCTGCTCAAGATGGTTTAACCAGATCCACGGAGCAGTATGTGAAGGACATACGGGTAAGTAATTTTAATAGTTATATATGCCAGTAGCCCCCGAGACTTAAAATAGTTAAAATAACTGATTTAAGGATCATTTATTATGCAGGATCTTACAGAGAAGAATACCCACCTGTCCCAGGAGCTCCAAGAGTGCAAGGCCCAACTTGAGGCCGCACTAGCCACCACAGGGAGAGCCACAGAGACCCCCGCTGGTAATACGTACTTCGAAAAGATAAGTAGTTAACAGAGTGCGGCGTGCGCGTAAATCTGACAATAATATTGCAGAGGGCGCCGGACTAGATCCGGACAAGCAACAGCTACTGCGTCAACTAAAGGCCGGCGAGAGGGTGCTTATGAAGGTGCAGCAGGAGAGAAACAAGCTCCAAGATGCCCACACCCAGCTAGGAGAAGAGCTGAAAGGTGTTCGGGCCCAACTGTCTGGCTCTGTGAAGGAGAATCAGCGGCTTCGTCGCGGCATTTATAGTAAGTGCTTGAGCAAATTCCTTTGAAAAGAAGAATTCGGCGAGGAAGTCGATTGACAGACATGTGTCTTTAGGTGTGCTCACAGGTCGCCTTGCGGAGGAAATGCCTGGTTCAACGGGTGACCAACTTCCCGAGCTGGTTCAACTGCTCGAACGTGTTCGGCAGGCCATGAGTGGCGTCGTTCAGGCTTCATGGCCTTCTGTCTCCCTACCCGAGGGCCTTGGAGAGCTTGCTGAGAAGCTTCAGGGAGCACGGCGACGCCTCCGTCTGTGGAAAATATCGGCCTGCCGTCAAGGCGCCAGGGAGGCATGGGCCATGGTGAAGACGCGGTATCCGAAGGCTAACCCAAACCACATGGCCGAGGTCGGACCTGCGGGGCCTGATGGGAAGGAGATCCCTGTGAGCTTGATGTACGGCCAAGTAGAACTGGCCGCGAAATATTCCCAACAGGACTGTAAATTAGACAGCCTGTTAGATGGGATTGAAGAGGAGTACAATCAGTCAGTTTGACGATGTAATTTGAAATGACATGTAAAATGCCTTCAAGCCGGATTGTAGATCGTTTGTCTTTGCGGACCTTTTCGCTTCAACTTCCGGACCCAACAGTCCGGAGTGTGTCCGAATACCCTTATGGTTATAGAAGAACCGGGGCATGCGTGGAGACAAAGCGTCGGGGTCATAATTGCTTTATCAGACAAGTGCCCAACTAGCTATGTTATATTACATGGTTAGTAAGAAACATCTTCCAGGGAGAATAGTTCCGTTACGGGTTCCTTTCCCTGGGAGGCATGCCCTAAAGTGCATGTTCGGACTGCGAAAATAGCAGAAAAAGCATCTGGGGGCAAATAAGTAAGTAAGTAATAAATCATCTTTCAAGTCACCGACCGAATATTCTCTTAAGAACGCTAGCTTTCGGCTTCACCCAGTCTGAGGTACACATCCGGCTGACCCGACAGTAACAATCGCAGAGGTGCTCCCTTTACCTCCTAGCCGAACAATCGGGAACGTAGGGGTAAGCACAGGAGCCAGGCAACCCAGCTTGGCCAAAACTTAAGTCATATCGATGCATATAATGGTGAATAAAAGGTACATGCGGAAGTATGACACATGTATTGGGCATGGTGCCCGTATAAATAAGCTTCTGTTAAAGAAGCTCCCAGGTATAACGAGTGCTAGGAGCACATCGAGTGTGTGCGAACAATGCGCAAATCAGCCTATCAAAGGTATTGAAAAAAAAGGTGGGAAGAAGGAGGGGGACAAGAGATAGTGAAAATGTAAAAAGGTGGCCGGAGGAGTGAGACGAACTCTGAGTCCGGCGTTAGGCGTAGAATCTTCGGAGACGGGCTGCGTTCCATGGGTTCGGCTCGAGTCGGTTGTCAGATGCGTTACGTAGACGGTATGCTCCGCCGGTCAGGACTTGGTCGATGATGAAGGGACCTTCCCATTTGGGCTTAAGTTTGTCCTTTTTCTTGTCCGGCAGGCATAGAAAAAGTTCGCCAACATTGTAAGCTTTGGCCCGTACTTCTTTGCTTTGATATCTTCGAGCCTGCTGTTGATAAAATGCGGAACGAGCTTTTGCCACGTCCCGCTCCTCCTCTAAGGCGTCCAAACTGTCCTGCGATCCAGCTCGGCTTCTCTTTCTTCGCACATGCGCACGCGAGGTGAGTCATGAATTATATCACAGGGCAGAACTGCCTCTGCACCGTACACCATAAAAAATGGTGTGAATCCGGTAGTTCGGTTTGGCGTGGTCCGCAGCCCCCAGAGCACGGAGTCGAGCTCCTCTACCCAGTGCGTGTTAGATTCCTTGAGGGACCGCACTGGTCTGGGTTTAATGCCGCTCATGATTAGACCATTTGCTCGCTCGACTTGACCGTTAGTTTGAGGGTGATAGACTGAAGCGTAGTCGAGCTTGATGCCCATGTTTTTGCACCAGAGTTTAACCTTGTCGGCCGTGAAATTCATGCCGTTGTCAGTGATGATGCTGTGGGGGACACCAAAACGGTGTACTACCCTAGATATGAAGTCTATCACAGGTCCGGATTCTGCCGTTTTAACCGGCCTGGCTTCAATCCATTTGGTGAATTTGTCCACCATGACCAATAAGTATTTGCGCTTTTGGGTTCCCCCTTTAAGGGGTCCAACCATGTCAAGCCCCCAGACTGCAAACGGCCAGGTGATGGGTATAGTTTTGAGGGCGGTGGGTGGCATGTGGCTCTGATTAGCAAAGAGCTGGCAACCGACACATCGTCGGACTAAGTCCTGAGCATCTGCCCGGGCTGTTGGCCAATAAAATCCTGTACGGAAGGCCTTGCCTACAAGGGCCCGGGCTGCGGCGTGGTGCCCGCTGAGTCCGGCGTGAATTTCAGCCAGGAGATTTCGCCCCTCCTCTTCGGAGATACACCTTTGAAGGACTCCGGTTGTGCTTTTCTTATAGAGTTCTCCCTCATGGACCTTGTAGGCTTTAGATCGCAGAACTATGCAGCGGGCCTCGTTTTGGTCTTCAGGAAGTTCCTGCCTAATTAAGTGGGCTAGGAATGGTTCCGTCCACGGGGCAATTACTACCATTATTTCGTGGGCTGAAGGTGTTATTTCATTGGCTGAGCCGCCGATTGTGTCAGAATTGTCTGAGTTAGGTGATGCAGCTGGCTCCGGATTGTTATTTCCAGACTCCTCTTCCCATAATACGGATGGCTTAAAGAGCCGTTCCAGGAAGATGTTTGGAGGGACGGCGTCACGTTTTGCGCCGATGCATGCTAACACGTCTGCTGCCTGGTTATTATCCCGGGCTACATGATGGAATTTGAGTCCTTCGAACCGAGCTGACATTTTTAGGACGGCGTTGCGGTAAGCTACCATTTTCGGATCTTTGGCGTCAAAGTCTCCATTTACTTGGGAGATTGCGAGGTTTGAATCCCCGCGCACCTCTAGGCGCTGAATGCTCATGGAGATTGCCATCCGAAGGCCGTGTAGAAGGGCCTCGTATTCGGCTGCGTTGTTGGAGTCCATGTACATTATTTGAAGTACGTATTGGATTGTGTCTCCAGTTGGGGACGTCAAGACGACGCCAACCCCCAAGCCAGCCAACATTTTGGATCCGTCGAAATGCATGATCCAATTGGAGTATGCGCTGTACTCTTTAGGGAGTTCGGCTTCGGTCCATTCGGCGATGAAGTCAGCCAGGACTTGCGACTTTATAGCTCACCGTGGTTTGTAGGATATGTCAAATGGTAAGATCTCAATGGCCCATTTTGCAATCCTGACCGTTGCGTCGCGATTGTTTACAATATCGTTGAGGGTTACTTCGGAGGCCACCGTTATGGAACACTCTTGAAAGTAGTGTCGCAGCTTCCGGGATGCCATGAACACCGCATACGCTATCTTTTGATAATGTGGGTACCGGGATTTGCATGGAGTTAAGACAGTGGATACTTAGTACACTGGTTTTTGAAGAGGGAATCTGTGCCCTTCAGTTTCTCATTCGACGACGAGTACCGCGCTGACAACTTGATGTGTTGTTGTGATATATAATAACATAGGTTTGCCCAGGTTGGGCGCGGCCAGGACCGGATTTGATGCCAGTATGGCCTTGATTTCTTCGAGTCCGGCCGTGGCGGCATCCATCCATTCGAAGTGTTCGGTGCGCCGGAGGAGGCAATAGAGGGGTAGAGCCTTTTCTCCCAAACGGGAGATGAAGCGGCTTAGAGCCGCTACGCACCCAGTTAGTTTTTGTATTTGCTTGAGGTCTTTTGGGATATCCAATTGTGACAGAGCTCGGATCTTGGCTGGGTTTGCCTCAATTCCTCTACCGGATATAATGAAGCCCAAAAGCTTTCCGGCTGGTACTCCGAAGACACACTTTTCCGGGTTGAGCTTAATGTCATATGCTCGGAGGTTGTCAAATGTCACCCTCAAGTCGTCTACAAGAGTTTCGACGTGTTTGGTTTTGACGACCACATCGTCTATGTATGCCTCTACTGTTTTGCCTATCTGGGTAGCCAGACATGTCTGAATCATGCGCTGATATGTTGCGCCGGCGTTTTTGAGTCCGAAGGGCATTGTGTTGAAGTAGAATGGCCCATATGGAGTAATGAATGCCATTGCGGCCTGGTCTTTTTCCGCCATCTTGATTTGATGGTATCCGGAGTACTACATCGAGGAAGCACAATGAATCGTGCCCTGCGGTAGCATCGATGATTTGGTCGATGCGAGGGAGAGGGAAAGGGTCCTTTGGACAGGCCTTGTTAAGGTCTTTGAAATCGACGCAGAGGCGCCAGGATTTGTCCTTTTTTGGTACCACTACCAGGTTGGCTAGCCAGTCCGGATGTTTGATATCTCTGATGAATCTGGCTTCTAAGAGTTTGGCTAGATCCTCTCCCATTGCCTGTCTTTTGGGTTCGGAAAATCGCCGAAGAGCTTGTTTGACTGGCTTAAATCCTTTTAGGATATTTAGGCTGTGCTCTGCCAGCCTGCGTGGGATTCCTGGCATGTCTGAAGGGTGCCAGGCAAAAATGTCCCAATTTTCCCGAAGGAATTCTCATAGTGCGGCTTCTACATCAGGATTTAATTGTGCCCCAATGGATGCCATCTTTGTGGGGTCCGTTGGATGGACCTGAAATTTGACTATTTCGTCTGCTGGTTTGAAAGAGGTGGACTTGGACCTCTATTGAGTATCACATCATCCCTATCCATCGTGGAGCGCAGCGCGGTTAATTCCTCTGTTGCTAGGGCTTCGGATAATGCCTCTAGGGCCAGTGCGGCTGTCTTATTTTCAGCGCGCAGTGCTGTATCTGGATCACTGGCGAGAGTGATTACTCCATTGGGTCCGGGCATTTTGAGCTTCATGTACCCGTAATGGGGTATAGCTTGGAAGATTGTGAATGCCTCTCGCCCTAACAAAGCGTGATATCCGCTGCCGAATGGGGCCACTTGGAACGTGACCTCTTCAGACCTATAATTGTCCGGCGAGCCAAACACTACATCTAGTGTGATTTTTCCCGTGCAGCGTACTTCTCGACTAGGGATTATTCCCCTGAAGGTTGTGCTGCTTCGCTCAATGCGGCTCCAGTCAATTTCCATTTTTTGAAGGGTTTCCTCCTAGATGAGGTTTAATCCGCTGCCGCCATCCATGAGTACCTTGGTAAGACGAAAGCCGTCCACTATCGGACTGAGGACCAATGCGGCTGGTGCTCTAGCTATTCGGAATTTAGGTTCGTCGCTGGCATTGAAGGTGATAGCCGTGTCGCTCCATGGATTTGTTGTTGCTACTTGGTAGACTTCGGCAAGACTACGAATTGTTCGTTTCCGCATATTATTTGATGCGAAAGTCTCGAAGACTGTTAATACCGTACCGGTGCGCTGGGCTGGTTGCCCGGGGCTAAAAAGCCTTCTCCACTTTTGGCTACCTGTCGTAATATCCAACATGCTCGAAGGCTATGTGTTGGAGTGGCGCCCTCCGTACTGTGGATTTTGCAGGATCCGTTGAGCCATCCCTCCAGTACGGTTCCGTACCCTTTATGGGGTTTTTGCTTTTTGGTTTTTAACCCAGGTGCTTGAGTATGACGCACCCTTTTATTTCGGACTGGGGTTGTATTCAGGGCCAGATTGTCCCAAAACCTAGTTTCGGTTTTCCAGGCACTTTCCATCATGTAGTATTTTTGTACAATGGTCGCTAGGTCGGCGAAGCGTGTAACTTCGCGACAACTGATGGCGTTTATGATTCCCTTGTCCGTGCAATTGTTGCAGAAGATTGAAATCGCGCTTTCTTCACGGCAGTCCTTTATCCTGTCCATAACCAGGAGGAATCTGGCCCAGTAATGATGTACTGTTTCATCGGGCTCTTGCCGTATTTGAGATAGATCACTTATGTTTGGGTGGGCGGGTGGAATCAAGTTCGGAACCCCGCCCAATCTGAGGCTCAAAGGCCAAGAAGCTTCCGGATTCGGAAGCTTGGTTTGCTGGACGCTTTCCAACGAATCTGGTCCGATGCCTGACTTTAGGTTCAGTACTTGATTAGCGTCTGTCCCTCTGCGAGAATCCGGCATGGAGGGATCGGGAATCCGGACATAGTTGGTTTTTAACATAGAAGAAGAGTCGCCGCATTGTTCCTCTACCACGACAACGTGGTGGGTAACCTGGGGAGAGTTAATTTCTCTTAGATCGGTTTTAAGCCCAATCTGATCGTAGTCGGTAGAGACTCCCAGGGCGGCGATGCGATCCAAGAGCTCGTTTACGGAGGAGATCTCAATCGGATCTAGCTGCTCGGCGAATTCCGATCTGACATGAAGATCGCTTTTAATGACCTGAGAGGTCATTGTCGGAGCGGTGGCCGAACAGGCGGTCATAAGAAAACCGCCTAGCCGGATAGTCTGGCCGGTGGCCAAAGCTCCCTTGACAACGGTGCCATTTTTGAAGACGGGAAAAGGCATCCTTCCTGATGGTGACGGCACATAGGAACTCTCAATGAAAGCACCAATGTCGATGTCAAAACCGGCGGATCTCGGGTAGGGGGGTCCCGAACTGTGCGTCTACACGGATGGTAACAGGAGACAAGGGACACGATGTTTTACCCAGGTTCGGGCCCTCTTGATGGAGGTAAAACCGTACGTCCTGCTTGATTAATATTGATGATGTGTGTTACAAGAGTGGATCTACCACGAGATCAAGGAGGCTAAACCCTAGAAGCTAGCCTATGGTATGATTGTTGTTCGTCCTATGGACTAAAGCCATCCGGTTTATATAGACACCGGAGAGGCCTAGGGTTACACAAAGTCGGTTACAAAGGTAGGAAATCTACATATCCGTATCGCCAAGCTTGCCTTCCACGCCAAGGGAAGTCCCATCCGGACACGGGACGAAGTCTTCAATCTTGTATCTTCATAGTCTTGGAGTCCGGCCGATGATGATAGTTCGGCTATCCGGACACCCCCTAGTCCGGGACTCCCTCAGATCCCATCTCAGATTTCATGGCCTCAAGCCATTTCACAGAATCTGGGCTCATCATCGCTTCCTCATAGTTCATAGGTTCATCATGGTCTAGTAACATGACTTCCAGAACAGGATTACCGTACCACTTTGGTGCGGACCGTACTCTAGAAGAACTACAATATTCGGTAGTAACTTGGTCTGAAGTTTCATAATCATCATCATTAGCTTCGTCCCTAATTGGTGTAGGAATCACTGGAACTGTTTTTTGTGATGAACTACTCTCTAGTTCGGGAGAAGGTACAATTACCTCATCAAGTTCTACTTTCCTCCCACTCACTTCTTTCGAGAGAAACTCCTTCTCTATAAATGATCCATTTTTAGCAACAACTATTTTTGCCTTTGGATCTGTGATAGAAGGTGTACCCAACAATTTCCTTTGGGTATCCTATGAAGACGCACTTCTCTGATTTGGGTTCGAGCTTATCAGGTTGAATCTTTTTCACATAAGCATCGCAGCCCCAAACTTTAAGAAACGACAACTTTGGTTTCTTGCCAAACCACAGTTCATAAGGCATCGTCTCAACGGATTTTTTGTTGGTGCCCTATTTAAAGTGAATGCAGCTATCTCTAATGCATAACCCCACAAAGATAGTGGTAAACCGGTAAGAGACATCATAGATTGCACCATATCCAATAAAGTGCGGTTACGGCGTTCGTACACACCATTACGCTATGGTGTTCTAGGTGGTGTGAGCTATGAAACTATTCCACATTGTTTTAAACGAAGGCCAAACTCATAACTCAAATACTCTCCTCCACGATCAGATCATAGAAACTTTATTTTCTTGTTACGATGATTCTCCACTTCACTCTGAAATTCTTTGAACTTTTCAAATGTTTCAGACTTGTGTTTCATTAAGTAGATATACTCATATCTGCTCAAATCATTTGTGAAGGTCATAAAATAACGATACCCGCCACAAGCCTCAACATTCATCGGACTGCATACATCGGTATGTATTATTTCCAATAAGTCATTAGCTCATTCCATTGTTCCAAAGAACGGAGTTTTAGTCATCTTGCTCATAAGGCATGGTTCGCAAGTATCAAATGATTCATAATCAAGTGATTCCAAAAGTCCATCTTTATGGAGTTTCTTCATGCGGTTTACACCGATATGACCCAAACGGCAGTGCCACAAATAAGTTGCACTATCATTATCAACTTTGCATCTTTCGACATCAATATTATGTGTATCATTACGATCGAGATTCAGTAAACCATCAACATTGGGTGTATGACCATAGAAGGTTTTATTCATGTAAACAGAATAACAATTATCCTTTGTCTTAAATGAATAATTGTATTGCAATAAACATGATCTAATCATATTCATGCTCAACGCAAACACCAAATAAAATTTATTTAGGTTCAACACTAATCCCCAAAGTATAAGGGGTGTGGGATGATGATCATATCAATCATGGAACTACTTCTAACACACATCGTCACTTCACCCTCAACTATTCTCTGTTTATTCTGTAACTCCTGTTTCGAGTTACTAATATTAGCAACCGAACAAGTATCAAATACCTAGGGGCTACTATGAATAGTAGTAAGGTACACATCAATAACCTGTATATGAAATATACCTATGTTCACTTTGCCATCCTTCTTATCCGCCAAATGTTTGGGCAGTTCCGCTTCCAGTGACCATTTCCTTTGCTCTAGAAGCACGCAGTTTCAGGCTTAGGTTTAGCTTTGGGCTTCTTCACGGGAGTGACAACTTCCTTGAAATTCTACTTGAAGTTCCCTTTATTTCCCTTTATTCTTTTCTTGAAACTAGTGATCTTGTCAATCATCAACACTTAATGCTCTTTCTTGATTTCTACCTTCGTCGATCTCAGCATCACGAAGAGCTCGGGAATCGTTTTTTCATCCCTTGCATACTATAGTTCATCATGAAGTTCCAGTAGCTTGGTGATGGTGACTAGAGAGCTCTGTCAATCACTATCTTATCTGGAAGATTAACTCCCACTTGATTCAAGCGATTGTAGTACCTAGACGTTCTGAGCACATGCTCAGTAGCTGAGCAATTCTCCTCCATATTTTAGGCGAAGTACTTGTAAGAGGTCTCATACCTCTTGACACGGACATGAGTCTAAAATGCCAATTTCAGCTCTTGGAACATCTCATATGCTCCATGACTTTCAAAACATTTTTGAAGTCCCTGTTCTAAGCCGTAAAGCAGGGTGCACTTAAACTATCTAGTAGTTATCATATTGAGGTAGTCAAATGTTCATAACGTCTTCATCTGCTCCTGCAATAGGTCTGTCACCTGGCGGTGCATCAAGGACATAATTCTTCTGTGCAACAATGGGGATAAACCTCAGACCATGGACCCAGTCTGCATCATTGCTACTATCATCTTTCAACTTAGTTTTCTCTAGGAACATTGTTGACACCAGATTTTGGCATGACATAAAAAGAAAATGAGATGGCTTCGAGTGAAAGGTTTTTCACCATGGAAAGTTTCACATCGCTGAGAGGAACAACTTTGATGTTTAAGTCATAGCCATCCGACCTCATCTCTAAGGCCGAAGTTGTGTTCAAAGCACTAGATTTTGTATTCAGAACACTGTTCAGCTGATTACGCCCCCAAGACAGCCTCATATGGAAAAGTTATCTACATGAGTTGTCTTCGTCTCGTCGAAAAAATCGATTTTGATATAAAGTTCATCTCAATCCGAGGTCGTATGCAAAAGTTAGAGCCCGCACAGCGAGACCCTCTAGCGAGCAAAATATGACGCCCGGAACCAGACACATATGTGGGTATGTCTGATGAGATGCATGAATAATTTGCTGTTTTGCATGAACGATTTGACCCTCGAGATGACCTCTAATGAAAAAACGTTCAACATGAATGATGTTCGTCTCGTCGAAACGGTCAAGATTGCTATTGGACTCGTTTCCATCCGAGGTTGTTTGCCATCACAAAAAGGACCAGCAAGGTACAGTCAGTTTAAACCGAACAGTTTTGGAAAGTTCGCATAAAACCAGTCCGAATTTGACTAGGGTTTTGGACGTGAATTGATGCAATTTTCTTGTAAGGAAACCCTAGATAAATCCTTTTCTTGTATGGGAAGTCCAGCCGCCTCTTATATATGTTGGGGGTGACGGCCGATTGAAACAACACACAATGGAACAAATCAATATATTACTTTTTCCTGTCTACGTTTTATCACTCCACCGTTTTTCTCTCCCGTCCTTCGCTGTTCTTAGTGTTTGATAGCTATGAATTCCGAGGCTCTAGGTGCGAGCGAATCAACCTAGGTCAGCCCATAGCCGCCGCAATCCTTGACGGGGTCCCTCCTGGGTGCGCGGGGTTTCGGGTCTGCAAAAGCGCTCGCCAATTGTCTTGCGTATCGTGTTGTCGGTCGGGTCTCCTTCAACGTGAGCTGTGGTGCATCACCCCCGGCGTCGAGGGTACACGTGAAGTGTTCGTGTGTCAACACACTTTTTGGCGAATCTGCTGGGGACGAAGATCAATCATCGTCATCCACCATGTCTGATCTTCCCAAGCCATCTGAGGTAGACGCCGGTAACATCATTAAGCCCAGTCTTGATGAGATATCGGCCGATCATCGCCAAGTCTATGAGGAGTACAAGAAGGTGCACGAAGAGAAGGATTTGCAGGAGTTCCTTGCAAAATTCAAGAAGGATCGCCAAGGCAACACCACTCCGATTGAAGAAATCAAGTTCCATCCTCTTCAAGCCGAGCAGGTTAAACCCGCTGTGAGTACTACCTTTTCTCCTGAGCAGTGGGCTGAGATTGAGAGTCGTATTGCGGATGGTAACAATCTGGTCTATCAAACTTTCATAGAAAATACTAATGCTCAGAAAAAATATATCTCAATCATCTAGTGGTAATGATGGTGTAGCTGTTAGTGTGCAAAACCCTAATCTGGCTTTACCTATCCCATCGGCGTCTCCCATGCCCATGACTTATTATCCTACTCAAACAAATCAGATTGTGACTGCACCCATTAATCCTATTATGAGTATGCCAGGTTCGGTGGCAACGCCAAACCAAACCCTACCTACAGCTGCAACCACTCAGCCATTACCAAACTATAGTTCGGCATACATGCCACAGTTCCTGCCTACAGCTAGTAGTCGTACTCCTCCTATGCCGCTGCCACAAGTTTCATCGTCCACTGTGGATGATGGTCTAGCTAATCTTAGAGAGGAGACGGCTAACATGCTCCGAGAGAATTTTGGAGTTGAGTTACCTCGGAATTGGATTTACCAAAAGCCGTACCCCGAATACTTTGATGCCATCCAGTGCCCTCCATGATATAAAATTCCAGATTTTGTTAAGTTTAATGGAGAAGGCACAAAAACCACATGGGAACATGTTAGTCAATATTTCACACAATTGGGTGAGGCAGGCTCATTGAATGAATTGAAAGTGCGTTTATTTCCTTTATAATTAACTGGTACCGCATTTTCATGGTTTTCTTCTTTACCACATGGTTCCATTCGAGTTTGATCGCAGCTAGAGCAGAAATTTCATGATCACTTTTATAGCGGCGACAATGAACTCAAGTTGTCACAAACATCGGTTAAACAGAAGCATGATGAATTGGTCACCGATTACGTCAAGAGATTTAGGAAATAAAAAACTGGTGTTTTAGTTTGGTGATAACCGAAAGGGACTTGGCGGACCTAGTGCTGAGTGGTTTGAGAGCTCCCATTAGAGAAAAGCCAGAAGGCTATGAGTTCTTAAATATCAACCAAGTCTTACAAAGGGCTTTGGCTCAGGAAAGCCGAAGCAAAGATCTCAAAGAAGTGCATAGATATAAAGCCGATCGTCCAAAGATGAATATGGTCGAATATGATAGTGATCACTCGGACGATGAGAGTGATGTTTTTGCTACTGAATTTGCTTGGCCATCTAAAGCCAAACCATTTACTTGCAATGATCCAAAACCGATTCATAAGAATCGTGATGAAGAGATGAAGTTTACTTTTAACATTGCTAAGTGTGATAGAATATTTGATGTTGTGCTGCAGGCTAAGATTATTAGAATATCTCATACTTTACCGCCGTTTGAAGAGCTGAAACGGCGCGCTTATTGCAAGTATCATAATTCTTTTTCTCATGCTACTAACGACTGCAATGTTTTTCGACGACAGATACAATCGGCCATTAATGACGGGCGATTGAACTTTTCTGAGATGCAAGTTGATAAACAGCCTTTTCCAATGAATACCATGGATTTTGAGGGGAAGAAGCTACTCATTCGGCCGGAGGTAGCCGAATATGCTAATAAAGCTAATGTTATTGTTGGTGAGCCCACGAAAGACAAGGAGGACAACAAGATCTTGGGAAGATAGGTTGTGCTTGATAAGCAACCCAGTGGCAAGGAGATAATCAAGATCACCATCAAGAATTCGACACTCGGGGGGCAACCACAAGTGCAAAATAACGCTGATGTCAGATTTGTTAAGCCCAAGAGTCCAGAAGTTGGTAAGTGGAAGACGAATGAAGCTAAAGTGCAGCACAAGAAAATCAAGCCAACTTTTGATATATTGTTGTCCAAGTATGCCAATCATGCGGCCAGTTCTAGCTCTAACCGGTCATCAAATTCGAAGTGCTCAAGGTCACCTCCTCGGGAAGAATTTCAGCATCATGCGAGGACATATGGGTCGTGGGCGTCAGGACCATGGATGTCGCCACTCCCCTATGCGCCATACTACATGGTAGGTTTCAATGGAGGATGGGGGAAGCTCCCAGTGGCCCCCTTATGCTTTTCATATGGGTTGGGCAGAACCAAGGAGGCATGTTCATGAGAGACTTTCTTATCCCACACAAGGCCGTTTGAACAATGGCGTCAATCAGCGAGTGCAAGATAATGAAAAAAAGGTCGACAAGCAAGAATGGCGTGTTAAGTCGCCAAGTGTTGCGACGGTCGAGTCAGGATAAGGCAAGGAGAAAATGGATGTCGACTCACTTATCTTGGGCACCAAAACATTCCCCATACAATAGTTGACTGTGCATAACCGCTCGACTGAGTCGATACTTGCTATCGCGCCAAAGCACTCAGCTAATGACCATGAAGCAAGCACCAACCAAGTAAAGGCGAGATATACTAAATACACTCAGCCAAATTGGTGTCCTCCAGGGCTAACAAAGACACAAAAGAGGAAACTACAGAGGTTTAGGAGTCAAGACATGGCAGAACAGGAAGCCGAAAAGCAAAGGGATAAGTTCTTCAATGACACTCGGCCCATGGTTCTAGCAAAACAAGTGTGGAGTCCTAAACAAATACAAAATACATCAGCTTCTACACCTATCATAGCAGCACCTGCGCCACCAAAGGAGGATGATGCGACATCTATTACATCGTCTGCGACACTTCTTACTTCTCCTTCACTTGGACAGATTTCAGAATCGGTGGATGCACTTGAAGAAGAGGATGATATGTTGGACTATGAGTCTACGCCGGTTCATGAAGTTATGGATATCAATATGGTATATTACTTACTTGCTGAGTTTCGTGCTGTAGATGAGGAAGGGGAGGTGGCTCAGCTGGATTTTGGCCCTAAAAATGCAATATTCGAGAAGCCAAAATACCCAGTAACGCATCTGAAACCATTGTATCTCAGAGGTCATATCAATGGGTCACGTCTCACTCGGATGATTGTTGATGGTGGTGCCGTGGTGAACCTTATGCAGTATTCAGTCTTCAAAAAATTGGGGTTGCGTGATGAAGAGTTGATAAAGACCAACATGGTGCTCAATGGATTTGAAGGCAAAGAGAAAACTGAGGCCAAAGGTGTGATGTATGTGGAGCTCACGGTGGGAAGTAAAACTTTGGCTACCGCATTCTTTGTCACCGAGGTGCAAGGTAACTACAATGTGATATTAGGCCGTGATTGGGTTCATGCAAACCAATGCGTGCCATCTACTATGCACCAGTTTTTAATCCAGTGGGTTGATGATGAAGTGGAAGTCATTCATGCAGATAACTCGGCCTGTGTTGCTTGGCCGATGCATCGGTAGATTGGCAGCATCCCAATGTTACTTGCTTGACGGGACGTGACTTGTCAGAGTTTGATTTTCTCAGAGCGACCAAGAATGGTTTCGTGCCCGTCTCTTTAAAGCTGACTGAATGCAATCAGCTCCAAGGTATGATATGTTTAAATGGATTCTAACTCAGAGTGGTTACAAAAGTGACTTGTAGAATTTTGGTCCGATGAGAACGATATGTAAGAGTCCATAGAAGAGTTAGATGATATGGATAAATTAGGACAAGGTTTTACATCGGCCGATCCATTAGAAGAGATAGATATAGGAGATGGTTCAATTCCTAGAACGACATTTGTAAACGCAAATTTAAGAGCCGATCATAAAGCTAAGTTGATCGAGCTTTTGAAAGAATATGTTTGCTGTTTTGCATGGGAATATCATGAGATGCCAGGTTTAAGCCGAGAGCTAGTGGAGCATCAATTGCCTATAAAGGCCGGTTTTAGACCATACAAGCAATCGACCAGAAAATTTAATCCAAAAACATATGACCGGATCAAGGAAGAGATCGGTCGTTTGCTTAAAGCTAATTTTATTAGACCTTGCAAGTATGCCGAGTGGATTTCTAACATTGTCCCAGTGGAAAAGAAAGGATCCGGCAAGTTGAGGGTGTGCATTGACTTCAGAGATTTGAATAGGGCTACACCCAAAGATGAGTATCCCATGCCAATAGCCGATATGCTTATTAATGATGCATCTGGACATAAGGTTATTAGCTTTCTAGATGGTAATGCCGGATACAATCAAATATTATGGCCGAAGAGGACATGTCCAAGACAGCTTTTCGTTGCCCTCGTTTTCTTGGTTTATTCAAGTGGATAGTGATGACATTCGGATTAGAAAATGCCGGCGCCACATATCAAAGGGCTATGAATTTGATCTTTCATGATTTACTCGGTGTCATACTCGAAGTATATATTGATGATATTGTTGTCAAATCGGATGCTTTTGAGTCTCACTTGGACGATTTGCGTTTAGCTTTTGAAAGAATGAGAAAGTATGGACTGAAGATGAATCCTTTAAAGTGCGCATTCGGCGTGTCAGCTGGCAAGTTTTTGGGTTTCATTATCCATGAAGATGGAATAGAGATTGATCCCAAAAAGATAGAGGCCATACAAAAAGTGGAGGCTCCAACGTGCAAGAGATATATGCAAAAGTTCCTTGGCAAGGTCAATTACTTAAGGAGGTTCATAGCTAATCTGTCAAGGAAGGTTGATGCATTTACTCCTATCCTTTGGTTAAAGAATGTTGCTGATTTCACTTGGGGGGCAAAACAGCAAGAAGCATTTGATATGATCAAGAATTATTTTTGCACTCCTCCGGTGATGAAAGCACCAAAGCATAGGGAACCCTTCAGGCTTTACATTGCAACAGAGGAAGGAGTTATGGTGCTGTTCTGACTCAAGAAACCGAAAGAAAAGAGCATGCTATCACTTATTTGAGCCGCCGCTTATTGGACGCCGAGACAAGGTATACATTTATTGAAAAATTATGTCTATGTTTATATTATTCTTGCACAAAATTGAGACATTATTTAGTACCGAGTGCTTGCACAGTAGCCTGTCAGACCTATGTCATTAAATACATGTTGCATAGACCAATTCTTAGTGGTAGAATTGGTAAGTGGGCTTATGCTTTGATCGAATATGATTTGGCTTATGAATCTCTAAAATCCATGAAAGGCCAAATCGTTGCTAATTTTATTGTTGAATATTGGATTGATGACAAGCATGATGTTGATATAAACCTTGTCTCACTAGTACCGTGGAGATTATATTTTGATGGTTCAGTTTGTAGCAATGGCCAAGGTGTTGGTATTGTTTACATATCTCCTCATGGTGCTGTTTTTGAAGCCTCATGCTTCTTAGAATATTTTTGTACGAACAATCAAGCCGAATATGAAGCATTATTATTCGGCCTAGAGATGTTACTTGCTATAGGTGTTACACATATTGAGGTTTATGGTGATTCGTTATTAGTAGTACAACAAATACCCAAAGTCTTTCAATGATTTGATGAATCACTTAATGTTTATCATGATAAATGTCTAGATATAATTTCTACTTTGGATCATTTTAGCATTGCTCATATATCTAGACATGACAATTGGGAAGCAAATGATTTGGCACAACAAGCATCCGACTATCATGTTGATTGTGGCATGTTTCATATTTCCGAAAAGCCGATGTCTAGTCTTGCCAACCTAGGGGAGGCCGAGCCGGAGCCCACCGTATCGGCCACTAATGAAATATTCAATGCAGGAGAAAATCAAGACTGGACGAAACCCATCGTTGATTATTTGTGTGCTCCTAGTAGAAGGGTGGACAGGGTTGTTCGGCGTATGGCTTTCAAGTACACAATGAGAGATGATGGTCTCTATCGCCGAACGGTTGATGATGTTCTTTTAAAGTGCTTGGACGAAGACCAAGCGAGAATTGCTATGGGAGAGGTCCATGAAGGTATTTGTGGCACTCATCAGTCGGCTCCCAAGATGAAATGGTTACTACGACATGCTGGGTTTTATTGGCCGACCATGATTAATGATTGCTTCAGAATTTATAAAGGGTGTGAAGCTTGTCAAAAATTTGGTGATATTCAGTTGGCTCCTGCTGCTACATCCCATTATCAAGCCGTGGCCTTTCAGAGGATGGGGTCTAGACTTTATTGGACAAATTCATCCGTCTTCATCAAAGGGGCATCGGTTCGTATTAGTAGCAACAGATTATTTCACTAAATTGTCTAAAGCAGTGCCTCTCAAGAACATGACACATACAGAGGTAATGAAGTTCATAACCGAACACATTATTCATAGATTCGGCATTCCTCAAATGTTGACTACAGATCAAGGCTCATCTTTCATGTCACACCAAGTCAGAGAATTTGCCGAATCTTATAACATAAAGTTGCTCAATTACTCTCCATATTATGCCCAAGCCAAGCTGAGTCTAGCAATAAAATTTTAATCAAACTCATCAAGAAGAAAATTGAGGATAATCCGAGGAGATGGCATGAGTTGTTGTCTGAAGCATTATGGGCACATAGAATCTCAAGGCATGGTGTTACGAAAGTGACTCCATATGAGCTAGTATATGGTCAAGGGGTTGTTTTACCAGTGCAAGTAAATTTGAATGCTTTGAGAATAGCCAAACAAAATGATTTATCGGCAGTAGACTTTTATAACTTGATGATGGAAAATATTGATGAGGTTGCCGATAAACGTTTGGCTGCTTTGAAGGCCATAGAAATGGACAAGTTGAGGGTAGCAAGAGCTTACAATAAGAAAGTTAAGTTCAAGAATTTTCAAGTTGCTGATCTCGTCTGGAAAGTGATTCTGCCGATTAGTTCAAGAGATAAAAAATTCGGGAAGTGATCTCCATGTTGGGAAGGTCCTTTTAGGATTACAAGACTAGTTCCCGGAAACTCATATTTGGTGGAATCCATACAAGGGGCATTGTTACCTCGAGTTCTCAATGGCAAGTACTTGAAGAAGTACCATCCGAGTGTGTGGCAAGAGCCTGAGTAGGCAATGGCTGATGTACGATTATCGCCCTTAGCACAAACATGGCCGATACATAATTATCGCCCTGAGAAAAATAAATGGTTGATGGAGTGTTGACATCGTCCTTAGAACAAACACCGTGCATATTATATTTCAGCGTGCAAGCTTTGCCGAAAATCAGGGGGGCATGTATTGACACCAGACCTCATCTCTAAGGCCGAAATTGTGTTCAAAGCACTGGATTTTGTATTCAGAACACCGTTCGTCTGATTACGCCCCAAAGACGGCTTCATATGGAAACATTATCTACACGACTTGTCTTCATATCGTCAAAACGATCGATTTTGATATAAAGATCGTCTCAATTCGAGGTCGTATGCAAAATTTAGAGGCCGCACAGCGAGACCCTCCAACGAGCAAAATATGACGCCCGGAACCAGACACATATGTGGGTATGTCTGATGAGATGCGTGAATAATTTGCTGTTTTGCATGAGCGATTTGACCCTCGAGATGACCTCTAATGAAAAACCGTTCAACATGAAAGATGTTCGTCTCATTGAAACGGTCAAGAATGCTTTTGGACTCATTTCCATCCGAGGTTGTTTTCCATCACAAAAAGGACCAGCAAGGTACAGTCAGTTTAAACCGAACAGTTTTGGAAAGTTCGGATAAAAACCAGTCCGAATTTGACTAGGGTTTTGGACGTGAATTGATGTAATTTTCTTGTAAGGAAAGCCTAGATGAATCCTTTTCTTGTACAGGAAGTCCAGCCGCCTTTTATATATGTTGGGGGTGACGGCCGATTGAAACAACACACAATCGAACAAATCAATATATTACTTTTTCCTGTCTGTGTTTTATCTCTCCACCGTTTTTCTCTCTCGTTCTTCGCTGTTCTTCGTGTTTGAGAACTGCTAATCCCGAGGCTCTAGGGGTGAGCGAATCGACCTAGGGCAGCCCATAGCCGCCGCAATTCCTGACGGGGTCCCTCCAGGGTGCGCGGGGTTTTGGGTCTGCAAAAGCGCCCGCCAACTGTCTTGCGTATCACGCTGTCGGTCGGGTCTCCTTCGACGTGAGCTGCGGTGCATCACCCTCGGTGTTGAGGGTACACGTGATGTGTTCGTGTGTCAACAAACATATAAAAACATAGGAAGCTACACCGCGAGCTATTGATCTACACCATAATTTGCAAAATACTATCAGGACTAAGTTCATGATAAATTAAAGTTCAATTAATCATATTACTTAAGAACTCCCACTTAGATAGACATCCCTCTAGTCATCTAAACAATCACGTGATCCAAATCAACTAAACCATTTTCGATCATCACGTGGTGTCTCAGTACGAATAACTGTCACAATAGTGCATACTCAGGGAGAACACTTATACCTTGAAATTTTAGTAAGGGATCATATTATAATGCTACCATCGTACTAATCAACATAAGATGCATAAAAGATAAACATCATATGCAATCATAATATGTGACATGATATGGCCATCAGTATCTTGTGCCTTTGATCTCCATCTCCAAAGTACCATCACGATCTCCATCATCACCGGCATGACACCATGATCTCCATCATTTTGATCTCTATCAACGTGTCGTCACATGGTCGTCTCGCATAATGTTGCTTTTGCAACTATTGCTATCGCATAGCGATAAAGTAAAGCAATTATACGGCGCTTGCATCTTATGCAATAAAGAGACAACCATAAGGCTCCTGCCAGTTGCCGATAAGTTCAACAAAACACGATCATCTCATACAGCAAATTATATCACATCATGTCTTGACCATATCACTTCACAACAATCCCTGCAAAAACAAGTTAGACGTCCTCTACTTTGTTGTTGCAACTTTTACGTGGCTGCTACGTGCTTCTAGCAAGAACTGTTCCTACCTACGCATCAAAACCACAATGATTTTTCGTCAAGTGTGCTATTTTAACCTTTAACAAGGACCGGCCATAGTCAAACTCGATTCAACTAAAGTTGGAGAAACAGACACCCGCCAGCCATCTGTGTGCAAAGCACGTCGGTAGAACCAGTCTCATGAACGCGGTCATGTAATGTCGGTCCTGGTCGCTTCATCCAACAATACCGCCGAATTAAAGTAAGACATCGGTGGTAAGCAGTATGACTATTATCGCCCACAACTCTTTGTGTTCTACTCGTGCATATCATCGACGCATAGACCTGGCTCGGATGCCACTGTTGGGGAACACAGTAATTTCAAAAAAATTCCTACGATCACGCAAGATCTATCTAGGTGATGCATAGCAACGAGAGGGGAGAGTGTGTCCACATACCCTCGTTGACCGAAAGCGGAAGCATTTCAATAACGCGGTTGATGTAGTAAAACTTCTTCGCGATCCAACCGATCAAGTACTAAACATACGGCACCGCCGCGTTCAGCACATGTTCAGCTCGATGACGTCCCTTGTGCTCTTGATCCAGTTGAGGACGAGGGTGAGTTCCGTCAGCATGACGGCTTAGAGATGGTGATGATGATGCTACCGGCACAGGGCTTCGCCTAAGCACTATGATGGTATGATCGAGGTGTGTAACTGTGGAGGGGGACACCGCACATGGTTAAGAGAAACTTGTGTGTCTTTGGGGTGCCCCTGCCCACGTATATAAAGGAGGGAGGGAGAGGGGCCGGCCCTCCTAGGGGCGCGCCAAGTGTAGGGATTCCTAGTAGGATTCCCTTTCCTTTTCGGAGTGGGAAATAAGGAAAGGAGTGAGAGGGAGAAGGAAGGGGGGCCCACCCCTTGTCCAATTCGGTTTGGGCAGGGGGAGGCGCGCGCCACCTCATGACCCTTCTTCCCTCTCTCCACTAAAGCCCAATAAGGCCCATTAACTTCCCCCAGCGAATTCCCATAACTCTCCAGTACTCTGGGAAAATACTTGAATCACTCGGAATCTTTCCGATGTCCGAATATAGGCTTCCAATATACCAATCTTTATGTCTCGACCATTTCAAGACTCCTCATCACATTCCTGATCTCATCCGGGACTCCGAACAAACTCCGGTCATCAAAGCACATAACTCATAATACAAATTCGTCATCGAACATTAAGCGTGCGGACCCTACAGGTTCGAGAACTATGTACACATGATCGAAACACATATCCAATCAATAACCTGGATGCTCATATTGGCTCCTACATTTTCTACGAAGATCTTTATCGGTCAAACCGCATAACAACATACGTTGTTCCCTTTGTCATCGGTATGTTACTTGCCCGAGCTTCGATAGTCGATATCATCATACCAAATTCAATCTTGTTACTGGCAAGTCTCTTTACTCATTTCGTAATTCTTCATCCCGTAACTAACTCATTAGTCACATTGCTTGCAAGGCTTATAGTGATGAGCATTACCGAGAGGGCCCAGAGATACCTCTCCGATACACGGAGTGACAAATCCTAATCTCGATCTATGCCAACCCAACAAACACCTTCAGAGACACCTGTAGAGCATCTTTGTAATCACCCAGTTATGTTGTGACGTTTGATAGCACACAAGGTGTTCCTCCGGTATTCATGAGTTGCATAATCTCATAGTCTGAGGAACATTTATAAGTCATGAAGAAAGCAGTAGCAATGAAACTGTAACGATCACAATGCTAAGCTAACGGATGGGTCATGTCCATCACATCATTATCCTAATGATGTGATCCTGTTCATCAAATGACAACACATGTCTATGGTTAGGAAACATAACCATCTTTGATTAACGAGCTAGTCAAGTAGAGGCATAGTAGGGACATTATGTTTTGTCTATGTATTCACACATGTACTAAGTTTCCGATTAATACAATTCTAGCATTAATAATAAACATTTATCATGAAATAAGGAAATAAATAATAACTTTATTATTGCCTCTAGGGCATATTTCCTTCATTTTGTTACAAGCTCATGATTTTTGTCATCTTTATGAGAGTTCGATCTCAAATAATAGGGGGGGGGGGCTTTTGGAGATTGATGAGTTGATACAAGAATACGGGTCCAATTGCTAGGACACTACTTGATAGCGTGGGCAGGAACCATTTGATGACTTCACATGAGATACAATTTCAGTTGTGCCAAGCTTATGCAGAGGGGCCACCAAATCCATTATTGTTGATATTGTTGATATGATTTTTTTCTTTACATGTTGATGAGTTCAGACATGCATATATAAAAGAGCAAATGGCTATGGTTTTAAGGTTAGTAGCTTAGTATTTGTTATGTTAATTGTTGTTCTATTCATTACTAACAGTAACACCTAATTGCTGGTTACTTGTGCCTCCTCGTCTCATGTAGGTATGTCAACAACCATGGGTATATGTTCGTTACTTGTGCCTAATTGGATGGTATGTTTCCGAACTTGACTTATCTATGTCTAAATGGAGAGGGCAAGAGTATGATGGATCTTCTAACACGAGAGGGCAATTTTGTGGGTTGAAAAAGTTGATATAGGATGGAAATCCTTATGAATTTTATATCCATTGATTTGCCCATCAGTTGCAGGTTGTGGTTATAGCTGTTGCAAGTGTTGTTCCTATGTAATGGATTTCTTTAACCACTTAACTTTTATTGTCAACACCGTCAATGCTTGTTATAAGAGACATGATGAACTAGCCCAACAATGACATGACAATATTGAAAGCCAATTGGAGTGTGGGGAAATATTTTCAGGAAGAGGGAAAAACCATGCAATGAGCCTCGTACAACCTAGGGATACACAGTGGGGCGCACATCATAAAACTTTGTGTCGATTTCTAACCATGTGGAAACTATTTTGCAAGTGTAAGAGAACATTCACGATGTTGCAGAAAATTTATCACAAAGAAGCACAATAGGTCACATGATTTCTCAATGGAAAGCTTTGAATTTGTTTTCATGTTGCATCTTATGATCAATCTATTGGGCAAAACTAATGAGTTGTCACAATGTTTTCAAAGGAAAGATCAAAACATTGTTCTTGAAGTGAGTTTGATTGGGGTCACATCGGAGAAACATCAAGATATAAGAGAAAATGGTTGGGATCAGCTCTTGGAAGAGACAAATGTCTGTTGTGTTAAACATAACATTATATTGCCTAACATAGACGATATGATATCTGCTTGATGTCAGCATGCTGGTCAAATGATAACTTATTATCACCGCTTCAGATGTGAATTGTTCAATGTTGTGCATGACCAAATTATTACAGAGTAAATAACCGCATTGCTGAAAGATCTACTCAATTGTTAAGACGGATTTCTTGTTATTATACAAGAAACTTATTTGCTAATTTTGGAGAAGACAAACTTGTTGAGCTTGCTAAGTTGTATGATGATGACTTTTGCACATATGAGATTTCTTTTGTCCTTTGAAATCATCTTGAAACATTCATTGCTGATGTTTGTTATGAGATGCAAAGCAATGTGCAAATGAATGATGTATGCCAGTGTTTAGTTCAATTTCATTCATGTGACTCGTTAAGAAGTATGAAAATTGAGCAGTGCCATTTTGTATGTTTACATTCAATCTTGTCTGAACTATCAATAGAAAAAATGGATAGCTAAAAGGAAATCTTTATACCATTGAGATACAAAGTGGAGGTGGTTATTCATACGAAACCGCCTGCGTCGTCGACGACATTGCAGGCGGATACAAATATGGAACCCTTATGTGCTACCGAGAGTATTGGAGGCAGTTTCTACAACCGCCTTGACTAGATTGAGTATTAGCGAGACAGGCATGGAGGTAGAATAGGGAACCACCGGCGGTCCAGGTACTGAAACCACCTACAAGCCCTGATTCTCTCCTATTGGTTGTAGCTAGGAAGTCATCGGGCATTACCAGGAGGTGCCAACAACGAAGATTTGAAGCATGTACCATCAACCTAGAGAAGTTAATTGTAGGTTTAGGAGATTCAACACCAAGTCGGATGAGCATGGGAATGACATTCCAATCTTTTCTTTTTTCTATTCATGTTTTCTACAATCATATGAATCGAAGAGAACCTTGGATGGATGGATAGATATGGTAGGTTTGGAACACATAAAAGATTTTCCCATAGCGGGCTGGCAGCTCATAATTCGAGCAGCTCAGCCTCCCAAGAACACCGCACGTCTGCACAGGGCTTCTCCAGGAGCTCTTATTGGGCGCAGATGCGCCAAATAGCCTCGCGACGCACACATGGAGCCCCAACTAGGCTAGGCGAGCCCTTTGTCGTGCATGCGAATTTGCCCTCCTGGTACTGTAGCACAACAGAAAAATCACAGAAAGAGCTGTGTCCTCACTAGGAATCCAACTCTAAACCTCTCGCTAATGAAGGACGGTCGCTAGCCAGTGGACCCGAGGATTGTAAGTAAAGGATGAGAAGCACAATTTTTGAAAAATGTGATCATTTTTTGAAACTGTGAAAAATTCTTGAAAATATGATATTTTTTCAAAGTGTGAACAATTTTAAAATCCTGAACAGTTTTTGAAATTTTGCAAATAGAATAAATGCTTAATTTCTTTTACCTTTTTTTATTTATTATTTGGAAATCCCAATCATTTTTAGAAAAGGTACCAAATTGGAATTTCAAAACATTGTTTTGAAAAAGCGAACAATTTTTTTTAAATCTGAACAATTTTTGAAGATTAGCAACAAAATTGAAAATTGTGAATCTTATAGAAGTAAATGAAAATAGAAAATAAAAAGAAAAAGTAAATACAATAATTAAAAAACTTGAGGAAACTAGAAAAAATGATTCAGGAACTAGAAAGTTCCCGAAACAGGTAAAAACCCATTCCAGAAAAAAAATCCGCGCTACAATATACATGTGTACCTACTGTTGGAAATATGAGCAAATTACTATGAGATTTAATCCTAATGAACAAAACATAAATCATGACAGCAATAGCAGAGATTAAACTAATCATGCGAACTAGCATAGTAGATAAACATATCACATCTAGGGCACATACTAGAAACATGAATTCTACCACGATCTCGAACAAGAAGGATAGAATCACATACGATGCAGCTGGAATAGCACCGCCGGCGTTGACATTGTCGCCCATGTCATCGAGGATGAGGTTGCAGAGGTCGGGGAAGAAGTCATCATTCGCGAAGTCGTCGCTGCTAGCAGCCGCGCGAGTGTGCTTCCCAAAAACTTGATCGCCCCTCACCCGTACAAGATCACGAGAAGCGGGGTTCCGGAGGCCTGTTGTCCCTTCTCCTGGTGCACGCCGAAAGGAGGGATGGAGAAGACTTGCTCGACCGTGCAATGATTTTTTCGAAGCAGCAAAAATATAGACAACGTGCATAGCTCTGTACTCGGCTCGGCTCAATCCCACGCCCCGTCGCGTCGGGGCGTCGCGAGGAGGAGGAGCGCGCGTGTAGGTCTCCTCTTCTCATGCTCATACAAGTCGTAGAAGAGCTCACCTTCTAAAGAGGTGCAACTCTCTCAACTTCCAGGGTGGGACTAAACTTTAGCCTCACTCCACTCATACTTTAGCCTCACTCCACTCACATATGTGCATTAATGGACCAAGAGAATTTCAGAATTTTAGTTGGGCTTTGGGCCAAAGGCCTGCTAGCAAATTCCAACACCTACTGCCACTAGTAGAAAACCACCCATTAGTCCCGGTTCGTAAGGGCCTTTAGTCCCGGTTCATGAACCGGGACTAATGGGTCGTTACTAATACCTCCACCCATTAGTCCCGGTTCAATCCACAACCGGGACCAATGCGCCTCCACGTGGCCCTGTGCGCCCACCCCAGTCAGGGGGCCTTTGGTCCCGGTTGGTGGCACCAACCGGGACCAAAATGCATCCACGCGTCAGCATTCCAGTTGCTGGGGTTTTTGTGTTTTTTTTTGAAAGGAGGGGAGGTTGGGGGTTTTGGGGGTTAATTTAATTAGGTGTTTCATATATTGTGTTAGCTAGCTAATTAATAGAGAGAAGTGTCCTCTCTTATGTCCGTGCTTGGACGCTACGTACTATATATACATAAGTGATCGAGAGAACCATTCAGTACAGAAGTTCGTCATGCATACCGAGAGAAGTGATCGAAAGACCGCTCCTTCTCCGAGAGGTTGGTCGAACAACAAGTTTTTGTATCATGTATCCGACGCTACTGGCTACATACATGTACAATATGTATAAGATCTCTTATAATTACAAACCCCTAGCTAGCATTTGAAATCAATTTCCACATGGTATTCTCCGGTTTTACTGATGACGTGGTCAAGAAAGAATCCCGCCAATTCCTCTTGAATTGTTTTCATGCGATCTGGTTCTAGGAGTTCATTCCGCATCTGCCACGTCTAATTTGAAGAAGGGGGTTAATTAATACATTTATATGAATGAAACTCAACAGAAATGATGGTGTAATAAAATGAAATTGTGAATATGATTGCTTACGCACTTCATATTGTCTTTGAGAGTAGCCCCGCTTGTTTTTCAAAGTCGCGGTGTGGATGAACCCGCACACATAGTATCCACAGAAATCATTCCCTTCCTCCTGCCACAAGCACTTTACGAGAAATAGAGGTCAATCAAACTGATAATGAAGCATTATAAATGGCATTGATGAAAGTATAGCTATATATAGAATCAACGGGCCGGAGATGCGCGCAACTAGCTAGCCAGTAGTACTTACTTTCGGGTATGTATATCGCAGCTCCTTCGGCAGTCCCGGAGCTTCTGCGGTGAACTGTTTCCAAACCCTGTAAGACAAAGAAAATAATTATTATTACTTGAGATATCAGGAAATGAACAAAAAGTTACCGATATGGTGCGATAATTATGATCGATTGAACTTACTTGCTGAGCATTTCAGTCATGTCCGCATAGGTTTTGGGATCTTTCCGTCTCGAGTCTAAGACGGTTACTAGTCCACGCTCAAGCTTAATCTCCAGAAGAATATAGTGGTACCTGCGCACGCATGCATAACTCATCAATTACATTACTATAACCTCGCTTGAGTAATAAGGGAAACCGAATATGCACACGACAGTAACACTCACGGGCCGTTGTAAGGAAAGAGTATGGTATCTTTGTTTCGTAGCAAGTTGTCCTCGGCCTCTTTGACGTTCTTTTTAACCAGAAATACATCTATGATAGTTGTGTTAATGAACCCAATATCATAAATTTCTTGTTTTTTGCACTCGACGATCTTCAATCTGCATAATATATTGAGGATAATTAATTATAAATACATGCATGCAATGAAAGAGCCGAGCTATATATAGAGACTTAATGACAGAAATAGTACTTACAGGCAGTAGCAAAAGACCATTAATTTATCGAGGGCCTTTTGATTGAAGAACTCGAAGAACTCCTCAAATGGAACAGTCAACAGATCATTTGCAACGAGATCGTGCTCCTCTTTAATATGCAGATACAAAGCATTCTTACCATCAGACTCTTTGCAGGTTTCCATGTATCAATTATGGAATCTTCGCATCATTGTTGTCAGAGATTTTTCATCTTTGACGAGAGGCTTCCCGTACTCGTATCTGTGTCCGTCCACCTTCAAGAAATCAGGAAGTGCATCGTCAGGCAGGTAATCGTCAAGATTGCCATAACCGGCCACCGTCCCCGGAGCATTAGACACATTGAGCGGGGGGCACGACTGTTGTGCTTGTTCGCCGAGCTGGGCAATTTTTTTCCCCTTTGCTCGTTGTTTTGACCTTTTAGCACTGACAGTAGTTCCCGACCGCTGGGCTTGGAGATATGTCTGTTCAGTAATGCGCTCATAGTGCGCTTTGCTTTCACCGGATCTACCTTCTCCTCCAGAGGTGGATGTCTCTTTGCTTTCACCCCTTCAAAGAACTCCTTCACGTGGGCCTGCACAATCGTATTGTTTTCCTCCTTGGACCTCTCGTACGGTAACTTCTCTAGAGGCTTGAGAGATGATGGACCGTATTTGTATTGCCTCCCGCCTCTGGTTGTGCTGCTAGACGCCGGAGCAGACGGAGCGGCTGCGGCGTCTGTCTTCTTTCGTGCTTGCTTACGAGGCGGAGGAGAAGGAGTACGACGCGCCGGAGCAGCCGGTGCGGCGGCGGGTCTCTTCCGCCCTTGCTGGCGAGGCGGAGAAGGAGGATGTTGCTGGCTGCTCGGGTTGCTTAGGGCCTTGGATGAGAACTGGCATCATAATGAACTTCCGCTTCATGCACATCCAAGGAGGAAGGTTATACATACATAGAGTGACGGGCCAGGTGCTGTGATTGCTGCTCTGCTCCCCGAAAGGATTAATGCCATCCGCGCTTAAAGCAAACCATACGTTCCTTGGCTCACTTGCAAACTCATCCTAGTACTTTCTCTCGATTTTTCTCCGCTGCGACCCGTCAGCGGGTGCTCTCAACTTCCCGTCTTTCTTACGGTCCTCACTGTGCCATCGCATCAACTTGGCATGCTCTCCGTTTCTTAACAGACGTTTCAACCATGGTATTATAGGAGCATACCACATCACCTTCGCAGGAACCCTCTTCCTGGGGGGCTCGCCGTCAACATCACCAGGGTCATCTCGTCTGATCTTATACCGTAATACACCGCATACCGGGCATGCGTTCAGATCCTTGTACGCACCGCGGTAGAGGATGCAGTCATTAGGGCATGCATGTATCTTCTGCACCTCCAATCCTAGAGGGCATACGACCTTCTTTGCTGCATATGTACTGTCGGGCAATTCGTTATCCTTTGGAAGCTTCTTCTTCAATATTTTAAGTAGCTTCGCAAATCCTTTGTCAGGCACAGCATTCTCTGCCTTCCACTGCAGCAATTCCAGTACGGTACCCAACTTTGTGTTGCCATCTTCGTAATTGGGGTACAACCCTTTTTTGTGGTCCTCTAGCATGCGATCGAACTTCAGCTTCTCCTTTTGACTTTCCCATTGCGTCCTTGCATCGACAATGACCCGGCGGAGATCATCATCATCGGGCACATCGTCTGGTTCCTCTTGATCTTCAGCAGCTTCGCCCGTTGCAGCATCATCGTGCACATCGTCTGGTTCCTCTTGATCTTCAGGAGCATCACCGTATTCAGGGGGCACATAGTTGTCATCGTACTCTTCTTCTTCGCCATCTTCCATCATAACCCCTATTTCTCCGTGCCTCGTCCAAACATTATAGTGTGGCATGAAACCCTTGTAAAGCAGGTGGGTGTGGAGGATTTTCCGGTCAGAGTAAGACTTCGTATTCCCACATACAGGGCATGGACAACACATAAAACCATTCTGCTTGTTTGCCTCAGCCACTTCGAGAAAATCATGCACGCCCTTAATGTACTCGGAGGTGTGTCTTGAACCGTACATCCATTGCCTGTTCATCTGCGTGCATTATATAATTAAGTGACCAAATTAATAGAAGTTCATCATCACATTAAAACCAAAGTACATACATAGTTCTCATCTAACAACATAAAGCTCTGCAGAGCATCTAAATTAATTAAACCATACACTGAAACTATGTAAAACATTTCAATGCAAAAACAAATGCGATCATAATCGCAACCAATGTAACAACTGATCCAACGGCATAATGATACCAAAGCTCGGTATGAATGGCATATTTTCTAATCTTTCTAATCTTCAAGCGCATTGCATCCATCTTGATCTTGTGATCATCGACGACATCCGCAACATGCAACTCCAATATCGTCTTCTCCTCCTCAATTTTTCTAATTTTATCCTTCAACAAATTGTTTTCTTCTTCAACTAAATTTAACCTCTCGACAATAGGGTCGGTTGAAATTTCTGGTTCAACAACCTCCTAGATAAATAAAATCTATGTCACGTTGGTCGGCATAATTGTCATAAACAATAAATGAACCAATAGTTATGAAAAGATAATATATACCACATCTGAATCATAGACAGGACGAGGGCCGACGGGGGCGGGTACCAAAACCATCGCACTATATAAGATGCAATAATAAAAGTAAGAAAATTATACAAGTATCTATATAAACATACAAGTAAGAGTTTTTTTTCCTTTCAGAAAGAAGATAAGAACAAGAGGCTCACCACGGTGGTGCCGGCAACGCGGGCGATCGACGGCGGTGAAGACGGGGACGGGACGTGACAGACCGCTAAACCTAGACAAATATTGAGAAAAATGGAGCTTGAAGGTGGAGCTTGGAGAGGAGAAAGCTTAAGTAGTGTGGCTCGGGCATTCCATCGAACACCTCGTGTGCATAGGAGGTGAGCTAGAGCAACACAAAGCTCTCTCCTCGCCGGCCACAAAAAACAGAGCAGTGAGAATGCTCTGCTCGCGGGGTATATATAGGCAATTAATTGGTCCCGGTTCGTGCCATGAACCGGGACTAAAGGGAAGCCTTTGGTCCCGGTTCGTGCCACGAAACGGGACCAATAGTGGTGGGCCAGGAGCAAGGCACATTGGTCCCGGTTCGTCCTGCCAACCGGGACCAAAAGGTCCAGACGAACCGGGACCAATGGCCCACGTGGCCCGGCCGGCCCCCTGGGCTCAAGAACCGGGTCCAATGCCCCCATTGGTCCCGGTTCTGGATTGAACCGGGACTAATAGGCTGGACCGGTCTGGACCATTGCCCTCTTTTCTACTAGTGTGCATTGCACTCCTATGGCCACATATACTTCATTTGTCACAATTAAACTATAAATATGTAACAGAGGTTTGTCGAGATGCACCTGTAGTTACTAATCTTTTGTTTGATGATGATTCACTGATATTAATGAAGGCGGATGTGACAACTGGTCAACTGCTATCTGTTTGACGTCCATCCTGGATCTTTATTGTGCATTGTCAGGACAGCTTGTAGTTACTAATCTAAGTCAAGCATATTTTTTAGTCCAAGCACGGAGGTTAATATGAAATCTGAGATTTGTTCCTCTCTTAGTATAATGACTGAGGCATTGAGTTATAAGTATTTGAGTGTTCCTGGGAACCTTAGTCTCGATAAAAGTGAGAACTTTCAGTATTTGACTGATCATCTTATCGGTGGAAGGAAAAGTGTCTATCTTGTGGAGGTAAGGAGATTCTCTTAAAATTTGTTGCACAAGCTATACCAACTTATGCGATGTCGGTTTCAAAAAAAAAACTTTGGCAAAGGGATCAGAGACACGATGTCTTGTTTTTGGTGGGGTGATGATGCAACACATAAAAAGATGCACTAGTTCGCATGGAGGAAGATGTGCATACCCAAAAAGAATGTTGGTATGGGTTTCAAAGATATCCATAGCTTTAATCTCACATTGTTGGCTAAACAGGCGTGGTGGCTGATTGAAAACCCTGACTCTTTATGTGTTGTTATACTCAAAGCAAAATATTTCTGTGATGGAGATCTCATGAGTGCTACTTCGAAGAAGAAAACATCCTACACATGGCGAAGCATTATGGAAGAGTGGAGATGCTGAGGTGAGGTTATATATGGAGAATTGGCGATGGTGAGAGTGCTAATATTTGGGAGGACCTGTGGATTCCACAGTCCTCCTCCAGGAAGGTGTTCACAGTCCGAGGAAACAACCTCCTTTCATGTGTTTGTGATCTTAATCTGGAGATTGTGATGAACAAATGGTGAACCAAACTTTTTGGCCAAGATCCTAGCCATCCCACTTCCTTTACATGAAATTACAGACTTTGTTGCGTGGATCCCTTCGAGGACTGGAACTTTTTCGGTACGGTGCTTACCATGAGGAGTGGGAGTTTTAGTATAGCCGCAAATTGCAGTCGAATTCAGGAATGTCTACACCTACTGACAGTTGGGATTCGTTATGGAGTTTGTTATGCCCCGCCAAGATCAATATTTTCATTTGGAGAGCATTTCATAGTGCTATACCATGTCAAACTATCCTGCCGGTGAAACACATGAAGGTGCAACCTCACTGTCCGGCCTGCAACCTTATCCCTACAACATTAGGCATCTGTTGGCTTTTGATCGCTAGATCAGATCACCCAGAAACTACATGTACCTACGTGCAAAGCTAGCCAACCAACCAACCAAGCAGCTTGATGGATTCCTTTAGCCGCAGCACACGCAGCGCACGTATACGTGGACAGATAACTTCGGCAGTCTCGGCGGAACCTCACGAACGAAACAAAACTGATCGATGGATTAATAGCCAAAGGCTCTTGACGTGCCTGGCTCTTTTATTGCTTTTCTTCTGATCGGTGTTCAGATTACAGGGGTTGGGTGCACTTATATACACGTACGAGCCCAAGGGATCAATCCTACTCGGTATGCTATTCATAGCCTAGTGTCTGACCGACTCGATGTAGTATTCCTAATCCTACTTGATTTAGAATACTAATCATACTAGGACTCATGCACGTGCCGTGCAAGTTTGATCGTGCTTAACTCTAACATTCACCTCCTTAAGCACGACATCCTCGGTGCGACCTGGATCCCAAATGCGATGACTACTACTCATAGGAAATACCCTTGGTATTGCTTTTGCCGTTCTTCGTAGCATTTCAGGGACCGTCTTTGTGGTCGTCGGCTCGTCCATAGCTTGACGCCAGCGCTCCTCCTTGGTCGCGTCTTCAACCTTCACCTGTTTTTCGGTCCTTGATAGACTGTCTTTCGGATTCTCGTGGAGACATCTTTTGAATCCGAGCGAGACCAAACTTCAGTCTAACTTTGCGTTCCAAGCTCTTGGCGCTTGCTTCCCGTAAAGTGCCTTCTTGAGCTTGTAAACTTTTTCTTCTTCGCCTTTCTTCTCGTAGCCGAGGGGTTGTTTCACGCACACTTCTTCTTTGAGGTCGCTGTTGAGGAAGCGGATTTCACATCCATGTGTTGATCCTTCCAATCCTCTTGTGCTGCCAAAGCTAGGAGCACTCTCACCATCTCGATTCGAGCAACCAGTGCAAACACCTCCTCATAGTCAACTCGTTGACGTTGTACGTAGCCCTTTGCAACGAGTCTTGCCTTATACTTCACAATGGCACCCTTCGTGTCCTTCTTTAACTTGTAAACCCACTTCAAACCTATGGCCTTTTGGATCGAAGGTCGGGTTACCAAAGTCCACGTGCCATTTCTCTCGATCGCCTTCATCTCCTCATCCATGGCGTGCATCCAACTTGAACTTTTGCTCGCCTCTACGAAGTTCTCCGGCTCCTCAACTCCGAGTAAACACAAATCGGAGTACTCGAGTGTAACTGGCTTTGTGTACTTGTAGACTTTCTTGAGGGGCTTGTAGCGACGAGGCCCGGAAGAATCTGTTGTGGCTTGCGAAGGGGGCGACACAAATTCTGTCGGTGTCGATGCACTTGAGGAAGATCGTTGAGTCTCGGGTGTGGTAGATGCCGGATCGTTGACATCCTCGTCGTCGGCATAGTCGTCGTGCACGTGACCATCATCTTGATTGTCATCGTCACTATGCGCCTCATCGTCAATGTCGTTGCCGAGATCTCTACCCGTGTCTTGCGCGTCGTTGTCGCTATCACCTTGCGACCCATGCGCATTGTCATAAGTGTCAGCACCACGATGATCACTACCATTGTGGCAAGCTTTATCCGATGAGCACCATCTTGGTGCTACGATCGGCAAGCTTTGAGAGATGCGGCTCCGCCGTCTTCACATGCGCCACACACCCGAACGTCCGTAGATGAGACACATTCGGCTTACGTACGTAAATTGCTTCATACAGAGTCTTGCCGATCACCGCCTTCGTTGGAGCTCGGTTGAGAAGATAGACCGCCGTCGACACAGCTTCTCCCCAAAAAGTCCCCGGCAAGTTCTTGCTCTTGAGTAAACTTCTCGCCATGTCAACGACGGTTCGATTGCGCCTTTCAACAACATCGTTCTGCTGTGGCGTATAAGGCGCCGTGAGGTACCTTTTTATGCCAATCTTCTCACAGTAGTCGTTGAACTCGTTTGACGTAAACTCTCCGCCACGATCTGTCCGTAGAGCGTGAACCTTCAACTTGTGTTCCATCTCCGTTGCAGCCTTCAGCTTCTTGAAAGCTTCAAATGCCTCGTCTTTAGATCGTAGGAGAATGACCCACATGTATCTCGAGTAGTCATCTACCACAAGGAAGAAGTACTTCTTTCCTCCGTGAGTTGCTGGGGTGATAGGGCCACATAGATCACCATGGAGCAGCTCGAGTGCATCACTTGCACGATAGGTAGACTGAGCAGGGAACGGTCTGCGGTGCTGTTTTCCAACTAAGCACCCGTCACATACTCGATCAACATGGTCGATAAACGGCATCCCAGATACCATCTCCATCTTCGACATCTTCTTCAAGGCGTAGAAGTTAACGTGTCCAAATCTAGCATGCCATAACCACGAATCATCATCACACTTGGCGAGCCAACACTCCGGTTGAGATTGATCAAGGTTGAGAATATAGAGCCTGTTCCGCGTGCGATTCACACGCGCTAGCACGTTTCGGAGGTTGTCGAAGATCGTCATCACTCCGTTCTCGATATCCACCTTGCATCCATTCTCGTCAAGTTTCCCGACAGAGATGATGTTGTTGCGAAGCCGTGGGATGTAGTACACTCCGGTGAGTATGCGATGTTCTCCTGTGAGACCCTCGAAGAGGACATAGCCTTGCCCGCAAATCTCCACATTTGAACCATCACCGAACTTGACCGAGCCTTGAACATCATATTCCAGCTCGAGGAATTTCTCCTTGCACCCCATCATGTGGTTACTGGCACCCGTGTTGAGATACCACGACACATTCTGGATCCCGAATAACTTTGGTGTTACCTTTTTTTCATGAAGTAGCACCTTCCGGTTTGGTTTCACAACCGCTGTTTGAACGAGATCACAAACTTCGGCCATCAGAAGACCTGGACGTTCGTCTTCCTGCTTCGCCAAATTTGCCTTGATCTCCCTCTTGTTAGACTCCGGACAATCCTTCGCAAAGTGACCCATCTCGTTGCAATTATAGCACTTGACCTCGGACATATCGAAGTACTATGGCTTCCGCTCTTTAGATCGGTCCACCTTACCACGACCTTGTGGCTTGTCTTTTCCTTTGGCTTCTTCGGTTTGTCCGCAACGCTTCGCGTTGTTTGAGCCTTCGCCAACGTTGCGCCTTCCTTTGCTACTTGGGGACTCCCAATCTGCGCGCGAGTACATGAGTTGGTCACCACCTTTTCCTTTGCCTTTCCGACAACCACGAGCATTCTCTTCCCATGTCCGCAAGCGTCTGATCGCCTCCGTTATGGTCATGTCGTCGATGTCGTAAAGCTGCTCGAGCGTGCCGATGATGTACGTGAATTTATCAGTCACCGAACTGAAAAGCTTCTCCACAACCTCGGTCTCGTCGAGCTTTGCACCAAGTGCGCGGATCGTCGAGCTTTGCACCAAGTGCGCGGATTTCTCACACCAAAGTAGTCAGACGCATGGCATAGTCGTTCACTGATTCAGATTCCTCCATCTGCAACTTGTGAAATTGGCGCTTCAGCACTTGTGCCCGAGCCTTGGTGACGCGATCTTCTCTGATCCTCATCTCTTTGAGTGTGTTCCACGCCTCTCTTGCTGTCTCGAACTCCGCCAATGTCATCAGCACGGAATCTAGCACAGACTGGGCTATGGCGGCCATGGCACCTTCGTCGCACTCGTCGTCGTCCGTGATGGCCTCCCACACTCGAAGGGTACGGAGAATGATCTTCATCTTCACTGTCCACACGCCGTAGTTGGCGTCGGTGAGCATCGGGTACTGGATGGGAATGTTGGCGCCGCCCGTTCCGCCACCACTTGTTGCTGACTTGCCGCCCTTCTTCACATTGTCGCCTTTCTTGTTCGCCTTGGAACCGCCGTTGCCGGACTTGACCGACTCAGCATCGCTGTCCGTCATCGTAGATCGTCGAGGCTCTAGATACCAATTGTTGGCTTTTGATCGCTAGATCAGATCACCCAGAAACTACACGTACCTACGTGCAAAGCTAGCCAACCAACCAAGCAAGCAGCTTGATGGATTCCTTTAGCCGCAGCACACGCACGCGCACGTATACGTGGACAGATAACTTCGCAGTCTCGGCGGAACCTCACGAACGAAACAAAACTGATCGATGGATTAATAGCCAAAGGCTCTTGACGTGCCTTGCTCTTTTATTGCTTTTCTTCTGATCGGTGTTCAGATTACAGGGGTTGGGTGCACTTATATACACGTACGAGCCCAAGGGATCAATCCTACTCGGTATGCTATTCATAGCCTAGTGTCTAACCGACTCGATGTAGTATTCCTAAGCCTACTTGATTAGAATACTAATCATACTAGGACTCATGCACGTGCCGTGCAAGTTTAATCGTGCTTAACTCTAACATTGTACGTGTAGTTTCTGGGTGATCTGATCTAGCGATCAAAAGCCAACAACATCTTCTGTTTGAATGCCCTAAGGATGTTGCAGTTTGGAAGCTTCTCGGGATTTATGATGTCATAAAAAGGGCTGCCACGTCGACCAAGCAGGAGAAATAGTGTTGGAGCATCTACAATTCTTAAGAAGTTGCTTCCCACTTCTCCCTATTCTCTCAACATGCAGCCCATCCACATCATTAAGTAGGTCCCATGTGTAAAACAGCCACATCATTGGTATTTAGTACATTAAGTTCAACTTTTTGTTTCATCTCCGCGTTAAATTTCCTTTGTTGCCTGGCTAAACAAGTGGACTGCAAGTGCCAACGTATGACCTTCCTGTATATGCTTTCGGCCCATCTAATTTGTTTTCCGCACGTTCCTATTCATCTTGTTTACTCTGTTTACTGGATTAGGACGTTCACGTCCTTGGGTTGCCTAATTTGAGAAACAATAGCCACAACAACTTGTTACCTATTGTTCGAACGGAGGAAGCTGACTCATGGAGAATCAACCTAGCGGTACGAGGATTGCTGGCAAATTTCATTATTGCATGCAAGCCAAAGGCAAAGGCTCGAACTGCTACATGGGTGAAACCCCAAACATGATATATGAAGCTAAATGTTGAGGCCGGGTTCGACCCTGATTTGCTAGATGGGACAGTTGGTGCTATAATCCGAGACCACAACGGCAAGTTCATACCTGAGGCAAATGAAAACGTGTATTTTTGTTTTGATTCCTTTTCAGCAGTGGCAATAGCAGTCAGATTTGGTTTAAACCTAGCACGAATTGTAGGCTGCAGCAAGATAGAGGTTATGTCTGACAATGCAGAGCTCGTTGCATCCTTGCAAGATGGTAGCTTGAGTTCTATATTGCTGGAGCCATCTTTGACGATTGCTTCTATATGACATTATATTTTAATCATGTTATCTTTGATCATTGTATTAGAGCAATCGGTAGCTCATGAGTTGGCTAAGTTAGCTAGGTTCTGTCCTCCAGGTGTCTGGTTGGAATCGCCCCGAGAGGGCAAATTTAACAATTGACCTGTGGATGAAATCATTTCACAAAATGAATTGCTCCTAAAAAAATTCACTCAGCTGACCTTTTTGAGTGGCGTCTGACACGAAGGCGCCACACTACACTGTGCAGTGCCTTACTGACTGGCGCTGCACGCCTAGCCAGCGTTGCACCCGGATGATCCGAAAATTATTAAGTTAGTGTGCAGCGCCTGAGAGCTAGGCGCCACACTATACAGTTTAGCGCCTAACATCTAGGCGTTGCACTAGTGGTTGCATCCTAGAGGCTAGGAACTACACTGTATAGTGTGGCGCCTAGCTCTTAAGCGCTGCACATTGACTTAGTAATTTTTAGGCAGTCTGGAGTGCGACGCTGGCCAGGCGTGTAGCGCCTGTCAGTGAGGCGTTGCATAGTATAGTGTGGCGCCTTCGTGTCGGGCGCCACTCAAAAAGATCAGTCGAGTGAAAAAATTTCAAGGGCAGTTCATTTTCTGAAATGATTTCATCCACAGGTCAAAATTGTCAAATTTGCCCCCGAGAGGGCGTGATATCCTTTATTGTAAATGATGCAACTATGATTCAATAAAGAACAAGACGATTATCGAAAAATAATATGTAGTAGCAGATTTCCCATACTCCCATGGCCACCCCTTATCTCTACAAACTCATTTAAGATCATCTCCAACAGTGGCTGCAAAATATGCGCGCGGGGTAAAATGCGATTTTGGCGCGCGCGGGATGGTTTCGCGTGCTCTAACGGAGGCGAAAAACTCAAGCACGTGGGAAACGATTGCGCTTGCGAGGAAAAAGCGGCCGGTCGCGCGCTAGATTTGCAGCGTGGCATCCGTCACGCCTATAAAATGCAGCGCCCGCCACGCGCCCTCCCATCGCTCTCCACCTCGCCACGCGCCCTCTCCAGCTTCCTCTGTTGCTTTCTCGACTTGCTGCCAACGCGCCACCACCGCGTCACCATACCACCACGCCGCCGGGGAGCTTCGGGCTACCGCGGCGTACGCGCGTGCCCCTCCGACACCTTCTACGCCGAGATTCGGTCCGGCGACATGCGCCTCGCCCTCG